>NC_064754.1:3956954-4323621 GCF_011397635.1 Epinephelus fuscoguttatus
ACAACAAGATTTTGTTAGCATGACATGAATTTACAAACAGTTTAACAGCGCTAAAACACAGAAATGACCACAAGAGGGATGTGGCTTACCTCTCCCACAGAGCACAACAGAAAAGGGGAGAGGTAAGGCGGGAGACACCTCTTCATAGGTGGGCTACCCCTAAAGGTGAACGTAGGAGTACAGAAACTGAGCCTCAAACATTACACATATAGAGTGCAGAGGCCTAAGTGTGTCAGGTAATAAGTGAACCATATTTTGTGGAATTATAATACTCAACATTATTAATGCACATTCGACTTGTCACACATATTACTGCTGTATAACTGACCCTGTCACACATATCCACAGATTTATTTACATTTACAGATGATTACGCAACAATTTAAGTGTAAGGTCCTTCAATGGACTTTCTAATAATTTAGCCTCACTTCTTAGCCAGGCCTGTTGTGAAGGTTTTCCTGGGTGAATGCTGTTTGTGTGAGTGGACGTCGCTCCTCTTTTTTCTCAGTAAAAGACTGCAGCTGTAATCCTGTAAGAGGCTTTGCTTTTCACTCTGCTGAAGTTGGATGTTGTTCGCACGGTGAGCTAAACATGCTTTGTCACAGCAGCTCAAGCTAAAATGACAACAACTGGAGAACAGACACACTGTACTACATGAAGCAACACTGGTCTTTAAACTTAGATATACCGTAATGTTACAGTCAGGGGACATTTTTTAAATGACACTGAAACTATTTTTATGCTTTGTTGCTTCTTCTGAGAGAAATTCATACATCTACATGTGCTGGAAAAGTTACTGATGAGCAGTGAGGGAATATATTTACTCAAGGAAGACGTCAGAGGAGGTTGCAGCCAAGCTCACAGATGCTAAGTTGTCGAGGCTCAACCGATCCTATCTGCAGCTTAACGTGTCAAAACTTGAAAACAACTTAAGCGTGAAACCAGATGTTTTCAACTCTGGGGAGAGGTTACAGGGTGTCACAGAATATAAATATCCAGGACTGCACCTTAGTTTCAAAACCCACATTATAAAAGTAAGCAATAAAGTAAAGTTTAGTTTATGTTTTATTATGAGATTTTTTTTTCCAATCATTTCCATTATTTGAGTTTTTGTGATGGAAAAACAAATGGAAATGAAAATAAAAGGGCTAATATCAGAGAGTGAACTGTAGGTGGCGACAAAAACCAGCTTTCAGTAGGAGCTTATTTACCTGCGCTAAAGAGCGTGCACAACCGGATTAAGGGATTTACTGTAATTTATTTTATAAATTAAGGGATTTTTTGCCCTGACAATAAAAGCTTCTGTTCACTTGTGAGCCGCAAAATAATTGAGGACAAGTTGGTTTTCAGTGCAACACACAAAAAACCCATTAAACTCCATTTTATTTCATTTATTTTACACTTAATCCATATATCTATTTCTTGGGCTGAAATATTGACTATATATATATATATATCATTATTTTATTATTCTGCATTATTTTCTATTGTGCATTATTCATCCTGATGTTTTTGCACGATTTTATTTTTTGTGATTTTTTTCATTATATTCTGTTTGTTTGTTTTTTGTTTAACATTACAGTATTTAATAGTGATAGTAATAATCGAGCTCCTTTCAAACAAGAAATGCAAAGTGCTTTACAAGATAAACGTGATGTACATAATATAGATAAGGCAATTCAATATAAAAGGACATTTAAAAGTTTAAAACATGGATTAACTGAGTTGTAAAACTATAATTCATGTAATATAAGGCCTCTGTTCTCAGTAGTCCTGTATTAATATCATTTTTTTAATGTATATGTTTTATTACTTACACATAGATTTTTCTGTGCTCTGGCCTCTCTGAGTACAAGTAATGATTTAAGCTAAATTGGGCATCAATATCACATTTATTTGTCTCTTCCTTTCTATTTGTGCACACTGACCTGTGCATTTATTTGTATTTTTACACTCCTCAACATATTGTTTTGTCTTGCTCATTTATTCACCCACTTATTTAAGTACCCATCTTTTCATCTCTTCCTCCTCTCTGTTCGTTTCTCCTCCCTGAAACATTTATTTTGAAAAGCAAGAAAAAGACCTGTATTCTTCACAGTATCCGTTGACGTCATCAAGGTGTTTTTCCCGATCGGGCAGGTGACTCACCTTTGCTCTTACTCGCTTACTCGCACAAACACACACTCACTCACTGACGCCGGGGCGCGATGAGTTAAGGATGTGAGTCAGGCGGATTTCTGTGGAAGAAAATCAGGAACTTCACACTGACGAGAAACGCTTCATGCCGTAACTTGAAGTGATTTGAATGTGCTTCTGATGAAGGTTTTTACTGGTCTGATCCCAGCCTGTCGGTGCTGAGAGGGACGCCGGAGTTTTGCGGTTGTTGGTCGGACAGTTTGAAGGCCTGGAAAGATGCTGGTTGGTGGTGCGTTCACGCTCCTGCTCTTTCTCATCAGTAGAGGTTCTGCTGGGGATGGTGAGTAGATACACTGACTACATATTAGCTTTTGTAGCTGCTACAGTATGACCCTAAAATTAAATTATTACAGTTGTTTTGTGTATGTGTAGTGTCTATACATGCTTCTGTTTAACTAGAACACTGTTAAAAATATATCAGACTTGAATTAAATGACGAATATGAAGTAAAAAGTCCCTTTCACTGTCACACTGTTACATTACATTACTTTGACCTCCTGTGATTGTCACTGTTGATGTTTTCTGTTCACTAAAATAATACAAAAAAGGGAGTAAACTTCAAATTTAATACACAAATGTGTGTACATCATTAGTTAAGAATAGTTAAATTGTTATTTGTGCTCAGTGGTTGCTTTTTATTTTAACTGAGTCCTTTATTTAGACAGAAGGTGTGTTATCAGTGGTGACAGAATGATCGTATACAAGTAAAGTAAAAGTACAAGTAAAAGTCCTGCAAGTACACACACACACACACACACACACACAGTTATCATTCAGAGTTGATGCATTAATGTGTTTGTCGCTGCAACATTGCAGCCGGTGGAGGTGGAGCTTGTTTTAATGATTTAATAAGCTGCTGAGTAGCTTGTGGATTTCCCCCTCAGGGATCAATAAAGTTTTATCATAACATATAATAATGCATCATAATTTGAAGTGCTTTGTAGCTTAGTTGGTAAAGTGGATGTGGGCCGCGGGTTCGAGTCCAGCCTGTGGCCCTTTGCTGCATGTCCTCCCCCCTCTGTCTCTCCCCCTTTCACACTTAATACTGTCCAAAAAAAGCCCATAAAGATAATGTAATAATACAACATTATTTATTGGTTGATCATAATTTGTATCAGGGGTGGACTGCAAAGCAAGGTTAGTGTCTTAGCGAGGTATGTTGAGCCTAAAGCCAGAGTTTTCCGTCCTACAGAAGTGGCTCTCTTTTAACCTGCCTACATCACCATGGTAACTCATGCTGCAGACCTAACCTGAGGCCTGCAGTACGAAGCCTTTTCACCTTAAGCCTAGCTCACATTACACGATTTTCACCGTGATTTTGGCGCCGCAGAGGATCGTGAGAGCCACCTTGGGTCGGAGGTGAGTCGGCAGATAGTCTGCCACGACGAGTCCTCATGTGCGAACAAGCCTACGAGCAAGTCGCCCCCTCGTCTGTGACTGGGACTGGATATCTCGCATGCTTGAAAACTGGAGAAGTGTGACACGACTGACAAAGAGCATCAGCCAATGAGAGGCGGGATACTTCCCACGTCAGCACACAGGAGGATGGAAGAAATGTGAGGAGGACAAGCTGCAGGGTTGCCTGGTCTGCTTATTAGCTGCGACTTTGGGCTTGTTTCTAAAGTGGAGTTGCTTATTTGGGCTTGCTCTCTAAACGTCATCTTCCTCTGATAGTCGCTCTTTCCATAGCCCTGGTTGCTTGTTTCTCTCCCAAGATCTGGCAACACTCACAAGCCGGCCGGCAAGCAACAACAACAATGGCGGTGTCCACAGGATCACAGGGAGCCAGGAAATCTTTAAGTTATCTGGCTCGACTAACCCTAACATTGGTAGTTTGGATAACAGGTGCTACAAAGCAGGTTATTAACCAGTTCAGTCAACTCTGGGTTTTCCTATCCAGCCACGGGTGTTAATTACGAGTGACATCATCAGAGCCATGAATGAAGGCTGCCTCATATGATTTGAGATTAAAGAAACTGAAAGTGTCTGCGACTGCGAGACAGTAAAATGCCAGTGGCATGTAATATAAACGATACTCTGAAATCTTGTGCTCGGGCTTGGGCTCGAGTCTTGCTAGGGTCAACCTTCAGCAAAGGCATGTGGTCGCAAGAGATTCCCAGCTCCAAATCAAACAGGTTCAGGTTCCCCTCAGGATAAGAAGTAACTCCAGAGTCTGTGCCAGGTCCTCAAAGAGGACACAAGCTCATTGTAGACGGGAGGTTCCAGACGTAAAAGCAGATCCATTCACTCTGTAATCTTAAATACCATCCAAAAGTTACAGGGATCACAGGGCTATGGGCCTGTGTGACGTAAGTGTAGAGTATTTTTTGGTATTTAGTTGGCTGACGATGAATATGTCAGAACACTTTGAAGTAACACCAGCCCGTTTCTGTTACCGACCTACTGATGAGGTCTGACCCAAATGTTGCATTTAAAATGACGGCAGACGATTAACAGTGTGTGGATTATTTTACTGACAAAATATGATCTGTTTTATCCTCGTTCTCATCACACAGGTGTCTGATGTTATTTTGAGCTGCGGTGATGAATCAGAGTGTAAAATATCAACACTGTACTGTCACGGCTGACTAAAATAAACTTAACATGACTTAAAATCACATGTTTAGTGTGTAAACAATTTCTGTGTTTGTTAGAAACTCTGTTTTAAAACCAGTGGATGTAGAGCCCTGGAACAATGAAATGATTCTGCTGACCTATAACAATATATTGACTGACTTTTTTTTCCCTGGGACTCTGGACTTGAGTTCATGGATACCTTTTTGTTCAATGATCTGATTGGTCAGAGGTCGGGGTGTTGACAGGCAGGTGATACAATACCCTGAAGTTTACCTGCGTGATTTATCCCGATAAAAAAGAAACCAGCTTCATAGTACTGAAAAGCCAGTGTTAACCCTGAAGTTATCTCCCTAACTCTAAATCCTGCTTCATAGTACAGGCCTCTGGTCGGGTCCAGATTATGTTCTGAGTTTTGGCTTGAAATTGGCTAAAAATCACCTTTCATTGATGCTTCGAGTTGCGTCACTCTATATTAAATATCAATGTATCATCGGTACAGACTGTCAGATGAAGAAATATGTCATAAATGCATTTTAGCCAACTTGTTGCAGCTCAACCACAAAAACAGAATACCAGTTATTCTATTTCTGCGGCTGCAACTATACATACACGCCCCCATAGGAACCTACAGTCCATCAGTGATGCTGAAATTGTGAGTAATGTATTTATTTGCAAGGTTGTTGTTGCTCTCACTGCTCTCAGGTCCATTTGCCCACGCTGGCTCTAAAAGAAGCCGCTCTCCTTAAACACAGCACTTTGGACTCTTAGGAACTTGTGAAGGACATTTATCATCGTTGTTAATGATTTATAGATGTTATGAACTACATTTCTTGATTGATTCATCTGATAATTGGTAGATGGCCCAAAAATGAAAGGAATTGTTGGAACTAAAGTTTTGGGTGTTGTGTGTTTTGTAGAAAATCGTGTTTTTGTGGCGACTTGTAGTGAGATTTAAGTGATACTGTGGAGAATATAAAATGTTTCTGCACTGTTATAAATGTGCTCAAGGTCCAGGCTGCTTCGAATGTTCATGGCTGTTTTATGATCAGCTTAATAAGTAGCCAGACAGACTTTCTGTATCCTGAGAGCTGGTGCTTCATTATCGTCATAGGGTATTTTTTCATTTAACATCGTGAGTGAAGAGTCGAGCAGTTATTTCCTTCTTCATTCATTTTAAAATGAGTCTCCCTGGAGTTTCCTGTCTTTTTTGTGGTTTCCTGGTGGTCAGACTTCTGTGTAAATGTGGTTTCATGATGAGAAAGTGTAAATTTGGCAACAGTTTCTGTTCCTGCTTGTCTTCAGAGGTTTACATTTTCCCGTTGAGTGCTTTGCTATTTATCCCAGTGACACAACTGACCACTTCCCTTTCACACTGCCATGATACATTCCTTAAACTTTCCAAATGATATCATGACATAATGGATTTTTTGAACTTTAACTTTAATGTCAGTGTGTTCGCAGGCTGCATTGAAAAAAAACAGGGTGATGTCCTGATTTGCCTGCTTTATATCTGATCAAATTAATCAGTGATGTATAAATTTCAGATAACAAATGACTGATACCTGCTCACAGCGGGCATATACCTGTATTTCATAGAAAACTGATTGCTCACCTTTAATCACATGCCTTTGGAATTTATTTATAGAAATTAAGTATACAGTGGACGCACCAGCACAATATATGGCCAAAAGTACGTGGACATTTTACACTTTTTTTTTTTGAGCAATTCCAAACTGACTCACTTCTGACCTCTCAGTTTATGTCATCACTTTTCTTTAAAACATTTATGTGAAAACTTCTGCTAAATTTCATGGGAAATTGCAAAATCCTAGTTGTGAACTTTTGAAGTTTGGCATCAAAGCTAAAGTTCATCACTTCTGCGATTCTTTGTGATTGTAATCAGAGCATTACCGGCTGCTTATATTTTTTCACTGGATCAGGTTGAAATTTGTAATGAACATCCAAGAAACCCAAAAAGCCCAGACACCCCAAACTGACATCAAAGAAGTAGCGGCCACAAAAGCCAACTATTGCGTCACCTCATGTCACCTATGTCTTGGCGAGGTGCGTACAACTGGGGAGAAAAAGGGGACTGAGTATACAGGGCCCTCATGTGAGGAGTCCCGTCACAGGAAGATGCTGCACCATTCTGACTTTAGACCCTTTTTCTCGGGTTGGTCAATGGTGCAGTGTCTTTCAGCTGCCTCAAAAACTGAGCCTAGCGTTAGTTCAGGCAGGACGTGATGTCAAGCTCAGCTCACATCCCAGCTACATTAGCTGATCTCAAACAGCCAACTGATGGAGCAGCTGATCGATGGAAGGGAGGTACTGCTGAAAGCATATCATGGCAAGCTCAAGCCTGACAAGCAACAACAGACAGACTTATTGATCTCAGTGTAACATTACTTAACACTAACACAATGTAGTGTCCAACTTAACACTTGTAAATGTAACTAAACATCCCCTCTTCTTTATGCACCTTGACGTACTCTGGTGGTTACTCAATTCACACATCAACAGTAGATGCAAATGACTGGTCTTGTTGAGAGAATCATGTGGCAGAGCTTTGAAGCTGAACTCAAAAGACGCCTTTCTTAATCCATTTCTGCTCACAGAGGTTTGTTTCTGCTCGCCATCCATAACGTTACTGCTGCATCACTTCCCAAACTGCGGGGTGAGCCGAGGGCCATAATTACACAACGTATGTGCATTAATTGTGCGTCAAAAAATGTGTAGCGTTAAAAGGAATTTGCATTAACTTGTTATTAACGTGTTTCCTTTGACAACCCTACTTTCTACATTTGAAATGTTTAAACAGAACACACAGGTTTCATATTATTTCGGTTTCATATCTCGTTACAATGCCATGCTCTGCTGGGAAATCTTTGGTCCTGGCATTCATGTGGATGCAACTTGAAGCACTTCAGTCATCCAAACACTTGTGGACCAAGTTCGCCCCTGACAGCAGTAACACTTCTTGATGGCAGTGCAGAACATGCACCCTGCCTCACCACAGAAACTACTCAGAAAGGGCACGAGGAGTGTGACAGAGAGTGCAAAGCATCAACCTGGCCTCCAAAGTCCCCAGATCCCAATCTGATCGAGCATCTGTGGGACATGCCAGTACCCCACCTCACAACCAACAGGTCTCAAAGGATCCACTGCCAGTGCCCGGTATCAGACTCCACAGGACGTCCCTTAAAGTCCAGTGTCCATGCCTTGACATGTCAGAGCAGAATCCGATCCAAAATGGCCCCACAGTTCACTTTCTTCGGGACATTCCCGAACAGTTTGCGCAGTGTGGCATTGCGCATTGTTCTGCTCATCAAGAAGTGCCGTGACCATGAGAGGGGTGTACCAGGTCCACAGCAGTGTTTGGGTGGGTGCTATGTGTCAAGTGGTATCCACATGAACGCCAGGACCAAAGGTTTCCCTGCAGAACATTGTATTGTAACAAGATGATCAATATTATTCACTTCACCTGCCACAAGTTTTAATGCTTTGGGTGATTGGTGTGTATATGGGATTGAAGTGCAATGTAGCCAACAGACAGTAGGTTGTTATTAGCGATGGTCTTTACAGAAACGTTTAGCTCCCTGCTTCCCCTCCCTGCTAATTAAGATTTTGTGAAATGAGGAGGTGATCTGAAGACAACGCCTCATTTCAACTTCACATATCAGCTGTTCCTTGTCCATTGTGGAGATGTCAAAGCGAGTGATAGGAACAAATAGAAATAGGGCTGTGTCTCCTGCGGCCAGTTTAAAAGTGCCAGCAGAAAACAATGCAGTCAAACTGACGCTTGATCGCATTGTACTCACGTAGGCCTCAGTGTGAGAGCAAATAAAACAAATGAATTAAGTAATCCTTTCTTGTAATCTATTTTTAAATCACCAATTTGAAATGAAACTGTAAAGGAATACACTTACTCATGTTTTGTATTTTAAATACATAACCAAACCTGAAGATAGAGCCCTTTGGCTTAAAGGATTCAAAACAGGAGCAGCAGTAGTCGACAAACCACGAGAGCTCAGGTGGAATGCTGAAGAGCAACCAGGATGGTACTCTATTATTGTACTTCTACTTCCTTATAGGTGTCAGCCACCTGTCACCATAGTGCTGGCATGTTGTCGGACAAAAGGCTGAAGTATTAAAGCTGTGTTACTGGATTTTTTGTTTTTGGCAGGCTACAGTTTCACACACCCTCCCCTGGCTAATATGATGGTTAAAAAAAGTGTTCTTTCATAGTTGATCTGTAGCAGTGCAGGACAGGTGTTGTAACAGTGTACGAGTGTTGTGTCTGCACAGACATGATCTTGTGTAGCTCTGTCAGCGCGGGGAATGTTGATACAACTTACTGGAAAATGAGTGACATACTCATCACAGTTTTGTTTCTTTCCCATGAGTTTCTTCACCACAAGTGACTCTGAACGCTGACTGCTGCACTGCAAATTTGGGGGGAAATAGGGTTACATTTGTTTGTCCCATCAGGAGGTAAATAAATTGACACAAATCTCATTTCTGTGCATTCAGTGGAGACGTTGGTGTTTAGCTTGACCCATTCAGATCCAATGGACAATGGACAAACAAGTTAGCTACGGTTAGCTAGCAGCTAACTGGTACTATGGTGGACAGCTCTCATTTAGTCTGTGCAAAAGTGCCTTAAGGAAAAGGCCATGAGGTCATTGCAATCAAAAGACACTCAGTTTCCAGTTAATTAGGAACACCTGACTAAAATAATTGTAGTAACAGAAACTCATGAAGGTTATAGTGAATCTCTAAAAAGTTAACTTTTCATGAACAGGAACAGCCCTGTGTCCAGCTTTGTGACGATGCATTATCCAGCTGATCTTTCCTCTTTTCTTACTTGCAGTTCTACCTCCAACAAACGTGACCCTGAGCTGCACCAATCTCAACGTCACAGTCAGCTGGAAGTACCAGGAACGGCAACCACAAACCAGCTTCCGGGTACACATTACAGGATCTGCTGGGTGAGACTCTACGACTGTAAACCTGTAAAAACATAACTTTGGCAGATTTGGCAGATGAGTAATAAACAAAAAAACAAATCCAAATATTGCAAGGACTTTAGTGGAATAAAGGATACATAATAAAAAAGTTAATTGACTGACTATCAATGAAAAAGATTTAAAGAATGGGAGAATTTAAAAGATGAACCGCAGAGGGAATAAAAGATGTTGAATCTGGTTACTTTTACAAGCAGGTAAAGTGTAATGATGCCCTGACGGCAACAGAGAAAATTCACCCGCAAGAACATGTCCAGAAGAAGCTAAAACAGTTGTGGCTTTCTGGAGGATTTTTTGGTCACAAAAACCGGTGTTTTAATTAGTTTGAGTTATACATGTAATTAAATGCTTGCACCTTTATTTGTCGGCAGCCAAAATGTTATGCACACGGTGCAAGACTAAAGTACCCAAGCTCAGTCAGTCTCATCTAGAAAACAAGTGGTCAGAAATTATTAATAATTTGTGGAAAATACTGTGTTTTCCATCAGAGGTTTATCTGATATGATTTAAGAACATGTTTTGATTAAAACTGCTCATCAATACATGAACCTATTAAAAGTAAAATGATCAATCTTCTTCTGTATTGTTTAAAACTGGTAACACTAGCCTGTTTTTTTTTTTGTTTCTGGATGCTGTTTTTTTGGCTGCTGATCTGAATCAGTAAAATGAAGATTAATCAGCTGCATTTTTGCTCATATTTAAGGGATTATGAGACCGAAACCACGGACCATCAGTACGATCTGAGCCACTTCGTCTGGCAATCTGAAGAGCGCTACTTGGCCTTCCATTACGTCACTGTAACAGCCATAGAGGGCGGCAACCAGTCCCAATCAGTACAATCTGAAACGCTCACCTTTAACAAGTTAAAGTATGCTCATAAAACATGTAAGTAATATGTTAAGTGATGCATTATGTTTATGTTTGTTAGTTCGCTGTGACCCACCACAGGGTTAGAAGAGTTAAAAAAAGATGTTTGAGTTATGAAGAGAAATTACTTTTCCAAGTTTCTCCTGCAGAGATAAAACTTAAATTTCTCTTCACAGGTCCATTGGATTTCCCTCCTGCGGATCTGAATGAGAATGATTCTGGGGCCACAGTCAGTTTTGTGAATCCCCTTTACTTCTACAGAGAACTGAAGGAGGTTGGCAAACCGAATGCTGTCACCTTTATATACAATGTCTTTTCAGATGTAAGTACAACAGAGTTTATAGACTTTACCACAGGATGCACTGCATGTGGATGATGTTATATCTCCAAGGTGTAGGATTTAGGAGGATGTATCGGCAGAAATGGAATATGATGTTCTCTTTAGTGTATAATCACCTGAAAATTAGAATGGTTGTGTTTTCAGTACCTCAGTATGAGCCGTTTTTATCATCACAGGGAGCAGGTCCATATCCATGGAGATCACCATGTTGCACCGCCATGCTTCTACAGTAGCCCAGAGCAGACAAACAAATATAACCAATATTTTCCAGCCCTGGAGATTTCTGCTTGATCGAGACAGTTTTAATTTAATAAGAACAAGGGATTTGTTAAAATAGATGTGAGATTTCTGCTTCCAACCTAAAACAGTTCAAATGCTGTATTCATTACTGTAATAATATGCAAATAATATTAATTTTCTATGTTTTATGACTTTTAGGGAGCCTTGAAGTCGGGACCTGCTGAGTGCACAGCGGCACAGGAACACTGCAAACATGATGTCTCATTTCCTGAGGGTGTTGAGAAGTGCGTCAACTTGAGTGGATGGCTGAATGCCGGGAATAATGTTGGTGGGGTGGTGTTCAGAGAGAGCGGCCGCATTTGTCTCAGTGAATCAACTGGTGAGTCTGAACTGGGCAGATTTACAGTATATTGCATCAGAAAAATCAGAAAGAACACGACAGTTATGTTTTTCTACATCTTTGTTTGATGCTTCTGGTGTACAAGTATTGAATGGGACAGCTGTCACATAAAATAAAAATAAACCAAGTGTATGTTCGTTACATTCACATAAATAGTTTGAGGGGCAGCCAGAGGCGTTTCTAGGATTCGAGGACATTGGGCGCTTAACCCAGGCCTCTAGGGAAGATTTACACACTTGTTGCTCTCTATTTTAGGTGCACTCACACAATCTAATACATATAGGCTTACATTCAAGATTAGATGCCTGCTGCTTACGCTTTGGAACCTGGTCACTACCTTTTTATAAAGTCACGACCTCACCTGAGGGCTGTGCCCAGGAACGTCCCAAACACAGTAAAATAAGAAGGAAATAAGAAATTCCAGGTTCTTCTGTTCGTTTTACACAGCGTCCCAGCTTTTTTGGAATGGGGGTTGTATTTTTTGCACAGAAGATGAGCACTGAGGATTTTGTGCCCCATCTCTTATACTAGTAGTGCATCAAGGCCTGTACACATGCATGTAACCGCCTGGAAAACGCAAGGTTCGGGGCGCTGTGTGCTACTCTTGTGCTTACTTTGTGCCAGCTTTAAAGAGCGCATAGGCAGGTTGCGTCTAAGATTGCTAAGCGACCATAACCAGCACTGTAGCATAACCTTCTTAGCAGAAATCTTGAGAGCTGATCTTCTTCCAGACGTTTTTTAAATAATGTCCATTGGACACATTTAAAGCTCTGGGTAGGGATGCACTGATATCAACAGACAACAAACTTCTCCATATTTCTCACAGACTGATATTTATGGAGGAAAGGGAGAGAGATATCTGCCGGCTGGGACTGGTTGTTCCTCTTCACATGACGTGTGGTGAACACTGCTGCTTTCCAAAAGTTGAACTCTGGGTGTGTTTGTAAATCCAATCTGACGCTCTACACTAAAGTGAGGACCCTGTTGTTTGAAGAAACGGAGCGTTCTGTTTCTACATTAATTAAACTGTTGAGTTAATCACACATTCACTCCATTTGGCACTCTGGGTGCTCTGTCTCCCCAGACACTGAGGAGTGAGTACAAACGCACCCTCCATTCATGTCAGAGCGCTTCCATCTAGCCCTGAAAAACAGGCGCTAAGGAACACTTGCGCGTCGTGATGGTGCTGCTCTCACTTTTGAGCATGCCTTCCGCTCATCTATATTGAAAACAAGAGATTTGAGGGTGCAAAAAACGCAGCATGTGCACAGGCCCTTAGGGAGGCATGATTACCGCAAACCAAAACTTATCTCACATACGTGCATGAAACTTTTTAACCTCTAAAACTTTGTTTTTTGTTTAATTGCAGAGCTCCATGCTGTAGCGCTTACTGTAATGCTGTTCATCCTCGCCATCGTAATCAGTGTGATAATAATTATCATCTATCAGGCAAACGCCTGGACAACGAAGATACCCAGTTTACCCGAACCTCTGGTAAGGAGTTAAATTATGAGAAACCAATTCGTGTGAATTATGTTGCTTCAGCTGTTTTTAAAACCTTTCTCTGTGTCTGTCTTTTTGTCACAAAGATCTCAGAACCACACCCCAGGGAACGGGACATGTATGCTCATATGTCCCACGAACACTTCAGTCAGGTGATTGTCAGCCAGCCCTGCAAGAACCCGTCAGTCAGCTCTGAAGAGGAGAACCATCTCATGGAGAACTTGGACAGCAGCGCCGGCTCCAGTTTCCAGCATGATGGGTTGTACATGGAGGGAGGACGTTCAGAGGGATACGGGAGAGGTGATGACTCTGAAAACAGCTCAGTGAAATCAGAGACTGATTCGACTGGTTTGGAGGAGGAGGAGGATGAGGAAGAGTTGGAGGAGGTGTCACCCTACGACTGCCCACACACTCTGCAGGTGGACATGGGTGATGGAGACATGGTCACAGCTTACAGCAAGAGGTAAAGGAGGACTTGATCTGGGATTGAAGGTCGTTTCATGACGGTTTTAACTCATCCAGGACCGTCCTCACATGTTCATACCTCGGGTGCACTACAGAGACTAAACAAGTGCCCTAAGGGAGGTGGTGCTCAAGAGACGCTCATACCTTCTTGCTTCTGACTGCTGTGATAAAAACGCATTGACCTACATGTTTGAGGATATTGTCGGTTTGCCTTGCTGCTGCATTTGGAGGTAATCAGAGGAAGAATCAAAACGGAAAAAGCCCAATGCTTTTCTACAAAACAAAGAAGATGAAAAAAATACTCCTGCCTGTCATGCATTTTGAAGAAGCCTTTCATGAACATGAAACCTCAGCTACATTTATAACCTCTTTAACTTTTATTTTATGAGAAGAAACTGTAGTTAACGCTGCTGTTTTAATCGGCTAAACAAACCGGTGATCTTCCAGTCACTTGCCAGCTGTTTTCTGTCTGGCTGCAGAGGTATACAGCTCTATCTTTTACCCTCAGCCATCTCTGCTCCTGCGGCATTTTATCAGATGCAGCAGTGCAGACCAGTTGCTTCAAAACACCATCCGGAAATTTTTCATCTCAAAGAAAACACGCTTCAAAAGAAGAACAAGTTGAACGAGTGCTTTCTGTTGTCTTTAAATATCGGCTGAAACTTGTTGTATGTGTGGCTGTTATTCATGAAGGGAAGGAGCTCCATTTTTTTTATCTTCACCAGCATGTATGGTTTTGTTTTGTTTTTAAAGGAAAGTTCACCCAAATGGCACACAAAAAAGCATTGTCTCACTTGCATCAAGTGGTATTTAAAGGTTGTCTTTAAGTATCGGTTGAAACTTGTATGTGTGGCTGTTTTTCATGAAGGGAAGGAGCTCCATTTTTTATCTTCATCAGCATGTATGGTTTTGTTTTGTTTTTAAAGGAAAGTTCACCCAAATGGCACACAAAAAAGCATTGTCTCACTTGCATCAAGTGGTATTTAAAGGTTCTGTATAAGTTTGGATGGTGTCATGGTATACCAGGGTATTTAGAAATATGATAATATGATTTTTAATACTGTCAAAAATACAGACACTCATCTTTCTATTGTCCTCATATGAATGAGACAATAAACTGAGGATTTTTTGTATGTAGTGCACATCATATGCCACCTAAGGTCAGTCTGGTGGGACAGGCAGCTGAGCTGACAAACATGGCGACTGCAAGTGGTGGGGATAACATAACAGGACTGTAACAGCTGCAACCGTCCAGATGTATAATAATAACTAGACCTGATCGGTCAAACGGAATTGCTCGCTAGGATGGATTTCTATGTAAAGTTTTCAAATTGTTGGAAATTCAAAAGGATGTGACGTCATGCACACTGCCGAGTGCCTTGACTCTTGAGCTCCACTACAGTGCAAACACTGTGCAGTAGTAGCTGACATAAGTTAGAAAAGGAGTCCACTAATATCAACAAATGACCAGCATCCACCACAGCACAGAGTCAAACACGCTGTGTTTTCGTGATATAAATTTGCAGCGGTGGCCCGGCAGAGACGGACCTTTACTTGCACTTGCGCTGGCTGAATTTGAGCTGCTACAGGAGGTGACTGAAGGTCCGTCTCCGGAGCTGCCGTCAGTTCTCCTCCTGGCGAAGTTGTCTCCGAGCAGTGGGGTTGAGTTGGAGGGACCATGTGGTGCGCTCGCTAATTCTTGTTTCATTTGTGGTCTAACAAACAGTAAATTCATCAAATTCAGTTCCCCTCGATGCAGGAAAATCACAAAGTTAACACTAACGTGAAATATGTGGGTATATTGCAATAATGTGCTAACACAGACGAATTGCTAGCTTGGCAATGTAGCAAAATACTGTCTAGAGTGATTAACATGATCCAATTCATCCAGATTCCCGGGGCTGGTTAGCAAATTACTTAGATAACGTCACAAAGCAGCCAGCAACAGATCCATGCACTGAAGATAAGTTACATATAGCTGGGCGGTCTATTACCTAACCAGAACCCAAGGTTAGCCAGCTAGCTGTACATTACATCAGCTGATTAAGTCATTTGTTAACAGAGAGCTAGTTAAAATCATGGAGTCAGTGGTCCAAATGAGATAAACAGATTTGGCTGATGCCCAAATGCTCGCTCTGGGGCTCGCTGGCCACCAGAGTTATTAATAACAACGATTTTCTTCAAGTTACATACAGAACCTTTAACCATGTGGATAGGTCTGGTTGTATATTTGGTGTAATATTCCTGCTATCGTCACAGTAAACAAGGGTGAATTGAATCCGTTTTTAGAATCAGTGGTCCACAAATGATAATCCACAGAACCAACTGTCACAGGGACTTTTTCTTTGGTAGAAAGTAGTTTTAATGAAAAATATTTATGGCAAAGATCTGTGGATTGTTCACCGCAAATGTGGAAACCTATTTATGCAAAGAGATGTTGAGTCTTTTTGAGCATTTGAACCTCAAATATTAACCTTTAAGTACCACTACAGGTAAATAAGAAAATATGTTTTCTGGCGTTTGGGTGAAAGACTCGTCCTGGGTGTTCCGAGCAAGCTTGAGTGTTTCGTTTTGAATGTTGTTAAACTGAGCACCTCATACAGTCTGGACTTTCCACTCCTAGCAGCAGATTGACATGCATTATAAATATCTTTCAGTCATGTTGTTATGTGCCACACCTAATTGCTTGGCTTTGAGCTACAGTTAACACTCAGTGTTTCCATTCTGTTATTGAGCAACCTGGGACCTGCTTAACTGGTTTTGTGTAGGCGATGTGAGGGAGTTTTTCTGTTGTTCAAGATGATTGGTTTGTTTACAGTAATTCAGGGTTTTTTCTATTTTATTTTTTATTGTGGCAAATTTAACCTTGTTAATAAATTCTATTTTACAATAATCTGTTAGATGTATGAGATGTGAATTCAATTAAGTTTTTTGTTTTTTTAACTGGACAGAAAAGTTCCCTTTGTCCACTGATGCCCGTTTGCATGACAGGGAAAAACAACATGGTGTTTTGCCAAAGATTTCCTGCTCTGATCTGGCGTCAGCCTGAAGTTTAAATAAATACCTGTGTGATAGATAATCATCAGCTAACCTGTGGGGTTAAGCGCAGTTTGATAAGATCAACATGAAATCTCACAAAAAATACTGTTTTAATAAAGAGACATAAATATTATTAATATTCTCCTCTGTTAACTCCAGAAGTGTTGGGGTGGGTGTCGATGGACAGTTTTAGATACAAATCCTGATATGGCAAACTTCTGCACAAATACCAAAACTATTTTTCAATGTCTTTTTTTAAAGAAAAACATTTTCCAACAAATTCCTTTTTTCCCCCATCTAAAAAAAGGAGCCACAGCTCTTCAACGTTAAGTGTTGTTTATTATTTTGGGAGGTATGCTTTCTGGCAGAGAGTTGGATGTGAAGATACTGCTCTTATAATAAATATGAAGTTACATCAGCGGCCAAATTATTTTAGCAGAAAAACTGGAGACTGTAGCCACTTTAACACAGCCGATTCAAGGGGGAAATACTGTGCAGTGATGCCGCCTCATCGTGTTGTATCTAAGGTGCGATCATGGGAATGGGGGAACTGAATGGTCTCACAATTCAGCCAGCATGGGAGGTAGTAACAGCGCCAAAACAATGTCGGTATAAGCAGCACAGCCTGCAGGACAGAGTCCGTTTCACAAAACAGGTTCAACAAACTCTGAGTCAAATCCTGAACTCTGAGTTGATCTACTCTGAGATAGGAAACTCTGAGTTTCCGGTTCCAGAACAGCTGATTTGAATCAGTTTAATCAACTCGGAGTAGTTTCACCTGGAGTTAAGCGCGTGCACCACAACTATAAAAAGCCAGCATCAATGGAGCCCCGATTTGACGAGTCACCATGGCAACGGGGAAGAGGAGGGCTGCGTTTGTCACCCCGCTAGAATTAGAAATCTTAATGCACTCATACGGAGAGTTTGCACACGTTTTCAAAAAGAAGTGCAACACCGCTGCAGCTGCAAAAGAGAGGGAGACGGCGTGGGAGAATGCATAAGTTTAAATATAGTCCTTTGCAATCACAATAATATTACAGGGGAAAACTGCTTGAATGGTAGCCTATTAATTAATTTCATTTAGGTGCAATCCCGCGGGGGAGAAGCGCACTTGGCAGCAGTTTAGGATGAAATATAAAAACATTGTTCAAACAGGTAAGACCTCGGCATAATATCATGGGGGTACCTCATTTTGATCATGTTTTACATTGTAAAGTAAATATTAAGTGGCTGTTTGACTGTGCAGTTGTTGTATCCCCAACATAATGCTGTTTTCACACACATCAATGTCTTCTCATCTGTATCATGTTCTGTTAAATAATTAAGCCTATTTAAACTAACACAGACTTCTACTCAGCCGACAGAAAGAAGGCAGATGCCTGTAAAACGAGCACACTTTTCTGACCGCCCTGCACACAGTTGCCTTACTCAAGTGCTCAGTGTCTCCGACATTGTACAAAAAACTTCCATTTGCAAAGAAACGCAGCGCAACACACAATATCTGCTGGGATGTGAGAGCATTACGATTGGTAATGTTGCAAATGTAAGGACGGATTAGGTTGTGTATGTAGATGATGGACTGTGACTTGAAACGGTACCGCTCAAAAAGATAATTGTCTGGAAATGCTAAAACATCTATGCGCGGTCTGATAACCATCTCCCGACGAATATTTAATTCTCTGCGCAGTCTTCATCCACGGGATCGTTATCAAAAGGACATGCCATGTTAGTGAAAAAAGTCGCCACCTACTGTGCCTGATGGACTTGTAATACTGACTCTGATTTTTTAAAATGACAAATGGCAGAATTAGGCTACGCCAAAACTCGCCTGCTGACTGAATGAATGAGGAAATCAAATGGAGTGTGTGGCTCTGAAAGAGGGCGGAGACAGAGAGAAACTCGAGGTTCATAGAGTCTGTTACTACGGTAACTGACCGAGAGCTTAAGTTACCTCTCTCTCTGAAACAGGCTAGAGTTACCCCTCTTTCTCTGGTTTGAGTTACCTCCCTTTTTGAAACAGAAAACTCAGAGTTTCCCTCATTTCAGGGTTAACAGACTCTGAGTTTTCACTAAACCTGCTTTGTGAAACGGACCCCAGGTGTGACATTTTGATGGCGTGTTATGCGTGTGACCCACCACAGGAGATTTAAAAGGTAGCTGTTAGTAGTTAGCAGCTAACTCAAAGAAGAACAGCGGCTGTAAACATTCACAAATTGGGAAATGAATGACATTCAGGAGCTCCTTATCCTCCAAACAGAGAACCAGATCAGCCGCTACATAACAGGGATGGTAAATGGTTGTTATTGTTTATAAATCGCTGCTAACATCTATATTTTATGTCACACTCCATGTCACGCCTCTTTTTATTCTGCGATGCCAGCATGCTGTCCATAATCGCACACCAGAGCAGAATGATGCCGCCGTCGTTTGGTTCTGTATAAAAACGCAAAGGCGGCGTAAAGAAGGGATCTCTGTGTAAAAATGGTGAAACAGCTTACCTCGCTCTGCCCAACAGTAACAAAATCCACCCACTGTCACCTCTAAATCTCACTGATTAACATGTTCTATCTCGTTAAACTCAAACCATTAATTGGTGTTGCAGGTGGCAATGTGCCAGACTGTTTCCTTCTTTCTTTCAGAGCAAGGAAATGGTTTGTAACCCCGGTAACACAGCAGTTTGTTGTTTTTACACCTCTGTTTCTGTACTGTTGTAACAATTAAGATATGAGGTGTTCATTGTTGAGCTTTAGGAGCCCCCAGACTAACTGTACCTCACCTGTTTCTAGTCTTTGTGCTCAGCTAAGTTAGCTTTAGGCTGCTAGTAGAGCTGCAACCAGTTATTATTCAACAAACAGAAAATTAATCAGCAACTATTCTGATACTCAATTTAACGTTTAAGTAATGTTCATGGCAAAAATATATTGCCAGCTTTTCGAATCTGAGGATTTGCTCCTTTCCTTGGTCTTACATTAGAGTAAATGTGATGTTTTTGAGTTTGGAAATGATGGCTGGACAAAACAACTCTGATGAATTCATCTCAGCTCTCACTGTTTTCTTATGTTTTGCAGGCCAAACAATTAATCCAGAAAATAATGTGACAAACATAATCAGTAGTTGCAGCCCTAGCTGTTGATGTACTGACTTAAGAGTTATTGATCTTCTCCATGACTCTTTGTAGGAAAGCGTATTTTATAAAACTTTTCTTTCAAATGTGATTTAACACGAGCAGCCACACAAGAAATAAAAAGTCTGAAATTGCCAAAAATGTCGATTTAAAATCAGCATGTGATCAGAGGAGTAACCAAGATTACCAGTATGATCAGACAGTCAAAGCTTTTGGTACATCAGTTTTTAATTCTCCGTCTTTTCAGTACCCAGCTGTTAGTACTGGAGTACTGGATTTCAGCCTGCTATAACATGATGAGTTGAGCTGGTTCACTGCAGATAAAGTTCATTAATGAGTTAACTGAACTTAATCTCATGATGTGAGGAACCTCGAGCCTCTCAGCACCCCGTCAGTCCTCTATTATGGGGTTGTTTGTCAGCTCCACTGAAGTGAAGAGCAGCGTGTCCGCTGATGATGCCACCAGCTTGGGGAAAAAAGTCTGTGCGGGCAGTCGGCTACTAAAGCTTCAGGCCTTGAACGTTCGTTCTCAGGTTCAACATCTGCTTCTCCTGTCGGACTTTTTCCTCCTTAAACGCCGTCTTGTTGGCTTTCTTCTCCATTCGCCGCTCCTATTCAAACACACAGAAGTAGAATTTTAACACATTATACTGAACAAATGTTTTCATGCAGGCTGAAGTGCCATCATGCAAGATCAGCAATCTACTGCTGTTGATGGGGGCAGCAGCAAAACGTATTTTAGCCACCTAAAAGCAGCAGTTTCTGACGGGGAACTGAAGCCCTTATCTATGCCTATCTAAAGCCACCAGACTCCTTTGACAAAAACAGTAACTTTCCAATCCGAAAGGGCTGTTCGATAGAAAGGTAAAGAAATAAAAATATTAAACATATACCATAAACCATTAAACTAGTAGATTTTTTTAGGTGGCTTAAATACATTTTGCTGCTGCTCCCGTCCACAGCAGAACATTGCTTAGCTTCCATGACAGTACCTCTGCTTCTCCAAACTGGGAGCGCTGTCAACCAACACCTACTTAATGTAATACACTGACTATGAGTAAGTTCCTCATACAACCCCACTTAAAAAAAGTCCTGACGTTTCCTGTAATCTTATGTTGACATCATTTCCTCCAATGTTGGAATTGTTTTTAATGCCTTTTCTTATCATGAGCAGATAACCTTATTAACTGTTGACGCCCTGCTTTCGGTAAATATTTGAATCCAGAAAAGTAAACACATTTGTGACAAGACGAGTTGAAACAGGGGACTACTTGCAATGACCCGTTGTGCAATGTTCTTAAAATCCTGCTAGTTCACACCAAGTGACCACCATGAGACGGCATATCATCTCTAGTCAACAACTCTCTGTGCTTCTGATCTGTAACGTTGACAGGAAGTGACCGCCATGAGACGGTGTATCATCTCTAGTCAACGACTCTCTGTGCTTCTGATCTGTAACGTTGACAGGAAGTGACCACCATGAGACGGCGTATCATCTCTAGTCAACAACTCTCTGTACTTCGTTCTGATTTGCAGCTTTTCAGACTTATTTTGTGGCTGAATATAATTTGTAGTTTCTTAAAATCTGAATGAGGATAGTGATAGTGAGATACTGGCTGCAGTGATGAAACAAAACCAGCATCAGATGGACTGTATTCATAATCAATACGCCACAATAATATTAACAACCAGTGCCAATTCATCAGTCAATGAGAATGTGTGTATGTGGGCGGGGCTTAAGCACATACAGCCAGCAGCAGCAGCGACCCACCATCCAACACCGGCACACATGATGGCTTCTCATTCAGAATGAAATAAATCTGAATGAAATCATTCGGAATTAAAGTCTTTCCAGATAGTTTACATTCGGAAATATTCATTCCAAATAAGGGTTTACATGGGAGATCAGTTCAATCGCCTTTATTCAGGTCCCCTCAAGGTTTGGGGCAAGGAAGGTTTCTGATTGGACAGGGGGCGGGTCGGATGTTACATGTTTACGTTTACTGGAAGAAAACACTGTAGTCCTCGCTCCGGATAACAAGATGCTTGACGACGCCGTTCTTAGTGCCTTTTACAGGCGTGTTTTGCTTATATTCTTGAAGCAGCAGTACGACAACAACCTTGTTCTGCTAATGCTTCGTCTGTTGAGGAGGAGAAGGGAGGTAGAAGGTGAAGAAGGGAGATGGAAAACCGTGCTTTGGCGAACCAGTTAGTGCAACGAGTCGCGCACACGCTATATACATCATCGCACCAGAAGGGCAAGGAAATGAGCATGCACAGAAAGACCGGAATGAACTTAAAGCGGAATGAGTGTATACAAGTGCGAGAAATTCTTTCCTTCAGAATTAGAAATGGAATATTCCAGCCCCTTACATCAGATTTTCAATCTCACTGGCCATTTTCATTTCGAATTAGGTGTTTACAAGATCACTTTTAACAGGAATGAACTTTCATTCCGAATGAAAAGGGAATTAAACTGTCCATGTGAGGACAGAGCACCCACTGCAGCACGCTAACACACCGTCTGCGGTCATTTTCACTTGACCAGCGGACTTCACTACAAGCCGACTGGTTGTTGAAACAGGTGACGTGCTTTAAAACCAGCTGCCGGTGATTTGACCAGCTGAGTTGCAGGTGACACCATCAGCCTTGAGTCGAGCTCAGACCGGCCAGTTCACACCGCTGCAGTGTTCTAAAATGATTTTGTCCTGTCACAAATCATTTCTCTGTAATGGGCTTTACTAAAGATTTAAATCTTAGAAACACAGTTTTACAGTTTCATGTTTTAAGGCTCAGTAACTTCCCGTAACAGCTGCTCGCTGTGGTTTTAATCAAACAGGAGAAAACAGTGTTGGGGACTATTTTCAGCAGCGGATGAATCCACATTTGGTGCTCCATTGAGTATTTGTGACAGCAGGACAGTGTATGTGGGGCTAAGGAAAAATGAACTACAGTGTGTGCGTTCACTGTGATGCAGGAACGTGTCACCCAGTGGCACAGTGTGGCGAGAAGATATGTCAGGCTTAGATATACACATTATACTTGTTAGTAGATACATTCAATGTTGGTTTGAGTCTTTTCATAAGATTTATGTGAGAAAAAATAATTAAAGGCCCTTATAAACTTCCTTTTCTTAACCAGCTTCTTATTAGAAGTGATCAGGTCTGACATGAACTTTACAGTTTCGATGACGTTACATGAGACATTTCTGCATTTGTATTTTTGCTTTGGAGTTGGTGAGGCTCAGTAAAAAAGCCGATTAGTGTCAATCAGGATTAACAAGATCTGAAACAAGATGTGATGACAGTTGTGGGATTGTTTTCCTCTGTTACCAGATCACTATCAAATCTGATCAAACCACACCTGCGTTGTCCTGATGAAGCAGATAGTGAGTTTTTAACTCTTGACGATTCTTCAGGATGTTTCATTATTCGTGACTTTTACTGCTTATTTAGTCATGGACGTGGCTCTTAGTTTATCTCTAACGCTATTTTAAAGGGTGGTAGACACTTGCATACGTCTCTTTCTTTCTCACCTTGCGTTCTTCCTTGATGGCCTGTTTCCTCGCCTTCCTCTCCTCTTTGCTCTCTTCCTTGTTGCGTTGCTGGGTGGAGACACGAGGCAGGTCCGAGTCGTTGATCCTCGTCATGCGCTCAGCCTGCTTGGCGGTCATGCCTTTTGCAGGGAGGACGTCCAGAGGGATACCCGTCTTGCTGGACACCCGGATCGGCTTTGTCTGTGGACAGAAGGAAGTCGGGAAAAAAAGGGTTGATTCAAGATTTGCAATATTAAAAATGTGGACTGGCTTCACTAATTTTCACAAAAAGAAATTAAAAAATGCCTCACAATTCAAATATAAGACTATTTAATGACTAGTATTTTGCACGTTTCATCCTTTCCATCTTAAACTCTGTAGTTCTTCATTATTTTACATATTTTTGAGTGTAAATTTCTATTTTGAATT
Organism: Epinephelus fuscoguttatus; assembly: GCF_011397635.1. Classification (NCBI taxonomy): domain Eukaryota; kingdom Metazoa; phylum Chordata; class Actinopteri; order Perciformes; family Serranidae; genus Epinephelus; species Epinephelus fuscoguttatus. The sequence continues at coordinate 3,980,694 of NC_064754.1, forward strand.
TATCTAAATTCTTGTATGTGAAAACCTACTTGTGTATTTCCGTTTTCTGCTACTTTATATTTCTACTCCACAACATGTCAGAGGCAAGTATTGTGCTTTGTAGTTATTTTGCAGATTAAATTAAATATAAAATCAACAAATAAATGAAGATATATAATCATTAAATGTTAAGATAGCTCATATATATGTAGGGTATCATGATGGTAATTATGTAGTTTGATGCAAATAGTCTTGCACTTTTAAACGTAAGACTGTTACTTGTAACAGAGTATTTCTACAGTGTGGTATGAGTACTTTCACTTGAGCAAAAGATTTGAGTACTACTTCAACCACTAAACCTGATTCTGATTCTGAACAGTTGTTGGGTTCATCTTGACAACAGTATTATTAAAAAGGTAGCACTAATAAGTAAAATTATAAAGTCCATCTCTTTAATGTTCTCAAACTCCTTCAACAACTTTGAAAGAATTCATTTGAGATGTTTTCTTAATATCTTTTACAATGTGCTGAAAACATGCAGCTAATGGTTAAAATAAAGTGTGAAAATAAATATTGTTTTATTGCAGTTAACCCTGGCTGTCTTGAACTGGAATGTGCTTGTTGAAATTCCATAACATTCCAAAACTTTACAAACGTGCATGCAAAGAAATCAACACAGAAAGTCACAGGTGCTGTCTTAATAAATAGTATTTTATAAGTTATTAGGCTGATCAGTCATCTGGCATGCGTTACACTCTAACAGTTTACATATTATACCTTTACTCTCTATATGTGTCACATCTGATACTATTAAAATAATACAAAAGAAGGTGTTAGCGTACCTTTGGTGGGTCTTGAATGACTTTGGGTCTGTTGTATATGTTGGAATATGTGCCTGGAGAAAACATCAAAATAAGATTAACGCATATTATATCTACAGAATACAGACAAGTTATTACTCTCAGGTTCTCATGCTTCTCACCCCAAAATATTGTACATTAACACACTGGAATAAGGTCATTTCAGAACCTACAAAATTTGATTTTATTCTCTTAAAATCTGATCTGAAACATCTCATCTATGAAAGATACTGTAAAAACAAACACACATCATCTTTCAAACTTACAAAAAAAAATGTTTCAGAAGTGATACTGTATGACTATTTTCTCAACAAGAGAAATCTATAACACTCTATATTTGACTTTAATTTACTCTGGTCGAGAGCATTTAAGTCCTGGACTTAATACACACCACTTCTGACATCACAATACTTTTAACTGGTGCTTTATTACCGCAGGAGTTTCCGACATGGAGGCAAAATGACACCCATGGGTCCAACTGGTTGTGGTGCTTTTTCTTATCAACCCTTGACCAAATAAGCTTTACTGCATCACATGGAGGAGATAAAATTTTAACCTTTGGCTCCCTGTGAAACACTTAAAGGTCTCAGCCAACAGGTAAATACAGTGTACTATACTGTAACAATCAGAGCTGAGACAGAGTGTGGATTAGGGTTGGGTCGGTTCTCGGTAATACCAATTCGGTTCGGTACTTTTTTGAGACCGACCGGACCGCATACTCGGGCGGAACGTACGTGGAGCAGACTCTGCGGAGGACCGCCCGGTAAAAGTGGACGTCTGCAAGCCCTGTGCGCGCAAAGCACGACCGCACGGACTCCGCTTCGCGCACCAGTGTCACACAAATGACTGTTCGGCATGTATTTTTCACATCTTGGAGATTTTTCTCGGACATTTTTACACAGAGTCCGCTCCGCTTATAGTACGCCCGAGTCTGTGGGCACCTGTGTCTGCCTCTTCGCCAAGCGCACAGCGAGCAGGAGAGAGAGGGGAGTGGGGGTGGGGCGGGGACTGAGCTAGGGGGTGCGAGTGCGCATGCGCCGAGGCCTCTACTGTAGCCTGGAGTTTGTTTAATAGTGACGGAGAGTCGATAATGGCAGACATTTTAGTCTCAAAGAAATCAATGAATGCGCCACTATGGCAACACTTTGGCTTTGAGCCAGATGAAGGAGGCAACCCTTGTTTGCACTGATTGAGTAAGCTGCAAAATTTATTTGTAAGGAATAAAAGAAACAACTTGTTACTGTCACTCTGTTGTCCTAAGGTCGTTTTTTATTTTAAATGAGTCAATTGCGCCCCCAAGTGGCAAAAATCCGGTATTATCGACTTGATGCGTTTTTTTTCTTTTTTTTTTTTTTTTTACAAAAACCAGACCGTTTTTTCCCCTCATACCGACCCAACCCTAGTGTGGATCTTGGGAGTTTCATCACAGAAGACGTCCACACTGTCATTGAAAGTTGAGTGAGAATTATAGCGCTCAATAAACCCGACAATCCTCATTGTTATTGTTCATAAACCTTTCACTGTTCAACCTTTGACTGTTCTGGGGTGGTCTCTGGTGTGTCACAACTTCCTCCAAACTAATAATTTGTCACTGAATGTCACTGAGGAGAAATTTCCAGTTCTCAAATGGCTGCCAGATTTTGTCTTACTGTGATTAGCTCTGAGTTCTAAACATTTGGATCTAAACGTTGCATTGCATCTGCAAAGTGGAAATTAGACTTACTGATGATTGTTTCACAGTCCCACTTCTCTTCTGGAGCCTTGATAACAACCGTTTCCATCTCTTCTTCCTCCTCATCATCCTCATCCTCCTCCTTTAGGACAGGAAGTTCTTTGGGACCCAAATCATCAGGCCTCAGGGATCTAAAGCACAAACACAAGTTAGTCAGCCAGATGATTTACAGCAACAACAATGTGATGCAACAGTCACTGTCCACCAGATGATTTTAAGAAAACTTTCCATCACAACAAATGACTGAATCAGATGAAGAATAAACAAAGTGTACTCACTCCTTCTCTTTCTGTATGAAATAGTCTTTGATAACTTCTTCCAGGCGAGCGCTGTCTGGCTGGATGAAGCCCTCCAGCTCAGCGTTGTCCAGAGCGCCAATCTCATCGTCATCGAACTGCTCGTAAAACTAAAACAACACAGACAGAGGTGGTGTGTCACATCAACAGGCAGAGCACTGAAGATGTTAACAGAGAAACACATAAGGGAGTTTGGTCACCAGATTCAATATGGAGGACATGCCCAGTAGATTCTCTGCCCGCCTGAATCCAGCCAGGCTGTAACCTCTCATTATTGCCTCCGGGCTTGAATCAGGTCGGGATCTTGCCTATTTAGCGAGGTGCAATAAAATTGGCACATCTTATATGTAAATGGCAGGAACTTTATTAGACTACTGACACGTCATATAGTAATATAGTGGATGATAACAAGAGCAAGAGGGTCTGCAATGTGACTTGGTTGGTTGGCAGTATGGATGCGCGAGATTAGTTGTCTAAATGATTAAACATCCGCCCCCTCGCTAGTCGGCACCAAAAATATTATGTACAAGGCCGCTTAACTGTCATGCAGCCGCTCGCCACTAGTGGGTGCTACAGAGCCGTCAGACAGCACTCCCCCTCCCGCGGTAATGCTCCAGTAGACTGGAGGTTTAAATTGGAGCGATGTCCTCTCACAAAACCAGCGCGGTGTGGCAGCACTTTGATCTAGAACATGAATTCAGCAGCAGTGAATTTTTTTGTTGTTGTTATATATATGTTGTATATGTTATATTATTTGTTAACTTTAAGTGAGTTGTCAGATAATGTGCAGGTTCACATTCATACTGCACGCAGCAACATGCCTCTCATTTCAGCTGACATTTAATTATAATTTACATGTTGTTTTATTAACTTTAAAGTGAACTGATAATTTCTGTCAGATAATCTGCAAGGTTCAATATGCCCCACATTTCAGAGGCGGTTTATTTATTTTAGATGTTATTTTAATGGTTAACTTTTGACTGAGTTGCCGTCATGTTTACATTGATACCGCGCGGAGCAAAGTGTCTCGTACTTCAGCGGCATTTAAAATCCAACATGGTTGTTGAAGATTGTGATTAAAGGCTTCAAAGGGCTCTGAATGCACACAGTATTTTTTGGGACAATGTTTCAAATACTTAACAATAAATTGTGCAAAACTTTTGACTGTTTTCTGAGTGTTTTCCTTTTTTAAACTAGTTGACTAGTCTTAATTAAAATTTCCGTTTAGTCGACAGGGACATTAGTCGCCAGGAACATCCCTCGTTGGCAGATTTTCCTTCTGCCTCCCCAGCAGTGGGACAAATGTGTGTAACATGCAGCATAGAGCAGTGATTATAATGCTCGTGCAACATCGCCATGGTTTGCCTCGCGGCTAGACGTACCAAGGGGCACAGCCCGCTCTGCTGAACCTGTCGTGTGCAAGACAGACGACGAATACAAAGAAGAGAAGAAGGAGAAGTGGTGCAAGCAAACACATCAGCCCTTAGGTTGTAGTTAGTATATGCTCTGAAATCTAAAAATAGATTATATATGTCTTTTACAACAGAAATTTGGGTTTTAATAAGGCTCGGCCCAAAACTGCGGCCGTGGATCAGGCTCGGGATGGGCCTGATTTTTTAGGCCCGGTCAGGAGGGGTTTGCCATATTATCTCATTCCTGATAATAACGGTATCATTTTTAATATCATGTGAAAAATTCATATTGTGATACTCACGATGTTACCCACGGCAACAACAAGCATGGCTGAAAGCAAAATTACTGACTCTGCAGTGGTTTCAAAAAGAGGAGTGGTTTCAGTAGTGTGCAATACACTAACACTGTGGCGTCCTGAATGTTTTATCAACAGCCCAAGACTTCTCAGACTCTTTTAGAGACTTACCGCTCAGAGGGAACTCAGCCAAAAACCTCCATCTATGTGACAGTGTGGTATCATAACAGCCTGTCACAGGTTACAGCGTGATGATTAGAGGAGAAATGGCAGAGCATAAAGGTCCAGGTGGAAAAAAACCAACTCAATCATTTAGGATTTTACTAAAAGAAGGAAATCACCTGTTGATTTATATATATAGATCCCAGGGGACATTTTTTGTATTTGGGAGCTGTTTAAATGTGTAATTAGTGGTAGATTTGATTTTGTTGAACTATTAATATTGTAACAGAATCTGAATCTCACTCTGAGTTACTGTTGTTGTTCACAAACTAAAGAAATGAGAGATCATTTTTCTTTAGTTTTTACTGAAGATTTGAAGGAAAACTGTGAAACTATGTCACTGATTTTTTTTGCAAGTCTATGTTCTTAAATTAATAATATATATATATATATATATTTAATTATGTAATATTATTTTAGGGCTATATGTCGCACCCCTAATGACCAGAACTCTAATGCATACATATTTTCCCATGATACCACCCTCATCACCCCAGGTGGCAAAACAAATTGGTTATGGCAGCTGTGAATGGGCGGAGGTGTGATACCAGACAATAAAACATGAGCATATCTCACATATGGTCTTAAATTACATAGTTTTATCTTGCAAAACCACAGACGTGGTGGGTTTAAATAATACAACCTGTAGTACGTGTTATTTTATTCAGTACATTATGTGATTTAATATTGTGTCATTAGGTTTTGTTTTCTGAATTTATTGTGAGTCTGTTTGTGCAGCTGGTTGCACAACAGCTCTCATGTTTTTAATGTTTCCATGATGTGAATCCCTGACGGCTGATGCTGCTCTCTTGCAAGCAAGTTTGTCACTCAGAGGGAGTAACCATGGCAACTTCTGTGCACAGAGGCATCAGGTAATTAAGACAAAGAAGGCTGCACAGTGGTGCAGTGTTTTGCATGTTCTCCCTGTGTCAGTGTGGGTTTCCTCCAGGTGCTCCAGCTTCCTCCCACAGTCCAAAGACATGCAGGTTAACTGGTGACTCTAAATTGTCTGTAGGTGTGAATGTGAGCGTGAATGGTTGTCTGTCTCTATGTGTCAGCCCTGTGATAGTCTGGTGACCTGTCCAGGGTGAACCCTGCCTCTCACCCAGTGTCAGCTGGGATAGGCTCCAGGCCCTCGCGACCCCCCAACAAGATAAGCAGTTACGGAAAATGAAAATGAATGAATATTGACAAAGGCGCTCAAAGTGCAAAAAAATCATCATCTGATAAGTAACTAAAGCTGTCAGACAAATGTAGTGGAGTAGAAAGTAAAATATTTACCTCTGACATGTAGTGGAGTAGAAGTATGAAGTAGCATAAAGAACAAGTACCTTGAATTGGAACTTAATTACAGTACTTGAGTAAATGTACTTAGTTACATTCCCCCACTGTCTGACTGTGTATGAAAATGTGTTTAAAAAAACAAAAAAAACAAAGAGTAAGCCCTGACCTTTTCGAAGCGGTCATCGAGCAGGGTGAGCTGCTCGTTCCTCCTCATCACAGACGACGTCAGCGAGTACTCTGTGAATCGACTCCTCGTCTCCTCGTCCATAAACAGGAACTCTCGACCACGGCCTTCCATATCCTCATCGCCCGAAAACCCGCCCTCTGAGTCAAAGTCACCTTCCTCATCTGTGTCCTCCCACTCATCATCATCATCATCATCATCTTCTTCATCACCTCTGTCACACACACAGGAAATCACCAACCATCAAAAACATCAGAAAACTCTAACCACCACTTTTAAATAACAAGTTTAAAGAAATCATGCCATCAACCACTGAGGAATTACGATTTACAAATACTTGTCTGTCATTTCTTACTCTATGTCTGCTGCTCTGCTTGCAGAGTTTGCTTTGATGATGAAGTCATCATCCAGCAGGTTGTCAGGGTCGTCGTAGTTGAAATCGTCGTCAAGAGCAGCCACGATGTCGGGGTCCATGTCCAGCCGTGGTCCTGAGGGGAAACACACAAAACAATGAGGAAGAAGACACAAACAAGATCCCATCCGATTTTAAATCCAATAATTATTCAATTTTTACTGTGCTTAATCTGAACGATTATATTTACATTGCTCTACTTCTGAGACTACACAAGGTCTAGTCTCTACATACAGACTCTACATTCAGTGAATGTAGAGTCTGTAGGCAAACCCCGGAGATCTTGCCTCTGGAAGAAGAGCGGAAGAGCCCTGGTTTCCGGTTGTAGGCTGTTTGTAGTCTGTGTGATATTGACCAATCACGTTTGAGCCGGCTGCAGTTGTTGCCAGGTTAAATGGTCTGTGCTGTGAACTAACGAGGTGGAACATAATTGGCGTCACTGCAAACTCTGAATCCATCGCAATGGTTCAACATATTTACTTATATATAAACGGAAGTCGGAAACGGAAATTCGCCTCCTCCGCCCAAATCAAACCGGAATGCCAAAAAATCGGGGGTCTGCACCCAGAGGCTGTATCGCTGTCCGCCGGAAGTCAGACGCCGAATACAGCCGATGGGTTCCAAGCAGCAGAAGCTGAGCTGCTCCTTACCTGAGATAGGAGCAGCTTTGTTCAGAAGTCCCACCTCCTCCTCAAACTCTGAGGCAAACACTGACGAGGGCAAGTTGATGGTAGAGGCCTGTTCATCAAACAAGACAGAAATCATTCCAGATCATTACAATGTATGGATGAACATGAGCGACATCTGGAGATAACAGCAGCCGCCGTCTGACCATAAAACATAAAGACAGACATAAATGACATAAAAACTTGACGTTCACTTGACACAAAAAATCATCTCCTGTGAGCTTGACACATTTATTTTTAGATTCCATCAACAAACGCAGCTTCATAACCTGAAACACCAGAACTTTTCTTGTAAATTGTAAAATTGAGGTCAAAGTTCCTCAAACCCATTTCAGCTCTGGGAAAAACATTTCTAAATTCCATAATTTTTCAGGATTTTTAAGACTGAGGTCAACTCCGAGTCAACTTACAGGAATGGCCTTGTCTGTGTCTGTGTCACCCTCCTCCTCATCTTCCTCGTCTCCATCACGGAGATGAATCAGGCTCCTGTCAGCGTGTGAGGGGCCGGCTGCCACCAGCTCAGACGGGACCGACGCTTCCCTCAGGTGCTGTAGGTAGTCGTAGTCATCGTCGAAGAAAACTCCAAACTGCCTCTGCTCTTCGCGTCTCTTCTCTATGTCCGCCTAAAAAACATCAGAAACACAATAATGGTATCACATTATCTGACATTAATATTTCCAAAATGATGTGACACTGGTGTCACTTGTGTGGTCCAATTAAAGTGACTGCAGAATAAAAAAAAGGTAATAAAAAGGAAATAAAAAGGGTTTTTTTTCACTTGCCCGGTCGGGCAAGTTGGTCAGAGATCTACTTGCCCGAAGTCAGTTTTTACTTGCCCTATAAAAATTGTTTAATTTAAGTGGCTATCAAATAACAAAGACTGCAGTTATTTTTATGTTATGTAATCTTTATTCACACTGTATTTATTAATTAAAACAACATATGTCATGTATTGTAGCTTAATTCCTACACAAAAATGACAGTGTCAGGGCTTAAAGTGAAAAATTTATCAATTGTTCTCCGTCTATAATTTTGCGCCCTACTTGAGCCATGCCCACCTCTATTTATTTTTCACCCCTCTCTCCAGTTCTGCTGTATTAACACCGGGTTTAATATATTTTGCTTCCATCTCTCTGCCCTGCCCTACTCTACTTCAACGCTACTTAGCTCTCTCTCTACTCTACCAGTAGACTACCACATCCACCTGTTGCACAAAACGCACACAGCAGTGTTTCCCCTAGGATGGAGTTGTAGCGGAGGTGAAGCACACGCATGAAAAATAATTTTCAAATGCGTGAAACTTTTTTGTATGCTTGCAAAGCACAGCCTGCTGGGATGTTTCTGTATATCTACTGGCACCAGAAGGGCTATTTAGGACTAAGTACATACAGTACATGTGTGCACAGTATGAGCAGGTGAAATGTGTGTCTAGCTTACATATGAGGTGTCTCAGGATTTAGGAACATACAATTGTATTGAATATAATAAAAGTAAAAAGTCACTTGACGTGCTGCTGTTTTGTGCTATGACCTATTTAAGTGTTGGAAGTTGTTATTTACGTGACAACGCCTGAACGCAACACAAGCTCAGCATGAGTGTCGTGCTGAGCTGCTGTGTGAGCAGCGTGTTTGTCTGTGCCTAACAGCAGTCTGTTGGTTATTTACACACTGTCCATTTCAATAATTTTGTCAGCTGACAAACTGCACCGGGCTCGGGTCAGGTTTGGTCAGGAAAATGTGGCCCGAGCCGCTCTAGCGTGCTCACCTGTGTGTGTGGCGGAAATTGTTAACACGTGACCATGTAGAGACAGAAATGACACGATGACATAACATCATAAATAGTATATTGTTATGTTATTACATGAAGCATCAGTCGTGCAAAATAACATCAATGGGGGCTGTGGGCAGGACATTGTTACACAGCTGTGCCTGTGACTTCAGGCAGAGAGACCGCTGCATCAGAGCACGTTTTAAAATACATTTATTTTATCAATTAGTTATTAACTTTTACTATTTTTAGCAACTTGCCCGATTGGGCAAGTGAGTTGTTAGTTTACATGCCCGACCTTGAGTTTTACTTGCCCCGGGCAATCGGGCAATCCTTATTGTTGAGCCCTGAAGAGGAAAAGGTTATGAACCACAGACGACAAATCATGTCTGTACCTTGGCGGCAGGCAGGAGGACGTGTTGTGGGGCTTTCTCATCTGCAGCCAGCGGGTCCCTCTGACTCCTGTGGACGAGGTGAAAGGTCACAGCCTTCTTCTTTTCAATGAACGACTTCTTCTTTCGATGAGGCTGGAAGACACAAACACAGCAGTGAATGGTTGCGATCGCTGGTGATGGTACAACAGTAAAGTCTTTGAGGTTTAATCCCCAAAGACAACAGCATTATTTCCCTCTCACAAGTGCCCACGAGCAAAGAGAGAGCTAACAGATGCAGTGGGGCTTCTCAGCAGTTTGATAGTACATGTTCTTGCTGAGGATGGCAGTAATTTTTACTAACAACCTTCATTTTGGGCTGGCCTGGGTGCAATAATGAGGCATTAAGTGAAATATCATGAATATAATCATCACCTGGATTAACAATGCACACCTACACTTACCTACACCTTACAGCTCACATGGTACATATCTATTTACAACCCAGCAGGATTGTTGCTACTTGTTAGTATTTATTATCCCCACTGCGTATATTGTAAATACTTTGGCTTATACCTCACTGATATTTTTATATTTGAAGTATTTTTCTCTGCACCTTTTCCTACTTTGTATTGCAAAATGCTGCCCAGCAATTTCCCTCTGGATAAATACATTTCTTTTTATCTTATCTGTGTTTTGAAATTGAATCGTTGCTCATGTTATTAAAGGTCCAGTGTGTAGGGTTTAGGAGGATATACTGGCAGAAATGGAGTATTATATAGTAAGTTCATTTTCTTTAATGTATAATAACCCCCAAATAAAAGTCGTTGTGTGTTTGTTATGATATAATGAGCTGTTAATGTCTACATAGGGAGCAGGACCTCTCCCACGGAGTCCGCCATGTTGCACTGCCATGTTTCTACAGTAGCCATAAATGGACAAACCAAACACTGTCTCAAGATAGTGCCATTTGCATTTATGCGTCGGCCACAGTAGCTAGCAGCCTCTCCACCAAAATATCAATCTTTTTTTTTATGTGTAATTGTTTCATTCAGTGTTTTTTCCGGATGAAATCACCTAGGCTCTGCTCTCACCACTAGATGCAACTAAATCCCCCTAAATCTCAGAATAGAATAGAGAATAGAAGAGAAAGAACTTTTTTTTTTATCTCTGAAGGGAAATTCAACTGTCCAGCAGTTTATAAAAAGTTTATATAAGTTTATAAAAAACAACAAACACATTTCCCCTCATCAACAACACAGTGATATTAAAATAGACATAAAATAAAATAAATTAAAATAATGTATAAATGGAAATTAGGAATCAAATTACAAATTAAAATTAAATTAAAATGTAGTTAGTGCCTGATGTGATGTGTGTGTGTGTGTGTGTGTGTGTGTGTGTGTGTGACTGGATTCAGGAGGTGTTTAACAGTCTTACACTCTGTCCCTTTAAGAATTCACTTAAATTCTTGTATGGGCATCTGTGTATCCCCAAATATCCCAACAAGTTGCCTTTCAATCTTTGTCTTACATGAACCAAAATAACTTTAACACTTGTCAAACGACAGGCTATGTAATGTAAAATAACTTTAGGCTCTTCTGAGTGTCTGGTAATAATTTTTCAAACATGTCCCTTCCACTGTAGAGAAAAGGACAGCTGAGTTATCTAGCTACAAACACAACAACGAAAGTGGGCTACAACTCTCTGAATATAACTATGTAACTACAATACAAAAGGCGGTTGTTTAACGGCGTTGTTTTTCACCAGCACAGTGTTTTCTGGTGGATGCACACCAGTGACGTTAGCATCTGTTAGCTAACAAGGTTAGCTTTAGTTAGCAAAGTCAGCTCACCATTTTGTGACGGGATTTCTGTCGGTTTTCTTTTCAACTGGTCCGGTTTAAAGATGCTCTAACCCCAAACTACGGGTAGCTGTTAACACAAATAACCGTTTAAATGCAGAAGCTGTTATCAGTGTTGTTGTTTATCCACGTTGGATTCTTCTTCACCATGCTGCGGCTGCCATTACTGGAAAGAACCATCATGAGGAACAACGGGGGAGTTGAAAGCGATGTTAATATGATTTAATATGATGAGCTCGCGATATAAATTTGGGTTCTTTTTAGTGATTTATAAATTTATCAAAAATCGAAACACGTGTTTGTAATACTAAAGTCAGTTGTGTCGTTGTAGAATGTGGTTATATTCCCTCTACAATACGCATTGGTGGTACAGTCCAGAGTCTGTGTGTAATGCAAGTTGGAGAACCAGTTTATGAGCGCATTACCGCCACCTGCCGGACTGGGAGGGCAGCAGCGGGCTGACAGCTGCTGGGAAGAAACGAAAAATAATCAGTTTTATTTATTTATTTATTTATTGAAGTAACAGAAGAATATTAACATTATATACAGAGAGAACTCATATACACAGAGAAAAATCACAGAAAAAATAAAAATAAAGTAATATAAATTAACTTAGGTTAGCAAACTCTGTCTTCATTTAAAACCTTTTTCAAAACATGCTTTTACAGTAAGTATTTACGGTAAATCTATTGTGTGACTAGTTTTATTCCTTCTTTTATCAGTTTCATTATTTATTTATTTTTATCACCCACTGATTTATCTGGTCAGAGTGTGAAATAATACGAAGAAATAATTAGACATCATGAATTCAATAAATGATAGTTTCCTTTTTCAGTTGTCTAAAGACAACAAGCTCTTTTATAACTGTATATCTGTACACTACTGCGATATCTGAAGGAGTACTGCGGCAATGTTTTGTTTTGTAAAAAGCAAATAATAATTTGTTTAATTTAAAGAGATTAAATTGTGATGGCAACTTTACACTGTTGTGTAGTTTAATCCACAGCAATGCATCATATTCTGTGAAATGATCATATGTTTGTTTTTATAAATCTATAGATCACTCTGCTAATCATTCACTCGTGCCTTCTTATGTGATTTTACTTGCTGTACAACCAATTGACCTGCAGTGACAAAATAAAGTTGCAGCTGTAGCATGGCTGTCCTGTGAGAGCAAGGTATCTCTAAAAAGTCAGCTTTTCATGGTGTCAGAGAAACAGCCCTGTTTTCAGCTTTGTGAAGGAAATGCAGTTTCCTTTCTCACAAAAAGAGTCACACTCTAACCGAACCGCAGTCAGAGATTAGAGATCACCTGAATAAATAAATAAAACAGTTTATCCCACAGAGTGAACTGTTACATCACGACCCTGAGCTACCTGGCTGCCTCACTGGGGGCGGTGTGGAGCTCACCTGAAGAACAACACCTCTGTGACCCTCAGCATGACCACGGGCCATGACGGACCACCGAGGCCTCGGAGTTGTTGTTGTTGTTGTGTTTTGTTTTGTTTTGTTTTAGCTTCATGTAACGTTATATTTCCGGCAGACATCTTGGGGTAAGTCAGCTTACAACTTTATATCTTTTCTTGTCATGTCAGACGCTCCTCGTGCCAACAGTATCAATGTTTTTAGGAGTTTGACGTGATTTGCGTCACCGCTGTGATTTTAGCCTCGCACGTGTGTTTGTTGTTTTCACTAAACATGTTGACGACAAGCTTGTGCAAATTTAAAAAAAAGTACTTTTGTGTGGGCGAATCCTTCATATAACCGTGCAATTTCCCGTGTTAAACGTGTTAATGCGCAGCTGCATTTCCGTCATAGTAAAGTTGTTATACAAAGCAAATTACCGCCTGTTTTTCGTGGTGTTGTAGGTTAAAATGGCGACTTGTATACCTTTACACCTTCACTTGTGTAGGAAAAGTTTAAAGTTAACATACTGTCAAACACGATAATAAAAGTTTTATTCATGTTAACTTGAAAAAAGGGTTTTTTAACAGCTGCTGCAGAGGCTGCTGTTGTGTTGATTATCCAGCAGGTGGCGCTACAGCCCAGTTTATCTTCGCGAAAATAGTTTGGGTTCTTATTTGTGTAGTGGAGTAGATTTATAAAGTGACGTTAAGTGAAAATACACATGCAAAATTGAACTGTTGACTCGAGTCACATGACTTGGACTTGATTCAGACTTGGGTTACAAATTTGTCCTGACTCAGCTGTTAACTCTGTTCATCCCCATTAAGTCATCAGTCCACAGACCCACTTTGTTTGATCCAGCACCAGTGAAGTTGCAGGAGAGATACTAATAATCATACATAATACATAATAATAAAACTCAAATTTGCCACTCAAAAATATTAAATTAAAGATCAATGAGTTTTAACAAATAAAGTTTCCCAGATTTTTTTTAAGATAGATATTGATTGCACTGTGCTGTTTTATGTTTTATGACGAATCGTTTTTGTTGGCTTTACTCCTGATGCTTGCATATTTTTAGGTAGTAATTTCTGTAAAAGCAACTCCATGTAATACTCCCTAGAATTATGTAAAACTCAATTTACTGTAAAGGGATGAAAAGCCTCTAAAATGTTTTTATATTAGATGTGATTTTTAATGGTGCAATCACTGCCCTCATTTTAGCAAACTGTGTTTATTTTCCTATGTACCGACATTCTGTTTAGGTCCAACCCATCTGTGTTATACTCGAAATATATATATTGGAGTTTGTGGGGCTGCTGAGTCAGTTAATGCTAATACAGGTCATTCCATTACTTAACTTGGGACTTGAGGGCAAAGACTTGACATTTAACTGTGACTTGCAAAACAATGACCTGGTCCCACCTCTGGCTTCAGTGTAAGCACATTAAAACATATATTTTTGACTCTTTGCTTTCAGTGTGTTCAGCACTTGTTCATGTCCTGCCTGTAGTTACGGCTCCATTTGTTTTTGAAAACAATGACACTGTTTCATATAAAGCACATGTTGTCACACGCAGAGGACTCTGTCGTGATCAGGTCATGATCAGTATTTTCACTGTTAACATTACTTAAAAGCAGACACTTTTTTAAAATTCATATAACTTAGTTATAACTGTGTTTCATCCGTTTTGAATTCCTATTGGATTAAAAGGCACCACGTGACCCGGAAGAGCAAATGAGCCACATTTGTACTGTTATTTCATACAAAGCACATTTTATCCTCCGCAGAGGACTCTGTTATGATCAGTCTTTTAACTGTTAACATTATCTAAAGAACAGACACAGTTTTATTACTGTAACCTTGTTATAACTGTGTTTCTCCCGTTTTGAGATCCTATTGGATTATAAGGCGCCACGTGACCCGGAAGAGTCAGTGAGCCACGTTTGCCGCATTCGTTTCTTTAAGATTAAATACTTTGCAGAGATCTGTCGCGTTTTCTTTGACTGTCGATCGTCGTGTTTTCCTCTGATTTCTCGGACCGTCCTGAAACTGTAATTTATGTATTTTGTCAGACCCGTCATTGAGAACAGCTACGCGGCGAATGACGCCCTCACTTCCGACCCATTGACGGTATCGCTTCTCGGCCTTTTGGCTAAGATCAAGTGTAGTATCTGTTCTTATCAGTTTAATATCTGATACGTCCCCTACCCGGGGACCATATATTAAATTGATTTTTGGAGCAGGGAGATGGAATAGGGGCTTGCTCCGTCCACTCCGCGCATCGACCTGGTATTGCAGTACTTCCAGGAACGGTGCACCCCCCCTGAACATGTTAAAGATTAAATCATAATAAGAACATCTGTGTTAAACTATCGTCCGTGATGTGTCCGTTTAGATTGTGTTGTGTCGACATTTAGATTCAAGAACATGTCCTGATGATCTTTTACATTCTTTATGTTGTTTTGGTGCATTTTCACTTTTTTTCCAGTGTCTATAAATCTGGTTTAAAACCACCCACGCGTCGCAGCGATGCCGCCTCGACATGTTTTGGATCATGGGTCTTTTTTCGAGTGCCTCTGGGTCAAAAATAAACAAGTAAAAGACACAATATAAGTTTTTGGGAGCATGGAGTTGGAGAAAAGATATTCTTTTTGGTTTAA
Organism: Epinephelus fuscoguttatus; assembly: GCF_011397635.1. Lineage (NCBI taxonomy): Eukaryota > Metazoa > Chordata > Actinopteri > Perciformes > Serranidae > Epinephelus > Epinephelus fuscoguttatus. The sequence goes on from NC_064754.1 coordinate 3,996,130, forward strand.
CTTTATGTACTGGTCCAATGAACATACTTGCGTTTCCTTTGGACACCCTGAGGGAGATGGGTTTTATAGCTGGTCCCAGAAATTGAACATGGTAGGCAAAAAATTATCTGTTTGGAAAACTAGGAGGTTGATATACATAGGCAAAACAATGGCCATTAAATCTGACATTTTACCTGCATTGCTACATTTAGCTTACATTTATCCAATGCCTTTTTCACTACGTAAGTCATTGACAGAGACAATCTTTCAGTTTTTCTGGTGTGGCTATGAGTATATAAAAAGAGAGAGAATCTATCAGAGTGTAGAAGATGGTGGAAGGAATCTCCCCAACATCCCTTTAAAATTGGATGTTTTGTTTTTTTGTCATATATGTCATTTATTATCCTGTGATTACATGCATAAATGTCAGGTTTTCTTAAAGTTCTGGCTTACAATCCCTTTCCGCTTTATTACTCAGTGGGACAACAGCATGCCCAAAGCCGAAGTTATGCCCGAGTATTTCTGTTATATAGTGAAATGGTTTAAAAAAAACGCAGAATGTCAAAGTAAAGATAATGTCAGAAACCACAGAATCCTTTATCAAAAGTTAATTGAAAAGTCATGCCATACTGATATCCACACTACACATATTGATTGGATGAAAGCTCAACTAAAAGGATTAGAGAACAGGTTAAAAGACTTCAATTGGTTAGTATTGCATAAAAAACTTCCAGTCCGGTCTATATTATACAGACATAAATTAACCAAAAATAAAGATTGCCCAAGACCTGAATGCAATGCTGAAGAAACAATATGTCATGTTCTATGGGAATGTCCTTTTGCTGACTCAGTTTGGAAAAGGTTACATTGCCTATTTCCAGCCCTTTTTTCAATTGATTATGATATTGTGAGACGTTTTGAGTTCAAAAAAGGAGTTAAGACCCAACTACTACCATTAGTTATATTAATTTCTTTAACAAAAGTGAAGTTATGGAACGTTAGACAATCCGTCATTAACAACACCACTGAATGGACGGTCTGTGGAGTTGTGAAATGCATTGAATTGGAGATTCAAAAAATGTGTTCTTTTGAAGTCCAGAAATGGGGATGGGATTCAATTAAAGATAGATGGAAAGTGTTATTTTTGGAAGAACCTAAAATTATTATGTAGAGATGTGGGAATGTTTGGGTCCTTAGCTCCTTTCTTGTCATGAAAGAGACATTGAATTTAAGTGTTTGGCACTGATTACATGAGTAAGAAAGCAGTGGGATACTTTGTTGTTTTTGTTGACGGGATTTCCTTCTGTTAATTTTTGTTTTATTTATCCTAATCCCAATTATTATTTTTATTATTATTTTCTTATCGAGTGACTAACCAATTCCATGTGTTGTGTCTTATATTGTACCTTGGTTAAATAAAGTTTTAAAAAAAAAAAAAAAAAAATCTGTTCTTATCAGTTTAATATCTGATACGTCCCCTACCCGGGGACCATATATTAAATTGATTTTTGGAACAGGGAGATGGAATAGGGGCTTGCTCCGTCCACTCCACGCATCGACCTGGTATTGCAGTACTTCCAGGAACGGTGCACCCCCCTGAACATGTGGAAAATTAAGTTATAATAAGAACATCTGTGTTAAACTATCGGCCGTGATGTGTCCGTTTGGATTGTGTTGTGTTGACATTTAGATTTAAGAACATGTCCTGATGTTCTTTTACATTCTTTATGTTGTTTCGGTGCATTTTCATTTTTTCCCAGTGTCTATAAATCTGGTTTAAAACCACCCACGCGCCGCAGCGATGCCGCCTCGACATGTTTTATAAACCATTATGTATCTTATGACCCGTGTATGACAGAGAAACGAGCTTTAAACTGTCTGAACCACGGGAGTCCCGGCTTTCCGAGGCACTTTGAATGTTGCATGTACGACGATTGAGGGCCCTTCCCCAAACCGCCCCTGCTCCCTCTCCCCACATGACGTTTTTATTTATCTATGAATTTACAAAAATACAAGATACAAAATCTCGTAGAGGTAAATATTATCCTCCGCAGAGGACTCTCTCATGATCAGTCCTTTAACTGTTAACATTATCTAAAGAACAGACACCGTTTTATTACTGTAACCTTGTTATAACTGTGTTTCTCCCGTTTTGAGATCCTATTGGATTATAAGGCGCCACGTGACCCGGAAGAGTCAGTGAGACACGTTTGCCGCATTCGTTTCTTTAAGATTAAATACTTTGCATAGATCTGTCGCGTTTTCTTTGACTGTCGATCGTCGTGTTTTACTCTGATTTCTCGGACCGTCCTGAAACTGTAATTTTAGTATTTTGTCAGACCCGTCATTGAGAACAGCTACGCGGCGAATGACGCCCTCACTTCTAACTCAAAGAAAGTATCGCTTCTCGGCCTTTTGGCTAAGATCAAGTGTAGTATCTGTTCTTATCAGTTTAATATCTGATACGTCCCCTACCCGGGGACCATATATTAAATTGATTTTTGGAGCAGGGAGATGGAGTAGGGGCTTGCTCCGTCCACTCCACGCATCGACCTGGTATTGCAGTACTTCCAGGAACGGTGCACCCCCCTGAATATGGTAAAGATTAAAGCAGTGTTACTGATAGAGTCTGTGCAAATCCAGCATTCGTGATGTGTGGGTATGGATTGTGTTGTGTCGTCAGTATGGAGGACGTATTACATTCTTTATTTTGTTTTGATGCATTCATTTTTTCCCCAGTGTCTATAAATCTGGTTTACAGTTTTTTACAGTTGTTTACGCACTAAAATGAAAATTTTCACACAGTTAACAGCTCTTTACACTCAAGAAGCAAAACACCTGTCCATAGTTGCACAACAATAAGCACAGACTCAGCTTCACACTTTTTGCAAAACATTACACACAGTGATTTGCACAACTCTACACGCATTATCACACCTTAGACACAGATAAGGATTGTGAGGTTACTTCCTTCTCATTACAAAGCCCCGGCTTGCCAACGACCACACTAATGAAGGAATCGGATAATCACATCCACCTGGTGTGGAAGCACGCAGGTGCTTACTGTAAACCAAGTGGACCACATGCAGCACATTGTCGTTTGGGACAATGCATCTTTCCATCGATCTGCTCTGGTCCACAACTGGTTCCATGAGCACCCTGAATTTGCAGTCTTATACTGTACCTTCCACCATGCTCCCCATTCCTAAACCCGATAGAGGAATTTTTATTTGTCTACACTTTACAGTAGTAAGAAAAACTACTTTTGTTCTGATTTTCATTGTCGATCTGTTACTGTAACTGAGTGTGGTAAGAAATAAATATTTTCAGTCTGCAGCAGCCTGCAATCAGTGTTGTGTTTGTTGTATTTGTGTACTTTCTCTGTATACCTCAAAGTAATCATGAAGAATGTTGTGGGTTTGACAATATCTTTTTGTCATCTAAATGATCCCTTACATAAAAATGTCTGGCAAAAAAGTCTAGCACTAGACCAGCTATTTCCTAAAATAGGGGTTTTTACAAATGTATTTTGTATTGATCACTGTAGTGTGTAACTGACTGCAATAGTGTCTGATCATCTGAAGACTGTGTTAGTGAGATGAAAACAAAACAGCATTTTTATAAATATGTAAATATGTTTTGACTGAAGTGTGTCATTTTGCAAACAATCTAGGAGTTATGCAAATTGAGTGTGGTGTTTGGATAACTGTGTGAATATTTTGAAAAAAGGAGCCCTGTTTTCAAAATTGCGTGTAAACAATTGAGAAAAACTGTAAAACCACCCACGCGTCGCATCGATGCCACCTCGACATGTTTTATAAACCATTATGTAACTTATGACCCGTTTATGACAGAGAGGCGAGCTTCTTTATCACGGGAGTCCCGGCTTTCCGAGGCACATTGAATGTTGCATATACTACGTTGAAGGGCCCTTACCCAAACCGCCCCTGCATCCTCTCCCCCACTGCTGAGGGCCCCACATGACGTTTTGATTTATTTATTTACTTTTCTATGAATTTACAGAAATAAAAGATACAAAATCTCGTAGAGGTAAATATTATCACCCGCAGAAAGCAGAACAAAATCAACAATGTTAACCTGGCAGAGCAGCTTATAAACATCTGAGTGCAGAATCAGAGGATGTTTACAAAAGTACAAGACAGAAAAATGTCACCAGTGAATCTCAGGGATAAGTTTTATACCCTTTATTTACTTGTTTATTAATTAATATATTTATCTTAATATTAAAAGACGTAAGCCACCAGAATTCCAGTAAACACCACAAATCAAACAAAAGTGAAACAAACACATTTCAGACCATAAAATGGGAGTCAATTTACTTTTCTCCATGGTTAATAAAAATAATGTTACAGAGCGCTTTTCATGGCACTCAAAGACACTTAACATTAGTTAAAATGATCATAAAACAGAATACAGTAAAATATACACAACATCATTCACACATTAAAAGACGCTCTGAGAAGATGATTTTTGATGAGTGATCTGAATCGGGACAGGGCGGTGTAGTCTCAAATATGTTTGTGGAGAGAGTTGCAGAGGGAGGGGGCGGCCATGGAGAAGACTCTGTCACCTCTAGTGCTTGGTCCTGAGTGGCGGAGTCAGGAGGTTGGCATCAGAGGAGCAGAAGCTGCGGGAAGGAGTGTGGAGGTGGAGCAGGTCAGTGAGGCAGGAGCTGGCCTGGTTAGTTGAGAGTTAGTTGCTAAACATAACGACAGCTCCTTTTTCTGCAGCAGACAGGGAAGTTTGTCCCAAAGCTTGCTGCTGTATTGACAGGCTACACCTCAATGTAGAGCGCTTCATTCAGCTGTGAAGGTGATATAAAGTAATATGTTTCCCCCATTTTAGCTAACAGCACCATGGGAGGCTGCAGTTGGAGAGGCTTATGCACGCTAAAGCCTGAAGTACACAGACCCAGCAGCTGACGCAGAACAACATGGCTGGCGTAATTAAGGTAAACAGCAGCAGCACACACAGATTAAATATAAGTGCTACAGGTACATATGAAGAACATAAAATGGATTAAGCTTCATTTTTCTACATGGTTACCACAAGTTATACGACAGTTCCTCTTTCCACTGCAGAGAGGGAAGTTTGTCCCAAAGCTTGTCGCTGTGTTTATCCCCTACACCTTGATGAAGGGAGCTTCATTCAGCTATGAAGGTGACTACAAATGGAGTAACACTTGAATAAAAATAGGAGCTCACAGGAGCCAGACTAGGTGTATGTGGGAGTGTGTGTGTGCAGTAATGAAGGAACGTGTCACCCAGTGCAACATTGCAGCTCATCAATGTGATTTTAGCAGTTTTTAGGCAACAATGGGACACTATGGCACGGAGGAAGAAGATATATTAGTGACACACAATACCTGACAGTAATAAAAGTAAAGAATATCACCAGACTTTAACATCAGCTTTACTTAATGGAGCCAGTCTCTAACGTCAGTGGCTGTTTGGCATGCACATCCACACCTTCATCGCCCTCCACGCCCACACTGCATGGGCAGGAACCCAAACAAAGCAAGACTCTAATATGCAGTCTGTGAAGTATTTCACGCTGAATAACTCGCCTATATAAGGACTTCCTGGCATGAAATGGAATGGCAATGATGAAGCTGAAAGGTCACGCATGCGAAGTAGGAAAATGAGTTATCACAGTGGCTAGAGTCATGTCTTTAACTGCAAGTTAAGTGAAGTAGAAATAAGGGTGTGCTGCTCTGGGTCAGGACTCTAGGTGTGGGTGATTGTAAAAAGAAATCAGGTGCTGTTCACGGACAGGGCAATAAAAAGCAATGAATGTACCAGCTTCCTCAGTGTAGAGGTCCATGGTAAAGGCTGGCAGACGAACAAGGCGTCTGATAGTGGTTAGAAATCCTTTATTCACACCAAACACTGTGCTACTGTGTGTATGTATCTATAGGCAGTGTATCACAAACAGTAGATGTCAGTCAACATGCCCCCAGTTTGGAGAAGCAGGGTGGAGTCTGACACAGAAGCTCAGCTATGTAGTGCTGTGGACGGGGGCAGCAGCAAAATGTATTTAAGCCACCTAAAAAAACAGTATCATTTAAGTGTACGCCATATTGAGTGTATTTTAACTGCTTTGCCTTTCCATTAGACAGGTGGACAACAGAGACATGAACGGCCTCAGTTTCCCACCTATGCTCTCGTCAAAGCCACCAGACTCCACTGAGAAAAACAGTAATTTTAGCTCACTGAATACAGGGGCTGCTGGTCGACTGCTGCTCCAATCAGTTAGTTAGTTTGTGTTATTGTGTGACTTTGGTGAATCTGAATTAACCCTTTTAAACACCAAAGTCACACAATAATACAAACTAACTAACTGACCGAGGCAACAGTAGACCACCAGCTCCTGTGTTCAGTGATGTTAAATCGCTGTTTTTCTAAATGGAGTCTGGCTTTGAAGAGAGTGATCTAACGGCTTCATTTTCCTGTTGGAAATCACTGTGTACTAGTCCATACCCATTGAGTGCACAGTTGCCCACATACAGTTTCATATTGTGTGTGTTTGGGGTACAGGTCATAGGAAACTGCAGATTAAATAGTCAACTGAACCCATTAAGAAGAGCAATGTATTCAGACAGAGTTTTTGTGAATTTGATAGTACGATTGCTGAAAGTACAGTAGTACCATTGCCAATAGCGGGATAGTTAGTGGGCTAAAACTGTACATTAGTAGTTGAGGTAGCACGTTGAAAGGCAGATAGTTAAAGTGTTTAAAAAAACATTGGTCCACAGGGGGAGCCACAGCGATTGGTCACATTTTAGCCATTTTGAAGCATTTTTCTGTTGTTATAGCGCCACCCAGTTGCCAATTAGAGTTAAATTTCTCCAGTCACCTTGAGGCGTCCTGTTCTACATATCTACCAAGTTTAGTAAAAATCCATATGGCGGTTAGGCCTAGATAAGAAATGAGCTCTCCAGCGCCCCCATTTTGTTTGATGGGGTCAATAATGGAGGGGTCCCCTCAGATTATGTGTGGTCATATGCCTACAAAGTTGCGTGGTGATGGGTGAAACCCTTGAGATGTTATACACCTTTATGTGATGAGCCACGCCCTCTGCAATATTCATTGCCTTATAGAAGCTCAGTTTTAGGAAGTTTTCCAACTTTTGCCAAGAGGGAACTTTAGATATTGGTCCCTAGATTATGTTCACCCAGTTTCATGCAGATCGCTCAAACTTCCTAGGAAGAGATCCATTTGAAGTGTTTTTCAAAAAATTCAAAATGGTGGAAAATCTATATAAGCAGAAGTTATGGGTTCTTGAGGCAAATGTGTTCCTCATGAGGAGAGGCATCTCTGTGCAAAGTTTCATGTCTCTACGACATACGGGGCATGAGATATGCCCATTCAAAGTTTGACATTTCAATGGGTTGCTATAGCGCCCCCCTTTGGCCAATTGATGTAATATTGCTTCATTGGCATCCTCCCATGACCCTCTACCACTGTGCCAAATTTCACATGGATTGACCAAGTCAGTGAGGAGAAACACGTGGAACACACACACAGACACACAGACAGAGTTTTCATCATTATATAGTAAGATGGGCCACACATGTATAGTGCCTTTCTGGTCCTCCACTCTAAGCACTTTTGCACTGTATGTCACATTCACCCATTCACACACACATTCACACACTGGCGGCCAAGGCGACCGTGCATGGTGTCACCTGCTACTCAGTAACCATTCGCACACACATTCACATAATGGAACAGCCATCGGGAGCAATTCGGGGTTCAGTATCTTGCCCAAGGATGCTTTGACAGGAGATTGAAGTGCTGATCTTCCAATTGGTGGACGACCCACTCTACCTCTGAGCCACATGGTGGACGAGTGAGCGTTCTAAAAGATGTTAGCTCACTGTTTCACACAGGCTAGCAGCATTTCTGTACTCTTCTGTTTTTTAACAGGAAAACAAGTGAGCATAATCTTCAAGCTAAGAATCCAAAATGAATATTGTTGCTATTAAACGGGGCGCGTTGAACGTGACAACAGGAGTCACGAGCTGATTCCTCAGAATGGAGTCATGGAGGGAAACATTCACTATGGCTCAGAAGAGTCCTACCCGCAGATCGCCATGGGTTCACCAAAAGGTGAAGCAGTGAAGATATTCCAAATAAAGCATACACTTAAACTGATATTAATTTTTTTAGGTGGCTAAAATATGTTTTGTTGCTGACCGTGTCCACAGCACTACATCGCTTAGCTTATGCTTCTCCAAACTAGGGTATGCTGACTGACATCTACTGTTTGAATACACTGACCATGGATAAGCAACTGTTACATCCCAATTCAAACAGTCAGAACTGTCCCTTTAAAGCCATGTTTAGCGGAGGGATCCTGAGTCAATATGTAGTGTACTCTAAGAGCTATGTTAATATCACAAAAAGTTCATATTAAATTAAAGTAATCCTGATCCTGATCAGGATCCTCCTGGGCGCCTCCTGTTAGATGTGTCTCGGGCACGTCCCACTGGTAGGAGGCCCCGGGGCAGACCCAGAGCACACTGCAGGGATTACATATCTCATCTGGCCTGGGAACGCCTCGGGGTCCATCGGGAGGAGCTGGAAAGTGTTGCTGGGGAGAGGGACGTCTGGGGTGCTTTGCTTGGCTTGCTAACCTGGCCCTGGATAAGCAGATGAAAATGATGGACGGATGTAAATAATTCATGATGGCTCTACTGAGGCATCCTTAATGTTGTCAGTAGCACGTCTTTGTTGCAGATAAATTCTCTACAGAGGAAAGGATTTTCCAGCTGACATCAGTGAGTTCACTCTGGTGTTTTTCCATATCTCACTGCAAACATTAGTGGTTGTGAAATGTTTCCTGTTTTTCCAGTTCAGTCAACATTCTTTCTGTCCTCCAAAACAAAACCTGCACCCACTCCCCGATCTACAGTCTGCACAGCTGTTACACCTGTCCTCCTGTATGAAGATTGTTTTCATTTTTTTGTTCTATATATACTTATTGTCCACGTTATCAGAACTATGGTGACTGTCTGTGTCTTCAAGGTTCAGTGTGTAAGACGTAAAGAGATTTAGTGGTGTCTAGCAGTGAGGATTGAAAATTCTAACCAGGTGAAACTTGTCCTGGTTAGAATTTTCTCTTCAATGTTCATTGGTCAGGTTTTTCCCAGGAGTTATCCACAGAGGTCTTAGTCACTCTAAAACAAACAGACCAGGTGATTTAAACCAGTAAAAACACTGAATAAAGCAGTTTCACTTTTTAAAAAATCAGTGTTTTTCTGATGCTGCTCATCTCTGAGGGGCTCACACATATGTCCCTATCTAGAGACAGTCCCTATCAGAGTGTTTGGTTTTTGTCCGTTGTGGGCTACTGTAGAAAGGTGATGCAACATGGCGTCCTCTGTCTCTGTCTCTGTGTCCTCGTCTCATTCCAAGGTAATGAAAACACAACAGTTCTTATTTTCAGTTGATTATACTCCAAAGAAAATATACTTATCATATTAAATTCCATTTCTGCCAGTGTTCAGAAAGGCAACAGGAAGTCAAATAAGCACTGGTTCCAACCAAGGTGTGCAGAAGAGCATCTCTGAAGCAACAACACCTTGTCCAACCTTGAAGCAGATGGGCTACAGCAGCAGAAGACCACACCAGGTGCCACTCCTGTCAGCTAACAACAGGAAACTGAGGCTACAGTTCACACGGGTTTTCTCACCAAAACTGGACAATAGAAGATTGGAAAAACCACATTCAGATGGAAGCATGGATCCATCCTGCCTTGTATCAACGCTTCAGGCTGCTGCTGCTGCTGGTGGTGTAATGGTGTGGGGGAGATTTTCTTAGTACCAACTGAGCATGGTTTAAACACCACAGCCTACCTGAGTATTGTTGCTGAGCGTGTCCATCCCTTTATGACCACAGTGTACCCATCTTCTGATGGCTACTTCCAGCAGGATAACGCACCATGTCACAAAGCTCACATCATCTCAAACATGACAATGACTTCACTGTACTCCAATGGCCTCCACAGTCACCAGATCTCAGTCCAATAGAGCACCTTTGGGATGTGCTGGAACGGGAGATTCTCATCATGGATCAACTGTGTGATGTCATCATGTCAATATGGACCAACATCTCTGAGGAGTGTTTCCAGCACCTTGTTGAATCTGTGACACCAAGAATTAAAAAGGGGGTCCAACCCAGTACCAGCAAGGTGTACCTTATAAAGTGCAGGTGAGTGTGCTTTGGTGGTATTTTGTACTTCTATTTGAGTAAAATTTAAATGTAATCAAGTTCTTTAACACTGTTGTATTGCTATTTTTAATTTAGTGAAAGATCTGAGTTCTTCATTTACCACTGATTCAGTTTTAAACAAATAAATTAACACATACAATCCACTTTTTCATCTTTTCTGCACCTTTGTGCACCCTCTCTGCACCACTTCTACTTGAGAACATGTTTTCCACCACTGAACATGATTAAAAAAATGTTAAGTTGATCAGATTAAATGAACAATTCGTTAAACTTTGGCAGGCGTTTCAGTCCCTTTGCATTACTTAACTTTTGTAGGCTGAAATAGTGTGGAGGGTCTCCAATAAACACAACATTTAACTGCTCATCCTGTAAACTTTACTATTTCTGAGACTGATTAATCACAAAAGTAAAGTGATATTTGTCCAATTCAGTAGTACTTCCCCACACCAAACCCAAACGTTTTATTCAAAGTTTATTTCCATTCATGCAGAAAGAAGAGAAATTACGTTTTGTCCAAAAGCATGAGTCAGCAAATTTTAACATTTGATCCCGTCGTTCCAACACTCAAGTGCAGACAGCATCTCACATTATTTAGTCCAATAAAAAAAAAATGTTGAGAATTTGAAACATGAAAAAGAAAATGCGTGTAAGCATCATTACGGCTGGAATATTCAGCACACTGCACGTTTTGTTCTTCTGGTGGCTTCTGTTTGCTCTCAGCGTCTCCTCAGACATTCATCGACAACATCAGGAACTGTGAGGTGAAAAGAAAATGACTAAGTAAAATAAACCAGAACCTGAACTAAATCACAAAATATTAAAAGCAACATTCTGTTCAGTATTAAGACAGAAAAGATGCAAAATAGAGTCGTGATCAGAAAGACAATCGCAGAATAAAATAACAGCTTTCTGAACCTAGTTGTTGTCGCAGGACCCTTCCATACTTGTCACGCCGATAACCAGCAGTAATGCCCATTCAGTCAAGTGATAACATTGTAACATTCGGCTTTATGGTGAATTTAATGCACCAATTTATGACTGAAATTTCCTCTTTCTGTTTAATCGCAGATTTTAAATGTTGCTTTTGACGTTGCAAATTTACTGGAGGCCTTGTCAAGTCTAAGAGTCGCGTTCCAGCAGTTTGTCGAAATAAAGTCCTCTGCAACTTGTGTTTTTAGTATGGAGGGCAAATGTACATGTTATGTGGTTTTTACCTGCATGAAGTTCATCCTCACCCGTCCCCTCTTGGATTCGTCCACAGCCTGGAAAGCTCCTGGTCAAGAGAAAATGTTTCAGTCAGCTCAAAGTGGCAAATAACTCTATTAAAGTTGATATAAAGCTTCACTACGATCACTGAAAGGCATTAATGTATGAATTGTAAACCCAGGTGGAGGATTTTATTTTGACTTTCTTCTTTAATGTGCACGTATGTGGGTTTAATTGCTCTTGTATATATTTTGTTTTCATTTATATTTTATATACCTCTTATTAAATTTTTACTCTTTATTTGCACTAACTTGTGTCCTTGCGCTGCTGCTGTTACACCTACATCTCCCCTCTGGAGATTAATAAAGGCTTATCTTATCTTACTTTATCTTAAATGAACAATTCATTAAACTTTTGCAGAAGTACTCAGCTTGTCTTTTAAAAGTCATGTGTAGAGTGTTAAATACCTGCTGCCTTAATTTAAACACCAATGAATTCTTACTATAATCATTTTTGAGGCATTGATGTAGTTACTGTGAACTCTGTGGAGGATTTTAACGTACTGAACATGTTCTCCAGACGGACGATGCAGGTGAGGTAGTCGTCGAAGTCGATGTCATAGTTTTCGTCAGCAAACCTCAAGCCGAGCAGCTGCATGAGCTGGCTGTTCAGCTGCATGCCTTCATGGGAGCAAACACACAAGATTTAAACCCAAACACTAAATCATGCCCAGAAACTAGTTTTAAGTGCATTTTACATGTCATTTTTATTGTATTCAGATTACATGTTAAATTATTATGGAAAATATATGGAAATAGGTTTTACATGTGGCAATAATTGGTGTATTTTATGATATACTGCAAGTCTATTACTAAGTAGACAGTATTTCACAATAGAGTACATTACCGTACTCTGTAATCTACAATATTGAGTATGCAACACATTGCATTCTCTTCAATAAAGTTCATTTTTGACTTTGAAAAACACATATTTCATTTTACGACAAGAAAACATGGCTCAAGGTTCACTTAGTGGCTTTTCTGGCACTTTCAGCTGCACCTCATGGTCTCCATGACAATTGAGGAAACTCTGTCTGCTAAGTAAGACCATTAAAAGCTAGTAAGAGGACCTAGAATTATGTATATATTTTGTCAAATTGAATAAAATGCAATGTAAAAATCTCCATATATGAACAAAAAGAGGATCTTTGTGTGACTACAAACATGAAAATAGTCTGTTAAGAAATGTCTGCCAAGATACAAAATGAAATAAAAATAACAGAGGCAAAAAATGGTCAGAGATAAAGTGTTAATAATGGACTCTCACCTGCAGCTTTGAGCGCAATACGAAGCTCGTAGGACGACATCTTCCCTGAGCGGTCGGTGTCAAAGGACAAGAAGAGCATCTGCAATGACAGGAGTTCATCTTTAACAGCCTGATGAACAAAGAACTACAAACCTCCCACCAACAGAGTGGATTTACAGCTGTAAAAAAAGTACATTTATAGAAGTACTGAGCTCTAAGGTCCAGTGTGAAAGATTTAGTGTCATGTAGCGGTGAGGTTGCAGACCTGAAACTTCTCCCATGTGCCAAGCACGTAGGGGAACTACGATGGCCAGCACAAAAATGTGAATGGCCCTATAATGAGTCAGTGTGTGGATTGTTCATTCTTGGCTACTGTAGAAACAACATGGTGGACACAGTAGATGAGGACCGGCTCCCTATGTGGATAAACAGCTCATTCTAAGGTAACAAAAACACAACATGCTTTTCCATTTCTGCCAATAAATGCCTCTAAATCCTGCACACTGGACCTTTAAGTGCAATTCTTTAAGTACTTTTTTCTGTACTTCATACTTCCATTCCTCTTCATTTTTTAAGGGAAATACTGTACTTTTTACTGCACTACATTCATTTGAAAGTTACTTTCCAAATTCAAAATAACTATCCAAAATATAATCAACAAATAAATTTTATTATTAACGAGCAGTCTCTTTCCAGAAATCATGACCTGGTGACTCAAGATAATCCACAGACCTTGTTGTGAGCAGTTTCATGTAGGAACTATTTTCTCTCCACCACACTACACCCATCAACCCAACACGCTCTCGTCCCAACTCGTCAAATATCACTGCTTTGTCAGTGGACTTTCATGTATACATATGACACACACTGCGCCTTTTCACCCGCCCTACAGGGACTTTCCAGTCACTTATATTGCCTTGTTACTGGCGGCATCACAAACTGCCGCTGCATTTCACAAGGTCATGCAAAGTGCCTTTTGAAGGTCGGTATCTTATGTGGACGTCCACTGACACAGTGCTGGTATTTGACGACTTCTGTTGATGGCTGCTGTGCCAACAACTGCTGCTGCCCGGTGCATATTATACTGCTTCGAAAGGTACGTCGGAATCTAAAACCTGCATGGCTGACAAAGCGGCGGTATTTGACAGCCTTGGCGTGAGAACAGGCCGGCCAACCATATCACTGGACAGAAGCAAGTGTGCATCTTCTCATGGACAAGGCTCGTGCTAGTGACAGCGCAACATGTAAACATTAATGGCGTCCTCCTCGACTGAGCTGCAACATTAGCTAGCTTAGTGGTGCTAGGTGAGTTAGCAGTAGATGCACGCTTCCTTCTGTGCAGTGATGCAACACAAATCAATACTTACAATCCACTTCTTCATCTTTTCCCAGAAGACCTTAAACTCTTGGAACTCCAGTTTCCCGGTTTGGTCCACCTGGTTTACTGTCAAGGAAAGAGCTTCAGGAAGCACAGTGGTAATCAGCTTGTCATCTTTTAAATAATCTTACTGTTCTTTTCCCCTCTTTCTTGTGTCCAATTGACATGTTATAAAAACTTATACTACTTATATATGTGTAAGGATACATCCATCAGGTTGATGATACTGTGGCAGGTGCTCAGACTCAGGCCATCAAATCTGATCTCTTTTCCTGAAGGCAAAATAGATTAAAAAAGAAAATCAACAAATAATTCAATAATATAACATTGTAACTCAAGATATTTAGTCAGTTATAGGTTGTTGTTTTTTTCATTTTGATCTCTAAAATGATTAAAACATAGAAACAATGTACAGAAACATATTGTACGGGTATGATTAAAGATTCCACATGTGGTATTTTGGCATCAAATTGTTTCAGTCACATGTAATTTTGATGCAGTATCATATAAGACCATAAATTAAAGGAGCTCCCACAGTGTTTTTGTCTTGTGACCTTTTAAAATTAAATATTTTTTATCATTAAAATGTAAAATCAAATTAGAAATGTGGAAGCAAATGCAAATAAAGGGAATAATTAACTACTAATACTTTAATCTCTTTGTTTACTTACGTCTGCTGAGAACTCCGTTCAGCATCTGCTGGAGCTCTCTGACATCAATAGCCTGGTCCTGTAAACACAGCCAGGAGAAGAAAACTTTAAATTCATACATGTATATGTGGCCATCTACAAACCTGAACCTTTTAGTATAATATTACCAACTCTAATTTCAATGCAAGATATGAAACCTCTATAAAGTTTACTCTCAGTGTGTGAGAAGCTAAAACTCCAGAGACCCCTCAGCCTCAGGTCATATTATACAGCAAACTTCTACTCTTAACAAATGTGTGATGGTGTCTGACACTGCTTTCTTACATCACCAGCCAGCTGTTCAAACAGCCTCCTCAGGCCTTTCTCCTCATCTGTCTCCTCCTCTGGAGCGGAGGGCGGAGCCGGCTGGTGGAAACAATACACAGTCAGTACAAGCACACGCTGGACAGGTTGATGGACTGATTGATTGATCAGTTCTTGGGTGATCTACTTACATCTGGCAGGTCAGCGTCAACTGTGCTCCCCATCTCCCTGTGGAGCACAAACACAAGTTGTGATAAAGATTCAAAGAGAAGTCAGTGATACTTTGAGGTAATATTTTCATATTTTAAAATGTTTTTCATTTTATGCCTCCAAAGAATTTCATTGTTCTCTAATTGGAAAAGCCCCTGAAACGCTTCATTAGACTCATACAGATTAATTATGGCTAATGATAAGATTTTCAGATGATAACCATAAAACTTAAATTAATAATAAAATTAAATTGCTGCTCGGCAAAGGTGGGAAATACAATCAAATTGTTAATATAAACCAGTATGAATTTTACTTGTATAAAAAATTAGGCTTCAGGTAACATATCAATTATGAATTATTCATTTGATCTGGCTCCGAGAGATGGCGCATCAGAGAGAGCATTACGACAGCTACTTCATGGCACCCGACACACTGACACCACACCACTTTAACCTGTTGAAACAATACTTGGATTCTTTTTTATAAAAAAACACTTGATTCTTTTGCTCAGGGGACTCTTACAGACTATGAATAACTTAGCAGGTAATCGAGGAACCACCTTTTTTTGGTCTCTCATTTACCATGTGGGTAAATCTCAATGAATTACGTTCTTCTTGGTGCTCATCTTTATATCTGTGTGCGCAATTGACGCAGCTAACTAACATTAGTTTCATACATCCAAGAACTTCTACAAAAATTAACTGCTTGGCAACAAGCCCGAGCCTGGTCTCTCTCTAAAGACATCAAAATCCTGCCCTTGGGCAGTGACTTGCAGCGTCAGAAACCAACGGAAAAAGGGAGCCTTTAATGTCTTCATGATAGGTGGCCGGTTGCTGTTGGAGTTTAACTAAACCTAGCGGCGTCAGGGGGAAACGCGGCAGGACATGGACGAAAGTTAAGGCGACGAAAGTCTGAGTGGGATGGGTGGCAGGGGTGGTGGATGGATCAAACAAACACGACTTTCACCAGAGAGAGTGGTGTTTGTGTCCCGTAAGATTCTAAAACCAAACCCTGTTCTTTTTTCCTAAACCTAACCACGTGCATTTGTTGTTGAAGGAAAAAGAAAAAAAACCCCATCAATTTGCAGTGTTGTACCGATGTAGTGCATTTATTTTGAAAGAGACTGTATGTAAATATCCTGTGAAAACGGAAGTGTATGTTGTAATGTTGGGCAAAAAATAATTCAGAAAAATTTACCAGAGGAGATCAAATGTAAACAAAAAGGACGTCAACTTTAACCCTTTAATGAAGTTATTGTCTTTAAGTTTCGCCATTTTTTTACTCTTTAAGGGTTTATAATTTAAAATTTTCTATGGGTTTTATTAGCATTGTTGTTATAGTTCTGTCCTCCATGTCCAAACTCAACTGAGAACTCAGTGGTGAAAGAAGCACTCAATTCTCAATATTCAAATGTCACAAGTAAAAGTAGGTCTAAGTAAAGTACAAGTACCTCTAAATTGTGCTGATGTAAAGTACTTCAGTAAATGTACCTAGATATTTTGAACCCCTGCCCATATCCCAGAGCTTAACACTCACAGAGCTCCGGCCTTCTTCTCAGAGAAGATCCTGATGAGGAAGTCGGCCTCGTGGTGGGGCTGGAAGGTGGTGGGGACCAGCAGGTATTTCCCAGGAGGCAGTGTGAAGCGTTCTGATACTTCTCGCATATTGATGTAGGTCTTGCTGCGAGCCTTGGACCCGTGGTAGCGGAAGAAATCTTTACCTTGATGGTCATCATCATTTGGAGCCTGAACGGACAGAGACAGGAGATCATTTCAGCTCAATGCCACAGCAGGAAGCAGGAAGCTGCAGCGGCGGCTTAACTACTAGTAAAGGTGCCCAGCAAGCAATAGTCGTGATTTAAACGTATTGGCTATATTTAGCTCCGATTTAGTCTAGCTACATGTAACCCAAATCTAGCCGATTTAATTTTGAAATTGATTAAATGTAATTTTCGCCATTGCAGATGGCGTGCGGTATGATATTCAATCATGTATGGAGAGTCAACAGTAATTAAAATATGTTTATCTCCATTTTTGGACATGGTCTCTACATAGCCGTATAATTGATAACGTCTACACTTTGGCTATGGTTAGATGTCTGCCAAATTTTCACTGACAGCCTAGGTTCAGCCGTGATTTAGCCTAGACGTCAGGTCTTCATGTAGACAGCTATTAGATGTTTTTTAAACCAAGAAATGCTCGCTGGGTGTGTTGAAGGGACAAAATAGCAGCAAAAAAAAAAAAGCTAGGTTTGGACCTCATCACATCTTGATTAACGCATTTACGCTGACAGCCCTTTTGTGCCACTATCCAGGCAGGAAAAGCAGCCATGTCTTGGTAAAAAACAAACGTTGTGTATACCTAAGAAGCTGCTGGAAACACAGCAATGACTTATTAGAAAAAAAACATTTTGTTGTTAATTGGTATCGGCAGGCATCTCTCCTGCATGTCATGCCATCCACTGTCCCCTCTACCTCATGATGATTTACACCTCCCACATACTACGTCACTTCGTAAAGGTTAAGTTTTTACTTATGAAACCTGCAAATTCAACATATTTGTGGTTTGCTGAAAAATACAATGCCAACAAATTCTTCTAGTGACTCGGTTGGCAAATTATACAGTTCAAAATATTAACTATTTAAAAATATTTCTCTTTTAGATATGTTGCTCTAACAGCTTTCTACTCTGCCAGTCACAGCATTTTGTTTAATAAGTTGCGTTCCATGATTCTGCTTTCAACTGTTGTTACAAATAGCTTTAAATAAAGTTTTTCTTATAAAGGTGTTCCACAAGGTTCACTGTTAAGCCCCTTGCTATTTACTCTAACATGGTCAATAATTGGTTTACAGCTTCAATGTCCCCTTCTATACCGATGATACCACCTTATATATCATAATTGATCTTAAAAAGACCTCCTGAAAAAAATATAACTGTTAGATGTTTTAGTCAAAAATGTTTTTAATTTTCATATTTCTTAATTTATCAGCAGTATTGCAATAAAAAACAGCAATAAATATATGATAAGAAATTAACCTCAGGCTCTCTGATATTTTGAGTATGTCATTTATATTTATACCCATATAATTATACCCACCCACTTAATGTAAACTTAAAATATGTATATTTTTGGTGACAAAATGTGCTTACAGTAAGTATACCAATGTAATTTTCACGTAAGGAACATGTATTTAGACGGTATACTCTATCAAACTAATTTTATGTCATCCATTTGAAAATAGTTCATTTTATAGTTAAAGGAATAGTAATAGTTATAGCCAACATGGAGTCCTGACTCAAAGGTCCTGATGTGTAGCCTCACTTTCAAACACGTTCAGTTTGTTTTCTCACCTCATACACTGCAAAGCCGATGGTCTCCAGATCCATGCCTTCCTTCCTCAGCCTTCGTCTGTTCTTCTGCATCAGAGCGATCACAACGCTGCACATGTCGTCATCATCGTCAGCGTCTTCCAACTGCAGCTTGAACTGCGGGTTGGTCCAAAATGTGTCTGTAGATTGAAGATGCAGAGATTTAGAGGGCAGTTTGGGATATAAATACTAACAGTTAAATGCCAAAAGGCAACAAATCAAACTCTCAGGTCATTTACAGATGTGGTCTCACCGATGAAGTTCCTGCAGCCTCCAGCGGTGGAGCCGCGGATCCAGTTTCCTTCAAACAGTTGAACTTCCCAGTGGCGCTTTGTGTTGTCGGTCAGAGAGTCAGGGGTCATGTTGCAAATCTCCACTTTGTCATAGTTCCTCTTGAAGTCCTCAAACTCCATCCTGGAGTCACAAACACAATCAGTGTCATCTCCACATTCAGTGTTCAGTTTTGTCACGATTGAGCTCAAAACACATCACAACAGACTTTAATTTTAAAGTCATACAATGTTCATAAGACATCAGAGTGAAACAGACTTGAATGTGTTCTTAAGGTCATTTCTAAAATGCATCTTGCATACTTTTCATGGCCTCCTGTAGTAAAATTTGGGAGTTTGGAAAGAGTCACTGTTCACATAAGAAAATAAGAATTTAAGCTTTAAGTGTACAGCACAAATAGATACAAAACTCACTAATTAAGATTAAATAAAAGGCTTATAGGCTGTGTATTTTTTCTTTGCGTGGCTGCTGACATGAAAGTTTGGGCTCAACAAATTTCTGACCTGCTGTACAGTGATTATTCTGTCCACTACATCCCTGCATTCATACAACATATTTAATGTAAAGTCCTGGTACTAAAACACAGCTGTATACAGTTAAATTGATTTTTTTTTTTTTTTTTAGTGTTGACCAAAGTCATCACATGGCCTCACCAGAATTCGCCGTCCTCTGTTGAATTCTGCAGGATGCGATTTTTTTCGGCTGCATCAACACTATTCCATTCTCTGGACCTGAAACAGACACAAGACAAAATTATCTCAAACAACCTCAACATGCAGCAATCAGAGAGAAGCAATAATACCAGTACTTACCAAGGAACAAAAAAATGTGTGTTTGTTGTTTTACTTTCAATCAAAGTGAGATTTTTAGCACTTATATGAGGTTTATAATTATATGGTATGGCTCTCTCATGTAATCAGCAGGTGTACCCATGGATGGATTATTGAATGGGCCTACTGGCTCAGACCTAGGGGTCAGAGGGATCAAGGAGCCCCTGATCCCTACACGTTGGTGCCTTGTTTTCCAGATTGAATTAAATAATCAGATGAACAAATGATGCACCCAAAACAAAGGCATAAAAAAACTACAAAAGATACAAATCTACAAACACAAAATGACTACAGAGAGACTCAAAACAACCACAAACATATGCAAAATTACAGTGACACAGAACCAAACAAAAAGAGAGAAAAAGGATGGCTATAGAGTGACATAAAATGGCAACAAAGAGACGCGACACAACCACAGGGAGACAAAGCAACTGGCGGGTGACACAAAGACATGAAAAATGACTACAAAGATGCAAAAAGAAAAGAAAAGATGCAAGACTAAAGACACAAAATGACCACAGAGAGATTAAAAACAATAACAAAGACATGCTGCCAGAGATGCAAAATGACTGAAGGGAGAAAACAAAACCTCTACAAGGAGGTGTTAAAGAGGGATGCAAAATACAAAGAGATGCAAAAGTACAGACACAGACAGACTGCAGAGAGATTAAAAACAACCAAAACAACTACAAAGAGACACAGGACAAAAAAAAAAAGAAATAAAAGAAGGAATAAAAAAAGGCAAAATCGACAGAAAGAGATGCAAAACAACCACAGAGATGCAAAACGACTGAAGGGGGACACAAAACCTCTGCAATGAGAAAAAAAAATGACTACAGAGATGCAAAACAACAAAAAGATTCAAAGCTACAGACACAAAAGACTAAAGAGAGATTAAAAACAACCACAAACATACACAAAACAACTACAAAGAGACACAGGACAACAAAAATGAAATAAAAAAGGAATACAAAAAAAGGCAAAACTGCCAGAAAGAGATGCAAAACAACCATAGAGATGCAAAATGACTGAAGGGAGACACAAAACCTCCGCAAAGAGATATAAAATGACTACAAAAAAGTACTACAGAGAGATGCAAACCGCCCATAAGGAGATGCAAAACAACCACAGAGATGCAAAACTACTTAAGGGGGGCACAAAACCTCAACAAAGCAATATAAAATGACCACAGGGATGCAAAACGATGAAGAAATGCAAAACTACAGACTACAGAGAGATTAAAAACAACCACAAAGATACACAAAACAACTACAGAGGCCCAAAGCGACACAAAGGCAAGGGATGTTGTTTATGTCCTTTTACAGGAGCCCAGTGTCTCATGATCCGTCCATGGGTATACTTTTTTCACATATACTGTGTATATGCAGAGTTAAGATGAAGTAGTATCATCCTTTATGCTTACTTGTCACTCCAAGGACCGTTCCACTCGACCTGACCCCAGGGGTTTCTGACCCGGATCAGCTGGACCTTCCTACCTCTGACATTCACCTGAATGTAAAACAGAGTTTATTTGTTTATTGTTGTTGTATGAGTTTGGCTTTGCTTACTTTATTAGTAAGTCTAACACATCAGACAAAAAACACATTTCTGTTATGAGATCTTCAGTACGAATCATTTGCCTGATCTCAAAACCAGCTTGTTTTGACCTTTAACTCTGGCGTTGTTTGGCTCAAAAAAGATAAAAGATCTATATTTTCTTAAACTTTTTTTTCTTCATGTTGAAAACACAAAGGTTGCAGGCGAATAATCTCAACAGCAGCATTTTATTCATTTTCGTTCCTATGTGCTGTTGTTGTTTTCCTCATGCCAACAAGAATGGAAGTTAACTCCATAAAATGAAAATTGTGGATGGTACCTATGGAACCGTTCTGTCCGTCCCCATGTTTGGTCCCCCCTCTGTTGGGGTACCTAGCACACAGATCTGGTACTAAAAGATGGAGCTGTAAACACTGCAGTCTGATTGGTCAGTAGAGGACGGTCACTCTGCTCAGGGCTGAGTTGTGTCTGGTTTTGAGGCTCATGTAACCACTGTTCATACTGTGGAGAGTTTTATTAGTAAACTGTAACTATAAAATGAAAGGATGTTTTGCTGCCTCTCACAGCAGCTGGAGTCTGAGAAAAAATATTCACTGGGCCGACTGCCGGCAACTTTTAAGGTGGAACGTTAACTTATAATGTTACTCAATGCATGAGTTGATGACGTGAATCCATCAGCACACCTTAAATTTCACTGTGACAACTTTGACCATCACTTTAGTTTTTATATGACGTGCACTTTTAGTAATGAGTGGATCTTCAAGCGTTTATATATTAATTTCGACCGGCTTATGTGAACTGCATATATTCTAATCCTCACTCAGAGAAAAAAGAAGCATCACAGAGCATCGTTCCTGTGGGCTACAGCAACACTAAACCCCTGAGCTTGCCTGAGAAGGACTAAATGCACAAAGCTGCTATGTTTAAATATCCCATGGAGAGAGACTCTCACTGCAGCCTGTTCTATTTTGTTGTGAAAATGTCGGCGTGCAGCCTCGTTCTGTGGACGATAAACCAGGTGCAGACTTTCATCTGTGTCACCGCTGATACAGCGAGTGCTGGACGGAGCAGTGAGTGACAACAACCCCGCCCACATTTAAGAGGACTTTTTGCAGTGGAAACGCTAGGGTCTACGTACCATGTCTGAAGGGTTACTGTTGGTTCCAAAGGTACCATGATTTTGGACCCTGATTTCTCCCATCATTCCCCCCTCCATTTCATGACCCTCAACTCGCATCCCTCATCCCACATCCTTCAATCCTCTTCCCTGCTTTCCTCGACCCTCATCCCCATCATCCATCATACACAATAAACTAATTGTAATTCATAACTCTGTTGGCGTATGTGAGCGTGAATGGTTGTTTGTCTCTATGTGTCAGCCCTGCGATAGTCTGGCGACCTGTCCAGGGTGAACCCTGCCTCTCGCCCGATGTAGCTGGGATAGGCTCCAGCCCCCCTGCAACCCTCAAGAGGATGAAGCGGTTAGAAGATGAATGAATGAATGAACTCTGTTGGCGTGGTCTTTGTTAGTGAATCTCTGAGGTTTTGTGTGTTATTTCCCTGCCGCAGTAATTAAACTAAATAAATATTTTCTATCATTTTACCTCACCACTTGTCAGAAATACAAGTGTACCAGATCTGATTTGAGCTGAGTTTTACCTCCTCCATGCCTGTGATGGAGTATGCATGTCCCTTCACCAGGCCGGTGCTCGTCTTGGCCTCAGACTCTGCAGAGCTGCTGATCTGAAGAAAGACAGAAACTCCCAGTTAGGTTTAAAACACAAAATCTTGGTTACGTAAACCTCTTACATGAGGGGTAGTTAAGTAACAATAATATGAAAATGAGTCTTTACATCAATGGAGCATCCCATCATGGAGCCTCTGTCCAGGGCTTTCTTCATGATGGTGAACAGGTTGCTTGGGGCGCTCTTGGTGTCGTACATTTCCCCGACCCCACCGGTAAAATCTTCCATGGCCTCCAGTGTGCTGCCGCCCTTCAGGGACTCGTAGCTGCCGTGAAGTCTAACACAAACACATCACATTAGTACATCAGCTTTTACTCATTAACAAGACCGACAGTGCGTCTCAAATCACAGACTTCTGTACTAAACACTTAATATTTGAGTGCACAAATGCGTTAAGTGCGCTCACACATAGTACAGGAAAATGCAGTGTACTGCTGGTGCACTAGAAATAGTCCTAAAGTTGAGTGTGGAAGGATGGACACTTCTCACCCTCAACGGTTGCTATCTTTGTGATGTAATAGAAGCTACATTGCAAACTTCTCAACTTTTAAGGGGTCATCCCTATGTTTCCAGGGTTCTATGTTCCCCACTTAACCCTGCAAAAAAGGTTCTGTGTTCCCCGCTTACACAAAAAGGGTTCTATGTTTCCCGTTTGGTTGAGCGGGCAACAAAGAACCCGTGTAAGCGGGAAACATAGAACCTTTTTTTGCAGGGTTAAGTAGGGAACATGGTACCCGGGAAACATAGAACCCTGGAAACATAGATACGCTCCCACTTTTAACATGGCAGCTGGGGACAACAAGGAACCTGTTTGTTAACCGTGTTTTTTGCCAATTACTAATACTATTGTAAAAATACAAGCCGTCAGTAATGTTTGTTGGGTCTGTAATGATTTGGTACCGCTAACAATAATGCAAATCCTAATGTTAGCTTGCTAGCTAACGTTAGTATTCGCAAACTAACTTGCTACTAGCTATGGCAGCACATTTTAATCAGCATTGACAATATGACGTAAGTTTGGTTTATGTGTGGGCGAAAATAGCAGTCAAATGTTGACAATAATGCTCCACCAATTCGCCTTTAAAGTACCAATACTGTTGTTAAATATAAGCCGTCAGTAACATTGGTTGGGTCTGTAATGATTTGGTACCGCTAACAACAATGCGAATGCTAACACTAGCTTGTTTGCTAACGGTAGCATTCCCTAGCTAGCTAATTTCCTCCTTGCTACTGCAGCACATTTTAATCAGCAGTGGTGTTGTGGTGCAAGTTTGTTTTATGTGTGGGCGGAGATAGCCATCAATAATGGCGATAATGCTCATATTGAATACTGCTGTTGTATAGAAGCCGTCAGTAATGTTTGTCTATTATATTTTGGTACCGTGAACAGCTAGCAAGCTAACGTTAGCACTCGCATGAGCTAGCAAGCTAATGCTAGCAAGCAAACATTGGCACTCATGTTATTGTTCGTAATCACTAACTAGCTAACCTGCTCTTGGCTACGGCGGCACATTTTAATCAGCATTGACAATGTGGCATAAGTTTGGTTTATGTGAGGGCGGAGACAGCAGTCAAATGTTGGTAATAATGCTCCACCAATTTGTCCTTGAAAAAGAAGGAGAAGAAGAAGAGGCGGTTAATAAAAAGCCGCCATCACTTTCAGTAAGTTCAACTTGGCAGTGCGCAAAGTGAGACAACACTACCCCGTTTAAATTAGTGCACCATGCAACAAGTACGTACTGCTAAACATGCTATGTTTAGCATGTTTAATATTTACCATGTTCGCCATTTTACTTTAGTGTGTTAGCATTCTAATATTTGCTAATTAGCTTTAAAAACAAAGCACAGTCCAGGCTGATGGGAACATTATTAGTTTTGCAGACATTTGTTCATATATCAATGAAACAAATACAAATTTTTAGTGGTGCAAAATAGAAGGTTGAGGGATCACAGTCAATCCTGAGGGGGACATGAATCATCACAGCAATCCATCCAATAGGTGTTGAGAAATTTCACTCGAAAACACAAGTCAGGGTTTCACCAAAGTCCACTGAAAGTATCTGATAGCATTTGTATTCCTCAGAGGATGAACCTTAATCATTTTAATGGCCCTTTCATTGAACTCCACTATTAATGAATCAATGCAAAGTCATTAATTCGTTTGTCCACGTCTTGATTATTGTGGGTGTAATGAATAGAATAGAGAGCAGAATATTACATCTTTAGTCACATTTGAGCAGATGTGATAACATTACAGAAGTTGCCTATACTGTGATATGATTGTGATTTTGGGACAAACAAAGGTCGAAGACAGGATGAGTGGATATAAAGTGTGTTTATCTTAGTTTTTACTTGGCATAGGCTTTCTCCAGCAGGGCGCTCCAGAACTCGTTGTTGGAGGCGGAGTGAAGCAAGATGAGTCTGTTTCTTACTGACGGCAGCCTGTCGTCCACCACAACGTCCAGCCATTTGTTGTGTTTCCAGAACTGAGGGCACAACAGAGAATGTGTCACAAAAGACTTAATTCATCCACTGCTCAGTATACATTATGTGTAACATGAAGGAGGTTTGCGTAATTACACTTCAATTCTGTAAAGAGACAAAAAATGAAAGAATTTCCTTCAATTTTACCAAATTATGCAATTATTTATCTTTCCTTTTTTGTCTAAATTTGTTGCTGTTGAACTGTGATAGGCTGTGACCGTTGTCACTCAAGCAAGCATGCCCCCAAAATTCTTCTCTGTAATGTTTTTCATTTTAGGGCTAAAACAGGCAAACATAAACATTTTTTATTTTTCCAAATTAAATTTCATGGGAAAATTCTAAATTCCTGAATCTGCTCTTTTCAGTTATGTGTGTTATCTTCCTTATTTTGTTTGTATTTACATTTATTTATATATATATAAACACATATTTATTGTATATGTAATATTTATTTATATATAGACTGAACATAATTATTCTTAAAATAATGTATTTATATGTTTTTAAATCTTTTATTGAAATAAATAAGGATTATATTTACATTATTTTTTATTTATAGAAAATATAAAAATGTAAAATATATATAAAAATAATAAAAAACATTTTTATAAAGATTATTTAAATAATTTATATAGAAATATAAACATTTTCCTACATATTCTTGGCCTCTATTGTCACATCTATTTTGTGATGCTTATTTTTTAAAAAAAAAACCTCAGGTGGGTTATTTTGATCTGTCTACCAGTGGGGGCTCCAACCTTTCACTATCCTGCAAACAATAACTGGGTATAGCTCATGGGTAGATGAATGGATGTGGGGTTAATTTACTTTAAGGGAGCATTGACCATAAATGCTTCAGCTACTTCCTCATATGGGCACTACATAGTTATTCACATCCTGCATTAATCTGTGTGGTTTATTTTTAAGGTCTTTTTAAGGTAAAATTTTATTTTCTCCTTCCTGACAGAAACTGAAATGTTTGAAAAGTACCAGCAGCAGAGACTTAATCAAAAAGGGACACCTGTCGGCAAGTAAACCATCTCATCGCTCTGCTGCCAATCAGCTGGCGGTGTACCTGAAAGTGAAATATCCCGGCATATCTGCGGTCAAAGTCCTGGTCGTGGGGGACGACTCGTGCCAGGGTTTCTTTTTTGAGGGTCAAGGATGCAATGGCAGCCAGAAGCCAGCAGTCTCCTGTGGTGGCAAACAAGTGCATCATGGGTAAATGAGTGAAACCTGTGCGTATGAAAAGACGTAAAGAGTCTCATGCAGACAACTTGGGGTACCAACCAAGCTGTCCTTGGCAGATGTCTGTCCTGTCTGCACTGCCGACGATGAACTTTGGGTTGTCGCAGATCTCCTGTGGAGGAACAGGAACAGAACAGGTTAGTTTATTTAAGAAAAAAAAAATCCACAATTGACAGTTGAAAGGTGAGACAGGTGCCTTTAAAAGGTGTGTTCACATTCCAAGCATATTAATCAGCCTGAAATCCCAGTCAGTGAAACACAACAAAAAAACACACCAGCTGAAGGCAGCTGAAGCATTTACTCTGAAGGAACGCCCTGCAGAGAAATGTGTAGTCGTAACGAACATGAGTGGTGAGTTTTCCAGTTTACTCAGGCCAGGTTAGTATTTTAACAGGTGTGTGTGCTGGAAATTAGCTAAAATAACTTGTCATTATAAGTGTAAAGTTACATAAGAGACAACGCTGATAAAATAATTTAGAACACTGTGTAGCTTTCATGAAGAAAATAAAGTTTCCACAGATGTGTTAATCTAAAGCTGATCAGCTATAACAAAACAAATCAAACATCTTGTCTCTGAGCAGCTGCAGACTGTTTGATTTTACTGCAGATAACGTTGAGGCGTGTGGAGATAAAGTGCGAGTACTGCGCTCAGAGTGAGGAAACTGCACTTGGCTCTATTTACACTGTTTTCTTGCAGAACTGGTTTTGCAGCAACGGCTGGATAAATACTTAATTGCTGTTTTTTGTATTAAAAGCAATAACTTCACATAAACTTTCACTTCATTTATTCAGTATTATGATATATGTAATTACAGGTTATCTCTAATGCTGCCAACACTCATTCAGTCAACTGCCACAGACAGTTTTCATTTGCTCATGTCACACTGAACCAGAGTTTTAGTCATTTAAATGTAGGTCTTATAAGACTTTTCAAAGCCCATTAAAGTAATAAATATGACTAGTTTTATCATTAAAAACAACCTGCACATTAAAGCAAGTGTTGGCCATCATAACACCTCTCATCAGGTGAACAGTTCACCTTTAAACCACAGCATTTCATTCATTCAACATTTCAAAACGACAGAAATTTGCCAAATCTGTAACATTTCAAGACATCTGAACACTTCTCTGACACAACTTCCTCAGTTCTGCAGATGCTGCTTCCACCAAAGCATCAGCCAAGCCCCCCTAAAACTTGAAATCTAAATAAGTTGCCTACATACCTTGGGCCTTTTCCATTCAATCTGGACGGGAACACTCTGGCTATAGTAAAGCGAGGAGTCGGTGGCAGGGAAGTCTGGATCCTCAAACAGGACTCCCTTTTGCAAACATTCCTGCCTCAGCTCCTCAAACGACTTCCCGTCCGACTGCGTGTCCAGGGCCTTGTTGGAGCCAGAGCCCCGGCCCGACAGAGTGGACTGGAGAGGCATCTTCAGCTCAGAGTGTGGAGGAAGACGGAGACGCGAGGTGGTGTGTGATGGAGCGAGTCTCCTGCTGTGAGTGTGTTTGATGCAGGGACGAGCCTGTCAGGTCGGTAGAGCTGTCAGGTACACACCCTCCAGACTGAAACTGGTTTGTCCTCCTGTGGTGGTGAACCTCGCCCCTGCTGACTCTCTCTCTCTTTGGGCTTGGCCTGCAGGAAACTGTAAGAATTCATTCCTGATTGTTTGGCAATAGATAAATTAAACAGCTTGAAGTGGTGTGCTCATTCAAATCAGCACCTCTGAATGGGAATCTAAAGGACAACAGAAGTGTTGCTGCTTATTATGGCATAGTTTTACCCTAACTGAGAGGCACTGTTGCCTCATAGAAAGAAAATTCTGGATTAGATTTATTCTTTGTGGGATTTGCATGTTCTTTGGAAGCACTGGTTTCCTTCTGCTGTCCAAAGACCTGCAGGTCAGGTTGACTACAGACTCTAAGTTGCTCACAACCAGGGCGTACCCTGCCTCTCATCCCAGTGTCATCTGGGATCTGTGCCAGCCCACCACAGATGCTCAAAAGGATAAGCAGGTTGTAGCTGATGGATGAATGGACTATAAATGAGTTCCATTTGACCTCTCAATGCAAACTAACTTCAGCTTGAGACTCTCATCACAGGCTGCATGTCTGGGAGTTGTGTGAGGCAGATTTTTCCTCATCACTGTTTGATTTTAATCCTTTTTAGAGGCTTTAAGAAGTAAGACTACAGTATTTCAGAATAAGGTAGCAAAGATGAGCAGACCAAATAACTATTTCTACCTTTGTAATCGTCTTGTGGCCCATTAGATTTATCTCGTGACCCCCCAGCTACATAGTAATAATGTAAACTTCACATTTTTGCCAACAGTTTTCCAAAGTAGACCACATTGTTGTGCTCTTTTTTTGTTGGGCAAATTTTGCGCCATAACTAGATTTTTTTTGACAGAGGAGGAACAAAATGAATCACAAAAACTCTCAAACACACACAAAAAAACAACCACGGATAGATGCCAAACGACTACAGAGATGCAAAATGACTACAAAGAAGACTCAAAATGATCATAGAGAGACAAGAAATGACCACAGAAAGATGCAAATATCTACAGAGATGCAAAAAAATGACTGCAGAAAAACACAAAATGACCACAGAGATGCTAAACAACAAAACTACATAGATAACTTACTACAGAGAGATGAAAAGCAACTACATAGAGACAGAAAAACAACTACAGAAAGCCACAAAGAGATGCAAAACTACAAACCTACAACAAGAAATTAGCACAGAAAGATGTAAAGCGACTACAAAGAGATGCAAAATTACTGCAGAGACACAAAAAACGACTACAGAGATGCAAAATGACTACAAAGAGATATGCAAAATAACAAAACTACAAAACTGCAAAGAGAAATTACCTTAGATAAACAGTGTGTTCAAAGAGATGCAAAGGGACTACAGAGAGGCAAAACAACAAAACCATAAATACAAATTACTACAGAGAGATGAAAAGAGACAAAAACAAACATAGAAAGCCACAAAAGAGATGCAAAACAACAAAACCACAAAGAGAAATTACCTTAGCAAAATTAAAAGTGACTACAAAGAGATGCAAAATTACTGCAGAGACAAAAAAGACCATGGAAAGATGGTAAATGTTTATAAAGATGCAAAATGACTACAAAGAAGACTCAAAATGATCATAGAGAGACAAAAAATGACCACAGAAAGATGCAAATATCTACAGAGATACAAAAAATGACTGCAGAAAAACACAAAATAACTTTAAACATGAAAAACGACTACAACGAGACAAAACGTTGACCAAGAAAGATGCAAAAGGACTACAGAGATGCAGAAAACAACCACAGAAAGACACAAAATGAGAGAGATCCAAAATAGCAATACTTCAAAACTACAAAGAGAAATTGCGACGAGAGATGAAAAGTGACTTCAAAAGACACAAAATGACTGCAAAGAGACTCAAAATGATCACAGAAAGATGCAAAACGACTACAGCGATGCACAACAACAAAACTACAAGACAAATTACCTCAGCAAGATAAAAAGCGTCTACGGAAAGATGCAAAATGACTGCAGAGAGAGACAAAACAATCACAAAGACATGAAAAGCCACTAGAGACAGTCAGTCAAGAGACACAACATAACTACAAAGAGATTAACTACAACTACAAACTTTGTGTCTTTGGCCTGGGTGTCCTCCTACAGAGGACGGGTGAGGTGTCTCATAATCTGTCCCTGGTTATAGATGATAGTGTTATTGTATACTCTGTGTAATTCCCTTCCTCTCCACTCTATCTGTGTCTGTGTCTGAGCAGTTGATCAGAACAGGGGTGTGCCAGCGTCATCTCAGCTGCACCCTGCCACCCACATCAGTCAGAGACTCACTACTCCAGGCTGTCCTCATTTCTCTGAGCGACCACATTCCTGCTGCGGAGTCTCTGGATTCCTGACATATCTTACGATGAGTACGTATTTACACAGCTATGCGTTGTACAGTGAGATTACTATCTGTGAGGGTTTGGTTGCATGTTAGGCACTCAATTTAAATATCTCAGCTGATACAAGCATCCACAAAATTTTGTGTCCAAGTCCTGTCTACAGGGTGTCTACACATTTTTACAAATTAATTTTCAAAATTTTTCCATTGTATTTTACCCTGTTTCCATGACTTCAGTTAAGTAGTTTTAAATGGGTAGGTTTATACAGCTATACATTATTAAAAACGCACTTCACAGGAATTTGCTGATACAAACTGCTAGTGCTCGCTAACTTTACTCACTTGTTAGACATTCCTACTAGCTTCATGTGCCACTTGACCTGACCGTCATCTACAGGTGCTTCACAAAACGCGGGGTCATGCCCTTTTTTCGAATCCTAGAAATCCTGTCGATGTCAATGCATGTTAACATAAGTTTTAGACCATAATTCTTACAAGTTTGTATGCATTTATTTCTGTTTCCCACCCAAGCTAACTTTAGCTATCCATCACCAGCGTCATTTAGCCATTTACCAAACTGACAGTGAATATACCCACATCTTACGAGCCTCAAATCTTAGTGTGAAAGTCGTGGTTAAACCTCTATCCGATGTGACAGCCCATTTCTTTCCCCCAAAAGGGGGCGTGGCCTTGGCGATGACACAGTACCAATCTGGTCTGTGTGTATCACATGATACTAGCGACATTTTGACTGTCATGCAGCACAGCACTAGATTGTAAATTTATAACACAAGAAACATTATGTGTAACATCAGACATGTTATGGAGTCTTTATGAACATGTTATTTTTAAACAATGGCCTAAATAACGTATTCAGATCTTTTCCAAAACATTCTGCCATTTCCAAACCATTTCCAGGCCTGGAAAACATTTTTCTACATTCCTAACTTTTCCAGGAGTTTTAATGACTGCAGTAACCCTGTTTTTAGATGTGACGTTAAGTAGATGTAAATCAGAATCATAAATATCCCGGGTGAAGGAGGCGAGCAGCATCCTCTGCCTCAGTGGTACTTAGTTTATAGCCCACGGGCAACA
The DNA here is from genome assembly GCF_011397635.1 of Epinephelus fuscoguttatus. Lineage (NCBI taxonomy): Eukaryota > Metazoa > Chordata > Actinopteri > Perciformes > Serranidae > Epinephelus > Epinephelus fuscoguttatus. The sequence continues at coordinate 4,027,952 of NC_064754.1, forward strand.
TCTGGCCCGTGATAGGGTGCCGACAGGTCCGCCAACCAGTAAATACAATTAAGTTGATTCAAACAGAGAATGTTCGTCTTTGTACTTTGAATGTAAAAAGGTGCCAGAGTGCATTTTAAAGCATCAACACATACCGATCAGCCAAAACATTAAAACACTGACACTGATTGTGTTGTTACAGTGCAGTGTACTGTGGGAAACCTTTGGTTCTGACATTCATGTGGTTGCCACCTGACACGCTCCACCCGCCTAAACACCAGTGTAGACCAGGTATTTCCCCTCATGGCAACGGCACTCCTCAGCAACAGTGGCCCCCCCAGCAGGACAATGCGCCACGCCCCGCCACAACAACTGCTCAGGATTAACCTGAGGAACGTGACAAAGTGCTCAAGGCGTCAACCTGTTCTCCATGTTCCCTGTATCTCGATCTGATCAAACATCTATGGGACAAGCTGTTACCCCACCTCACAACACACAGGACTCAAAAGATCTGAAGTAACACCCTGATGCCAGGCACCAAAGGACACCCTCCAGAACTCTCGTCCAAGAAGGACCCACCATGGATCGTGGGTACCTCTGGAGTACCAGCACGTCCCTCAAATGTTCAATCAGATTGGGATCTGGGGTATTTGAAGGCCAGGTCGACGTCTTGAGCTATTTGTCGTGTTCCTCAGGTCATTCCTGAGCAGTTTTTGTGGTGCATTGTCCTGCTGGGAGGCCACTGTCATCGACAAGTGTTGTTGCCATGAGAGAGTTTACTTGGTCTGCAACAGTGTTGGGGTGGGTGGAGTGCGTCAAGTAACATCTGCATGAATGCCAGGACAATAGGTCTCCCAGCAGAACACTGCAGTGTAACAAGATGATCAATGTTATTCACTTCACCTGTCAGTGGTTTTAATGTTTTCGCTGATTGGTGTAAAGCTTGTTAATCAAAAAAGAAAAAAGTGCCAGGGAGGATCCCCAAGACCCCAACCTCACATTTTAAAAATGCTTCTTGTGTACACCTGACCTGTGCAGTGCTGCTGCGACCGGATTTGCCTCTTGGCAAAGAAGAGTGAGGAGAGCAAACATAGAAAGGTTAAAAACAGGTGATTCAGTCATTATATATACTGATAATGTTTGTTTGGACTCCTGTCATTTTGTAAAAGTGGCCCAGGGGCAAAGCGAGTTGAGTGTCCCTGCTCTACCTGCTCTTAAACTACCTCTACCTGGACGTGACGCACTGTGGCCTGAAGGGGGCGGTAGATGGCAGAGGTGGAGGAAGTATTCAGCTCCATATACAAAAAGTAAAAGTGCTCATTAATTTTAATTTATATACTTTATTATGCAGAATGACTCATTTCAGAATAATGTATATTATTTGATTATGATGTACATAGTTCTCACAGGACAGCAATGCTGCCAACATATGATGATCTTATAGAGTATGATGCACTGCTGTAGATTAAACTGACCAGCAGGATATAAAGGAGTTTAAATGAGCACAACCTTAAACATCTACAGAGGTAAAATGCAACATACACATTAATGCAACAGTAATATTAATTCAAAAACATCAGACACAATGGGAAAACACTGACGAGGGACATTTTACAGCACAGCACATTTTGATGATACTTTTACTCAAGTGAGGTTCTGAATGAAATTGTTCTGGTAAAGATTTGGAGCTTCTGGTGACAGTGGACGTTGGTTTGATTTTAATAAGTTGCCGTTAGATTTAATTAAACCAAATTCATTACATTTGGATATCAAAAATATCAATAATCCAGTTCAAACTATGATAGAAAATGTTTAAATATGAAGTATATATGAAAATAAAGTTTTGGGAGACCATACACTATGCTGGAAACCACAAATAATAATGTAAGGACGACGATGTTGAAGTCTGTTGTTTTATTGCACAAAACAAAAGACATCTTCACCCTAAATTCATTTCATATATTACGTCATTCATTTATACTTTTATACTTTATCTACTGTGTGGAGGTTTGGAGAAAAAAACATACAAAACACTCACAAATCCAGTTTTTATGTGACAGAAGAGAGCTGTAAGAGTCATTAGCAGAGCTGTCATCAAGAACCAACAAATGATTTATGAACTCACGTGCTCTCAAATTTAGAAACTTGTGGGACTGCACAATTAATATTTGGAGTAAAAAATAAGATGCTTCCAGACTGTGTCCAGAAGTTGTACCAAATTAAAGAGAGTCAGTATGAACTAAGAGGAAATTGTGCATTTACGAAAACAAAGATGTCGAACAGTTAAAGGATATAATTTGTAGAATAGTTTTGAAAATGAATTAAAAATGTGTAAAACACTTCATATATTTAAAATGTAGAGTTATTCACGCCAGTGTGTGCATATGAAAATTTGTTTTGGACTTTGGGGTCTATACATAATATACAGTCTGCAAGGCCAGGGATCAGAACGCCCAGGGCCCCGCCCCTGCCTGCCGCCCGGCACACAATGCACCTGACCCTGATCCCTGTCCCTGCGGGTGGTGGGCCCACAGGGCGGAGACTCCCATGTTACTTATTTGGGCTGAGCTCGCCCACCAGACACTCACTAGCAAGCTCCCCACACAGGTCTGGCTCCAGGACAGCCTGAGGTGCTCAAAGTCCAAATATGCCATGACATCAGGGTCCTCTTGAATCGCTCTTAGTCTGGCCCCTCCTCTGGGACCACTATTCCTTGAGAGACCCTACCAGGGGCCATTAACCCCGGACAACACAGCTTCCAGGCTCACAGAGACACGGAAAACCTTCCACTACGTTAAAATGTTGATTCTCAGAGGAGGGGTAGACCCAGGACATGCCGGAGGGATTACATATCTGGTCTGGCCAGTCCATCTCCCCCAGGAGGAGCTGGAAAGTGTTGCTGTGGAGAGGGACGTCTAGGGTGCTTTGCTTGGCCTGCTGACCTCGCCCTGGATAAGCGTATGAAAATGGATGGATATGATATACATATAGTGAGTTGTATACGTTGGAAAATTACGAAAATAAACTAAGCTAATGCGGGACTTTTAACTTGTAGTGGAGTATTTTCACAGTGTGGTACTTATACTTCAGTAAGGATCTGAATACTTCTTCCACCTCTGCAAAGTTTCGACTATCACAACGTTTATAATGTTCAGTTTTTGTTGACAGTTTTAGAGACGTGTAACTGTACAATCATTTTTAGGATGTTGAATTGTATTGTGTTACACTAACAGGTGTTTCTATCATTTTGTCCACCCCAGTTATATCAGTACAGGTAGAATCAATAACAGAAACCTTTAATGGAAAATTACAGGCAAAGGATTGCTTGTTTGATTCTTGCGTGGAGCATAACTTTGCAGTGTTTGTTTGTTTTGTCATACATGATCTCTTTCAGCTGTTCCCTCCCGTCTGTCCACATGTTCCACATCCTGCTCAAACATCATCTCTCCAGCAGGCGATGACATTAAGTATTTATTTAAAGGTTGGCAGTCCTCTCTGATCATTTTAATCATGTGGAATTTAGTTTGTCAAACGAACTCAAAAGGATTAATTTATTTTTATAACCAGCTGAGCCACATGCAGAGTCTTGCTGTCTGCCCAGGCCTGTTTGAAGATGCAGTCCGGTGCATCAGGTTTAACAACATCAGTATCGGGTGTTTAATATGCATATGAAGCTGAATCACAAAACAAGGCTTGGCATAACAAAACAGACCCTCACCTGCACGAAACAAGTGACAAAACAAAACAAAAGAAGCTGACCGAAACATTAGCTCAAATAAATTCTGTTATTTATTTTTGGGCTACAGGAGGGAACACAAGTTTACCGACAAACATAAAGGACGACTTCCAGGCTGAATTTATCAAAGAAATATTCAAAACGACTATAAAAAAACATTGAATGCATTAAAACTTATTCCAGACATATGAAATCAGTCTCTATAAGTATTTTTCTTTTTAGCCCTCGTCAAGCACAACCTGGAAGCGACTCTTGGCAGCCGAAATATTACAAAAATACAAAGTATTTACACTTTAACATTGCACAGTTCATGCCACCTGCAGAATAGTGTGAAAAATACAGCCTTTTATTCATAGAAATGTCCTCAACAAGGCTCAAGTGCAACAAGGCTACTCAAAACCTACAGCGGGTCAGAGACAACCAAGAGAGAAGAAACAACCACCAACTGTTCTGGTTCTTTAAAGTTCACATTATCACTCATTAGCGTTCATATTCGACCTCAGAGACCCTTTGAAATCTCAAAATACAGCCTCTGAACTCCGTTTCTTCATTTCTGAAAGTTTGCTTCCTCCAGATTTAAATGTTTCTAACAACAGAGAGCTGATTTGGAGTTGCATGGAGGTTCAGGCAGGGAAAACATGAGCACAACTTTAAAAGAATAATCCCACATTTTTGGAAATATTCTTCTTTGCCGCCTTACCCGGAGTCAGATAAATCCAGAGCTAGGACTGGTTACTTAACCTTTAAGTGTAACTTTGGTAGTTTTCAACCTGGACCCCATTTTCTCTGTTTTGTGTCTAAGTGACCAACGGAGACAACAAACTGGTCCAGAGTGCTGCAGACAGCAGCTGTGAAACGTTGACATTTTTACCACTGACAAGCTCAGATTGTTATTTTAAGTGTAAATTTAGAAAAAGACCCTGCAGAGAAATTAAACCTTTTTCTTTATTGTTCGCTTAATCCGGTCTGTTTGTTATTGTATGTAACAAAGTCTCGCTCAAGGAGAAGTCTTGTTCTGAAATTAGGGATGCACTATAATATCTGTATGTCATCGGTATCGACTAAAATCGGCTTTAAAATGAACCATCAGATCGGCTGACAAGCTTTTTCTTAATTTGCACAATGAATGAATAAAGCATACATTTAAAAGTATTGTGTTTCATGTATTTCATCTACTGATGGGCCATCACGATAAGAGGTAGCATACATTATATGATGTTAATTCCACTAAAGAAGAGACTTGATAATCCGTAAAATTAAGTGGGAAAAAAGTGGCATATCGGATATCGGTGAAAAATCTAACATCGTGCATCCCTATCTGAAATCTTTTCCACATTGTTGAATCAGCTAAATATTCAGCCATGACACTGAAAATCTTTCAGATAACACTTTCTGTTCTCCAGCACAACAAACTCTTCCCTGCACTCCTCTCTCTGAATCTCACTAATGTTTCCACCATTGTTTTTCCTCCGACAAGTCACCTCTCTCGAGACTTCTCCTTGAGCGAGACTTTGTCACAATAACAGACCAACGAAAGGTACAGAAAAACTTTCATTTCTTGAGGGGTCTTTTCCATAATGTTGTCAACACTTATAGAACAATCTGAACCCGTTAGTGGCAAAAACAAGCGCTTCTGGTGGACGTACACTGACAGTGCCAAATTCCCCAGGTGTTTCCATTTCAACTGCTAGCTGCAGTGCGCCATATTTCAGTACTGGACCAGTTTGGAAAATAGTTGTTGCCATTAGTCACTTGGCCACAAAAACATTGGAAAATGGAGTCCAGGTTGGAGAACACAAAAGTTTCACTTTAATAGAGAGCTAAAGTGAAACTAGAACTTCCTGGTTCTGTTCTAGCAGTCATTCAAAATCATACTGAATATGTTTACATGCACATTAGTATTCCACTATTATTCTAAAAAATACTCTGTATTTGATGCTGGTCATGTAAAGAGCATATTCTGTTTGGATATTTAGAAGTAAGCCTTTTTCCACATTTGCCATTTCCTGATTAATACCAGCAGATTGAAGGCTGTCGGTAGAGATGCATGCCCAAAAGAAAAGCCCACATTTCTGGTCAGAAGGAGAAACACACCTGCTTTGAAACATCATGAAAGACTGGGATATGAACAGGCTTTTGCACAAATATCACAACAGCAACTTTTCCAAGAAGCTGGTTAAAGGAATGAAAGAGGGAGGCTGTGTTCGCGTGGTCAAACAAGTCCACCACTGGTAGGAAACTTTGAAAAAAATCCCATTTTGATGCAGAGAAGCAAAATGAGACGCTCCTCCAGCTGTTAGGGCACGTTAATCCGAGTGTGCACAGCTGCATGTAAACAGGAACATTAGTGGAATATGTTCTGTGCACCTGGACAGTTTTTACCGTAATACTCATTGGTGCAACAAAACCATGTAACTTTTGTTTCAGTATTCTCTGAGTTCAGAATATAAACAGTTTCATCTACTATTTAAGTAAAACTATTTTTTATTATTATTTTAATTCAACTGGAACAATATTTTCCAACAGTCACATTTAATATGCTGCTTTTATAGATCTTAAAACTTGTGCATGACAGCAAGGGACCCAGGACTTTACACTGAGAGATATTTAACACTGACATCTCTTGAGGACACTCTCATAATTACAAAATACCACCCAGACAAATTATAATTTATCTATAGATGAATATCTAAGGCAGTTTTGGAAGGATGAGACTTGTGGATTACAAATAAAGGTATCTGACCTTGCTTCGTTTCTATGCAAAGAACTAATGTGGACAAAAAGCACCCTGTGCAGGTGGTGGCGTTTAACCTCTCATCATTGGATGACTCAGAGAACACATCTGGTGACCACACCTTCAAACAAACATCTGGAGAAATTCAAGCTTTTCTCCGAAACATCAGCAACGAAAAACAAAAAAGACAGCTGTGGCTACTGTTCTGCTTTCTCCTGTGCAGTTCCCGTCACCAGCAGCAGGTTGCAGGCCATGAACTGGACGTTCAGCACATTGCTGGTGTTTCCAGTGTACATTCCCACCAGTTCGCTAGATGAGCCGTCAGCTGGCGTCCCGCCGTGGGAGTTCCGAATGTCCCACACCCGCACTGAGTTGTCTATAGACGACGACGCCACCAGGCTGCTGTCCGGGCTGAAAGACAGGCTGGTGACGCTGTCCGTGTGTCCCCGCAGGTCTTTGAATAACGTCCCTGATGCTAAGTCCCACAGCTTCACCCTTTGATCCTCGCCGGCGGACGCCAAGTACTTCCCATTAGGTGAGAAAGCGAGTGACAGCACAGGGCCACGGTGGCCAGTGAAGAGGCGAACAGACGCCCCCTGCTGGGTGCTCCACAGCCGGACAGTCTTGTCTGTGGAGCCGGTGGCCAGGTAGTTGGAGTTTGGGTGGAATTTCACACAGTCAACATCAGAAAGGTGTCCGGCGTAAAGTCGCAGCGGATAGGTGCGGGAGAACGTCCACAGGCGAGCAGTCCGGTCATGGGAGCCGCTGGCGAAGTAAAGGCTGCAGGGGCTGACGTCCACATCCCACACCGGGTAGACGTGGCCCTGGTAGAGCGCCGTGTTGGTGAAGCTACCCAGGTCCCAGTAGCGGATGGTTGTGTCCTCAGAGCAGGAGAGCAGGCCGGAGCTGTCTGTCAGGAAGGCGGTTCGAAACACGGGGCCGCTGTGACCTCGTAGTGTCTTTATCTCACTGCCGCAGCTGTCCTCTTCATCCACCTGAGGAGGAACAAGTGACACTGGACATTACTCGTCTTTTACGTCTAAAGTAGGTAATTGTTTGTCTTTTGAAAAAGTTTGAGGGCGTCCAAATTATGTGAGAAAACAAAAGGAGTCAATTTAATCAATAACAGATTTTAGTTACAGATAAAAATATATAAATAATAGATAATAGATTGGTGAATATGGAAGATGCACAAATACTGAGACATCTGCTCACATTTAAAACATTTATATACACCAGTTATCTGGAGAAAGTCTAGGACAAGAGAAAAAAAAAAGCTCTTTATGCAGATAATCTGTAGATATTTATTAGCTCCTTTTGTGAACAATTCATTTGGGATGTTGTTGTTTTTTGTTTGTTTATGTTTCTTTCTTTTTCCACCTGTTTTGTTTTATATATGCAACACCGGAGGACAGTAAAATAAAAATGTCTTGTAATCCTATGTGAGATGGGCCAAAAGATGGACACTGAAATCAAAAATTAATTAATTAAAAACATAAATGTAAGATTGCAACTATCAGTTCTATTTATTATCAATTAATCTGTTTATTATTTTCTAAATTTACTGATTTGCGAATTAAATGTCAGAAACAACAAAGTTTCCTAGAGAGCAAAAAATACATCCTGAAATGTTATTTTTTTCAACCAAATGTCCAAAATGCCCAAAATATCAGGTTAAAAAATAAATGGATAAATAAAATAAAATAAAATAAAATATTTGGACTGAAAAAGCTGAAACCAGAGAATTTTGGCATTTTTCATAAATGATGACTCGAAGCAGTTCATCAAATATCAAAATTGTTGCAGACTAATTTACTTAAAATGAATTAAGTGATCGACTAATTGCATAAAAACCGAGGGTGATTTCTGTGTCTCTTTATTTAAAATCTCATATATTTAATGGTCACATTGCTAATGATCAAACTAAAAGGGCAGAGTTATGATATCGCTTTAGTCTCAAAATTTAAATAATTAAAACCCTAGAATTAACAAATAATTGTAAAAATCATGAACTGCACCTACAATCAAGTGTGTTGAAACAGTTATTCACCTAATTTATTAATGTAATCTCCAGTAATTTTACAGTAGCAATGAAAAATTTAAAACATTGTCAGTCAGGCCTCTGTGGATGATTTGCTGCTTTTTGCTGTGTTACATCACCGTCAGTTTAATATCTTTAGTTTTGAACAGACCAGTAAACTGGAGATTTGAAGACAACACTCCAGGCCCTGCAAACTTGTGATGAATATTAATTTACATTTTGTGATAGTTAAAAAACAGATAAAGATCTAATAATAATCATTGGTTGCAGCCCAACCCCATCAGTTTACTTACTTCCTCCTCTAGTACGTCACAGGCCAGGCGGATGAGCGACACGTCAGCCTGATGCGGTTTGGCCTTCAGTTTTCTGGCTCGGAGGCTCCACAGTTTCACCGTGGAGCTGTCGAAACCGGCGGCCAGCAGCCGGCTGTCAGCCGAGACCTCTGCGGTGTTTAACATCTGCTCCGTGTGGTGGAAGGCGTAGAAACACACGGTGGTGAGCGTAGGGGGGCCCTCGCGGACTTTCTTGATGCAGTCCTGCAGAGCATCCAGGGCCGCCTCACTTTGTGGAATCCCTGCAGGGACCTCCACCCCCTCCCCACCCTCTGCCCCATCCACTCCTGCCCAGGAGGAGGTGGAGTTTGGGGCTGTGGTCGCTCCGCCAGCAGCTCCATATAGCTGGTAGTCTGTGCGTCTCGAGGCAGTGACCTCCACCTGCAGGTGTTTACTAAAGGCCCTGCAGAGGGCGCTGTTGTCCTCACTCTGCAGGTAGCGCAGCAGGTAGCTGTAGGCCGGCTCGGTCAGGTGCACCACGTACTTGTGCTCCAGGAAAGCACTCAGCTTGGGGTTGGCTGCAACGTCCTGAGTGGTGAGAACATGGCGGAGCTGCTCTATGATGGCGCGCTGCTCGCTGTCCTGAAGAAAAGCACTGTGGAAACGACTGTAAAAACCATCTACTGCCCCCTTCAGGCCACAGTGCACCATGTCTAGGTGGAGGTAGACGAAGAGTGGGTAGAGGATGCTGCTCACCTCCTTCGCCCAGGATATTTCTGTTTCTGATTTAAGGGAGATAAAATGTCTTTGAGGGTTTTGTAGTTTAAAACAAGGTCACACAGCATCCAAAAGTATGATTGCTAAAACAACGTACTGCAGATTGTGCAGCAAGAGTGTGGATGTGATACCTGACAGAAAGGAGCGCAGCCTGGAGTACTGAGTCTCGTACTGCTGTGGGTCTGATTGACAGGGCGCAGCAGAGACAATGTTGGCACACCCCGACTCAGTCTGCACTGCTCAGATAAAGAGGTAGAAGAGAAAGTATCAATACCGTCATCCCCAAGTGTAGATAAAATATGTACAAACTGATCACATGTGCTGTATGTAAAATCATAGTGATTGTAGCTGTCAAATAAACGTGGCATGAGAGACAAATGCCACCATCATTTTCATCTTCGCAGCTGGCTCACCTGTGAGGCTGGCCGCCATCTCCTCTGCTGACTGGAAGAGCTTGGCTCCTTTCAGGGAGCCATCAGTGTCCACATACTGCCTCCGCTTCAGGTACTGAGCCACGGTATACTGGATCTGCTCAGTGCGAACACGCTTCATGACCTGAAAATGAAACAAAAAAAAGCATCACCAGATCAGTGGTGGAATGTAACTTAGTACATTTACTCAAGTATTGTACATAACTACAGTTTTGAGGTATTTGTACTTCACTTGAGTATTGAGGTTGATTAAAAATACTGTTGTTACTGGACAGAGCTGAACAGATCTTTATTGTCCAGGGTGGAAATTTGCCTTTGGCTCACCGAACACAGGTCACAAACATAATAAAAAACAGACAAGCAGTTAGTTAAACATACATGTAAGGTCATTAAAAAAATAACACATTTAATCAGTTCATGTCAGTGCTTTACAACTTATCGACAGGTCCAAACGGAAACAATGGATTCTTTAACTGTTTTCAGCTGTGATCCAAAATGAAAATCTGCAGAATTTATGTATTTTTTTTGCTCGTAATGGGATAGACAATATTCATTTATAATATTTGTTTTTGAAAACGGGGCGACTGTGGCTCAGAGGTAGAGTGGGTCATCCACTAATCAGTAGATCAGCAGTTCAATCCCAGACTCCTCCAGTCTGCATGTCGAAATATCCTCGGGCAAGATACTGAACCCCAAATTGCTCCCGATGACTGTTCCATCGGCACGTGAGTGCATGTGAATGGTTACTGAGTAGCAGGTGGCACCATGTATGGTAGCCTCGGCCACCGGTGTGTGGCTGTGTGTGTAAATGGGTGAATGTAACATGTAGTGTAAAAGCACTTTGCGTGGTCGAAAGACTAGAAAAGTGCTATTTAAGTGCAGTCCATTGACCAATAAAACCTTAAATTACCTCAAACAGGCTAAAGGAACTACTTTGTAGATTTAGTTAAAGCTTTGAAACAGAAATTTTATTCAATCATGACTTCTTCAAGGAAAAAATTCAACATCTGTAGGCATGGACACATGGCCATTAAGATGGAGGGTTCAATATATAGAGCAGAGAGGACAGTAAATCTTATTTTTGACATTTCCTCTCCTTACACCATTGATTTGATTTTAATGCACAAGGAGGTGGAGGAGACAGTGACAACATTATGAGTTCTACAAGCAGCATCTACAATCCCAAAATCTGCGGGCACAGATTCGGTATGGGTCTGCTCATCCGTCACTTTGTTGAGTTAAGAATATTGATGGCATCTGCGATGAGGGATTTCTTATATACATTTTTAGTTGCCAGAGAGACTCTATAGTGCCTCCTGGAGCTCAAGAGCTCAAACTGACTGAGGAGAGGAACCATCACCGCCATCTACAGGTGGGCCATCACGATAAGAGTATACATGCATAATATGATGACAGTTGATGATCACTTAAAGTAGGTGGGGGGAAAATGGATGTATCGACACTTGTTATTGGCTAAAAGAGTTGTTTAATAGCGGTGTATCGTCAAAAAATCCAATATCGAGCATCCCTTCTGTGGTATTACTACTTTTACTTAAGTAAAAAAAAAAAAAAAAAAGATCTGAGTACTTCTTCCACCACTGTCACACACCTGCACATCCCTCTCACACTCAGTCTGTCAAACACAAACATCACCAGAGACAGCAAACCATTTAAAATGGTGTTTTCCAAACTCAAGATACGGATTAATTCAGTTCAATTTTCTTCATCAGACTTATCCCACCCCTTCCAAGCTTCACGGGTTCAAGCCCAATTTCTCACCCCTTTCCTTAGATGTGGTCTAACTGAGAGCACTTTGCTTCATTCCACCTGGCAGTGTAGTACACTACAAGGCTCTCGGCAGGGGATCTGCGATGCCCTATCCACAAATCCATGAAGTCACTTTCCCAGTGGATCTGGAAGTATGCTTTCTGGGCAGCCTCTTAAATTCTAATATCAGACATAGCCATTCCACTAAGCTTACAAAAACCCTACTGGCTATTGGCAAAAAAAAGTATTGCAATGAGTCAGATCTCCCATCATTGGCTCTCAAAAGTGAACTGTTGCACACCTCTACAGAAAATACTTACTTACTCTCTAAATAATAACATACACTCCATCTATAAAGTATGGCGACCTTTAATTATTTATATGGAAAATTTCCCATCCCATATGACTTAATGACTGTCTGCATGTTCTGTCTATTTTCACCACACTAATATTGTAAGAGACCATGCAGTTGTAGACAAGACTACCCTAGCTCTCAAGCCCCCAACTCCCATTTTTGTAGTGTGGTCTTCAATAATTACATTTTTATTTGCATTTAATTCATTTTAATTTATTTTTGTAACCTTCGTAATGTAGAATTGGTGTTTGTTCACTGTCAATTTATGACTGTGTGCTGCATGTCCTTTTACAGTGTCTTAAATCCGATTAATCATCTCCATGACAATATTGACCCTCCTGAGCACAGCATCTTCCCTGTAGCTAATTAGCTAGCAAAGAGGCGAGCTAGTGTGTTTACTAAGGCGTTAAACATTTATTACACCCTTGTTGACAGTCTAAACATGCGAGTTAGGCTGAAAGGATTGTGGAAGCCTGAAACGAGGCATTATGAGCGCGTTAATCCGGTCTAAAACCCGCCTGCAGTCCACATTACAGGAGGATGCCTGGAGTGAGCTAACCGGCTAACTTAGCGCTAGTAGCAGCGGGCCTGGCGGCTCCAAACTTTTAGCGGGATTGATCCGATTCCGAAACACAACCGATTAGAAATCGATACTCACTGCATATCGTGCTGTTCCTCTCCGTGCTCAGTTACTTTGTATAAGATGGTGAGGTTTTAACGCAACTCGGTCCTCGGTTCAAACTACGCTGCTGGATGTCGTTGCCGCTCCATCGTGGGTTTTCCGCCCCCGGTCATCTTCACAGACTGTAACAATCCTCCATCAGCTATCGTTAATCTACTCGTCATCCTGGTTTGGCCTCATTACATCGACGATCCACTACTTATGTCTGGATTGGTCTCTACGTGCGCGGCTAATTCAACTAAACCAAACTTCATTTAAAAATTACGGTAAACAAGCGCCAGCAGGTCATTTTAATTAAATCTCAACTTTTAGGAGTAGTTCATAGTGATTTCTGTCGTTCGGCTGTCGATGAAAAAAAATAAAAACTAGAATTTATGACAATATACCAAAAATATCTTGAAACCATCTTTTTTTAAAGTAAGCATGTGTAAAAAGTCTCTTCTTTAAAAAATAATTAAATAAAGCTCAGATTTTCCGCCTATTTGCATATTTTTCAGTGTTTTAAATAAGCAAATTACAAGGTGATAAAATACAATAAAATAAAATGTGTATTATGCTACAGTGTTTGCTGCAATAAATTCATTAATTGAATAAAAACGAGAATAAGAATGAACATAAGAAGTATGTACATGTGTACAATTATCTGCATTTCAACTATAAACATTATTAGAAGGAAAAGCGGCAAATCTCTCAATCTCCACGTTAAACTAAAACTATGAAATGTTTATACATAAAATATTTTTAAAAAATCAAAGTAGTTTACAATAATTTTCTGGCAATCGATTAAATTGTGTCAGCTGTACTTAGCAGCACTAAAAATATATATTTTCTAAACTTCTAGTATGTCTTTTTAATAACTAAAATTCATCATCATTATTATTATTATTGTTATTATTATTATTATTTTGTCAAGATAATTAGTTTTTCATCGTTAAATGTCATTAAAAAAATATTTTAAAATGAGTTGCTGTCAATTTAAGTCCAATAAATCTGATTTATTTTTTGCCTTCGCATCTTTTTTAAAAAAAAGTGTCGTTTTGTGCGGAGGGCGGGACTTTCCGTTAACCCGGTGATGACGTATATTTCAAGCGACTGCACCGCGCGCTGTTTGGAGAAGATTTGACGGAGAAGTTTGGGGTGTTCGTTTTCTTTTCTCGGTTAAAACTTGATATATTCCTCGACTGTTGAGCAGTACCGGGTCCCATACAGCAGGTATGTTCAGCCCCCGCGGTGCTCCGAGCTCCGGCCGGCGGCAGCAGGGCAGGAACACCGGGAGGAAGAGCGTCTCCGGCGCGGCCACCAGCCTGCTGTTCTCCCCGCGGAGGACGCCTCTGTCGGCGAGGTGAGTGAAAACGCTGACCGGTAGCGTTTTACCTGTTGTTTGTGCAAAATACACCATGCTGCCACTTTATTAGGTACATCTAGATCAAACGAATATCGTTTAATACAACAATACTGTAATACATTCCCGCTTCATGAAGGTTTAAATCATTATAGGGGATATAATTGGCAGCACTGAATTTAATTTAACGTTAAGTACAAATCTATTTCTCCTTGAGTCTTTTCATGCTGCTTCCTTCTTCTACTCCACTACATTTATCACTGTTATACTTTTAACTCCTCTACATTTAAATGACAGTCTTAGTCACTTAACAAGACATGGTAAGAGTATAAAATTGTATATTTTGTTAAAGTAATGAACAGTTAATAAGAGTACAGCTGAAACTATGCGACTAACAGGAAATTAAGTGTGAACTACTGTGATCCTTTAAATATTTTATGTATAAACGTTTCATGGTTTTAGTTTTACACGTGGTTTTACATACTAGTTCATACAGGTGATGTGAATAACTTTGATTATGTTGTTCCAATGCATTGTTCTGCTGGGAAACCTTTGGTTCTGGCATTCATGTGGATACCACCCGACATGTTCCACCCACTCAAACACCATTGCAGAACAAGCACCATGCCACACTACAATCATCGCTCAGGAATGGCCCAAGGAACGTGACAAAGACCTCAAAGTGTCAACCTGGCCTCCAAATTCCCCACATCCCAATCTGAATGAGCATCTGTGGCACGTGCCATTAACCCACGTCACAACCCACTGGGCTAAATGGATCTGCCACCAACTCACTGGTGCCAGACACCACAGGACACTCCCAGAGATCCTGTGTCCATGCCTCGACAGGTCAGAGCCAAGTCCAATCCAAGGAGGCCCCATCTTGGATTAGGGGTACATCTGGGGTACCGGCACATCACAAGAATCCTTGAGCAGATTGGGACCTGGGAAATGTAGAAGCCAGGTCGACGCCTTGAGCTTTTTGTCACGCTCCACAGGCCATTTCTAAACAGTTTTTCTTGTGTGGCATGCTGCTTTTTCTGTTGGGGTGCCACTGCCATTGGGGAATACTGTTGCCATGAGGGGGGTACTTGGTCTGCAACGGTGTTTGAGTGGGTGGAACATGTTGGGTGGTATCCACATGACATTGGTTTATTGTTGTTGCCCAGAAAACGTGTCTGAGAAGTTCACCCCTCAGAGCCTGAAATGTAATTTTTTCTATTGAAAGACTCTACAGCTAATATTAGGGTTGCCGTGATGTACCAGTTTCAAGTTGACTGTTATCATACTGTGTACATTTGGTTATTTAAGATATTGAAAAACAAACATGACTGGACGGAGAATCTCACCTTTATTTTAGTTTTTGAAGAGGAGACTTTTTACACGTGCTCACATTAAAAAAAGATGGTTTCAAGCTTGTATTATTGTAATAAAACATTCGTTCAACCAACAATAACCCCTCCATTTTCACTTCATTTAATTCTCTGTCCATCAGGTCAACACCCACCAGAGTGCAGAGCCACGCAGCTGCAGATTCAATCAACTATGATGTGCAAACCTTCGGCTCATCGCTTCCTGTCAAAGTGATGGAGGCACTGACGATGGCTGACGGTAAAGAAAACTTGTCTGTCTGTGATGGTTTGTTGCAAGTACCGTATCCTGTTAAACTTCTTCCATTTAACAGTTGTATGTGTGTTGGTTCCTGTAGCTGATGACCAGATCTCAGTGAAGGTGAATGAGAGCGGCTGGGCCTGGATGGTTTGCGGAGAGAGACTGATCATCTGGAAGATCTGTCAGACTGCTGTGGCCAAGGTACAGCTCAAGATCCAAAAACTAAAACTTGCAAAGTAACAAAACAAAGACTAACTTTCCTGTCCAGAGATTTAACTGTCCAATGAGAAAGTTTAGCAAAGAATGCTCTGACTACAGAGACTCTGACTTTGTCTTTCTTGCATGCCTCCATCATGAACAAAGAATCAAAAAAACAGAGAAGATTGTTGATGAATTTAAGTCATAGGCGACCAGGTTCTCTGACAAAAAAGGCTGCGTGTGGGGCATCGGTGGCTTAGTGGTAGAGCAGGCGCCCCATGTACAAGGCTGTTGCTGCAGCGGCCCGGGTTCGACTCCAGCCTGTGGCCTTTTGCTGCATGTCCTTCCCTCTCTCTCTCACCCCCCTTCACGCTTAAGCTGTCATATCAATTAAAGGCTAAAACGCCAAAAAAAAATCTTTAAAAAAGGCTGTGTGTTTGGGAAGTACTGAGCGTACAGATGTTTTGATATAGTTGCCTATGACTTCAGTTAATCAAGAATTTTCCCTGTTTCTCACCTCTTCACGGTGATCATCTCAAACATCTGTCCAAAGCGGAGGGGGACCAGTCGCACCTCCCAGAGTCAATAAATCATGAGCTCACATATTTTTCTGGTTCACACAGTTACTTGCAGGTGAGAAGAAAGACTCACAGATTCATAATTCTAGTCCACCAACTCTCTTTGTGTTTTTCCTGCAGCTGTCAGTGTGTAAGGAGCTGCAGCTGCCCAGCAGTGAGTATAACTACACTGCCGATCTTGTGGCCGTGTCGTCCACCGCTCCTCTAGAGACAGCTGGAGTTCAGTCCATCTCTGTCCTAGCGGTGGCTGCGGAGGGAACGGCTCGCCTGTGGCCCAGCCTGGCCCAGGAGGGCAACTACACAGAGACCGACGTGGACCTGGGAGACCTCTGCAACTTTGTAGTTGCTGTCAATGTAAGTCCAATAAATCTGATTTATTTTATGCCTTTGCATCTTAAACAGCTAACCTGACTCTGATACAACGACTCTAATTTTTATTAATCGCTGGGAGCTCAAACAAACCAAACAAAGAGACTTTCAGCCTTCATCTGTAATCACACAGATCATCTCTTGCTGCTGTTTTTATTTCTGACTTTTCTCTCCCCTGTCAGGGTGGAAGCTTCGTCTTGTCCTCAGAGAAGAATCGGCTGTTGAGAGCGAGCGCAGATCCCTCGGGGAAGCTGCAGTACCGAGCCCTGCAACAGGGTCAGGGCATGCTCTCCGGCATCGGACGCCGTGTCTCCAGTCTGTTCGGCATCCTCTCCCCGCCGGCCAACGACACAGTGAGTCATGCTAACAGATTCTACTGTAAAGATAAAACAGTACAGCGGATGTTAGCTGGTGTTGGGCTGTCAGTGGAAGCATCAGCATCAGTCTGTACCTATAAAACTAAATTCTGAAACCCAGTAAGTATCCAAAAACTATTGACTCATACCTGAAGCAGCTATAACGTGAAGCTAATGAGTAGTGCCGTGGCTGCTGACTTTAAAAGCCACCCAGATTTACACACCCTGCCACAGAAGCTCTTTGTTAGCTTTGTTGAAGGATTCAACAGTCCTCCATAAATCAGGTGTACAAATGTAACTTGTATTATATCTGACAAAGCTCTGCAATGTTTACAGGCATATGTAACCCCATATTTTAAACCATAAAATGTCCTGCAAAGTATCTTGGTCACAATTCTTTAGTAACCAAATTTGCAGGATTTTTACCAACAAAGTTAAAGTACTGGTGCAGAAAAATGTCCCCTGTGACTGTTATACTGTTATATGATCTCATTAGATGATTCTGACTCATGCATTCATGTAAAAGTAGGATTTTGTTGTTGTTGCTTGAGGCGGAGCTCATTTTGAGCTATTAACTAATGATCGTTTTTAAAGCAGATTTTATTTTATTTTTATAAACTCTTCATTTTTTTATTTATTTATTTTTTTTTTTACACAAAAATCCTAAGTTTCTGAATAAGTAAAGCTGTCAGATACATGTTGTGGAGTAGAAGTATAACGTGACAGGAAAAGAAAACACTCAAGTAAGGTTTGGGTACCTTTTTATTTGTAGTAAATGTATTTAATCACCTCCACCACAGATGTTATGTTTGGGTCTCGTTAGTCTATTTATTTGCTTTCACAAAAACGTGATGAATTTAAAAGAAATTTGGTTTACAGTTCGGTGGCAGAGAGAAATGAGTCATTATTTTTGGAGCAAATTCAGAAATTGTTTAAAGGGTAGTAGTAGCACAGGTGCATATGAATAGTGTATAAAGCAGAACTTTATTTATCCTGAGCAACATGCAGCACAAAATAGGAAAGACTGCGAATATAAAATACCAATATGATGCAAATCCAAAATATACATAAAATATGAACAGATAACGACAAGGCTCAAAGTTATGTATGAACAGTGACATATAGCTACAGGTACAGTATCAAGTCTGAGGTACAGGTATTGTTGCTGCAGGTTGACTTGTGTTAGATGGTGAACGCCTCCAGCCTCACTCTTGTTTCTGTTTTCCGGCTGCAGCTCCACAGTGTGCTGTGGGTGGGCGGAGCCAACTGCCTCTACACGCTGACCAGCTCCAGTCTGAGTAAATGGGAGGTGGACGACAGCTGGGAGCACCAGATCCTCAGCTGGGACACCCAGAGAGCTCTGACCGAAAGCATTGCCGATGCCATCTGGGTCAGTACGAGGATACACACAATCATATACACATAACACTGTGTATCAGTCTGACTCCATGTCACACAGTGGTGGAGAAAGTATTCATAGTCTTTACTTACGTAACATTACTAATACCACACTGTAGAAATACTGTCTCAAGTGAAGTTCTGCATTGAAAATGTTAGTTAAGTAAAAGTACATAGGTGTCACTGGTATCACGTCAAGGTATCAAAAGTAAAAGCAGTGTGTTTTCTGATTTAGATCTAAGTCGTAGCTCCGTTTGGGGTTTTAGCTCTGCGCGTGTCGACCGTCACAGCACTGATTCCATGTTTATAATTGAATTATTCAAGCTGGAAAATGTACATATTTTTATTTTCCTGGCTGTTTTATTGAACTTTATATACATCCACAGCTGGCTGCAATTGTATGGATTAATTATGTAGTTTTGATTGACTTTATTTTGTACATCCACAACAATGCTGACATGTTTTAACCGTGAAGTATTTCTCAAATGTTATTTCAGAGTAGTCATGGTACTTTTTTTCCCCATACAGAAAAGTTTTTTAAAGATCTCTGTATGAAACCATCAGGTGTTTCAAAACAAAGCTTAGTTTTCGTCTGTGCTTCATCATTTTAAACTTTCCTCTTTTGTTATATATGTGTAATCTTGATTTTTAAAGTAACTGAAGGTGTTGGATAATGTATTGGAGAAAAAAGTACAACAAAGTAGCATGAAAAGGGACGACTTAAGTAAAGTACTAGTACCTGAAGTTTGTACTCGAGTACACCTCTTGACCACTGGTGGCCCATCACACTGAGAAACAGTGTTGGTGAAAGCATTTTATATTCTAACAGGAGGTAAATGATACAGAAACTGTAACTCAAAGCTGTTTTTATTAAATCAAATTCTCCAGTTATATTCTTAACTTCCATAATTTATGTTGGAAATAGGCAGCCATATTGTTCCACGTTGATCAGATTCTTTCTGTAACATTAAATGTTTGAATACTGGGAATGTCTCTCATGGTCATACATTAAAGATGTCTCTGCCACCAGGGGTCAGAGAGCAACTACGAGGAGCTGAAGGAGGGAGCGAATGTGACGTACCTGGATATGAAGCTCAGCCAGTGAGTGTTTTCATCTGTCTGTGTGTGTTTATATAAACAAGCATGACTTCCTGTTTGTTTTACAATTCAAAATAAAAGGTCTTTGTCGTATTTTAGGCTGAAATTTTGGATTCAAAATTTTAGAATCCATCAACTTGAGCAATGTCTTTATTAATTATTATTATTGTTATTATTATTATTATTATTATTAATCAACTCTAACTGAATGTGAGGTCTAACCTTTTAAATAAAGGTCATTCAACAGGAAATACACTTATTTTTTTTAAACTTTAATGCAAGGAGACAACTGGATGCTTAAGTCTAACAATTTATAATCACATACAGTCAGTACAGAGAAGATCCTGGTGAACAAAAGAACAATATGAAGCCATGTTTTTACGCTCCTCACCTCTGCTACAATAACATCCTTTGTAGAATGCATGTAAATAGATGCAGTTTTGCTGTTTGTACATGGGGTGGCGCACTGGAGCAGGTAACACAAGTGATATAGTTGAGGTGCTGCTGGTGAGCATCAGGTGTGTGACAGGGTGAGCAAATGTTTTTTTGAACATGATGTGTGGTAGTATGAAGAGTTTGTAGCGTGGAAACTAAAATTGTTAAAACAGTTAAGTGGAAACCTACCTGAGATGAACATACAATATTTTACCTGTGTGAGTTTAGCATATGTGAAAATAAATGGGTCGCCGCACTCAAAGAAACCTTGGATGACGTGGACATTGGTTTGGTGAGGCATCATTTCATAACTATGGTTCACGTTTGTGCAGAGAGTGTTGAGGTTTTTAAAAGCAGACTCAAGACCTACCTTGTTAGCCTGGCTAATAATCGAACTGTCTTTTATTTATTTAATTATTTAGTATTATTATTATTTCAATTAATTTTATTTTCTTTTTTTAATTTTGTAATTAGGATTATTTTGTATTTATTTATTTTTATTAATATGTCTTTTTAGCTGGCATATTCTTTTTTGTTATTTGTTTATTTGAACTTATTTATTTACTTATTTACTTGTTTTTGATGGATCTCAAATTGTTTTCTATTCCTCGTCCACCCTTTGAAACTTTTTATTGAAAGACTACAGATATCACAGGGAACCTTTACAGTTTTTCTTTTTCTGACACCATCTTACAGGATTGCTGGGCACTGACATTAAGCACTTTGTTCAAATGAATTCAAATAATTACTGAGTATAACTGAGGTGGAGATGAGCAAGAGTCTGTGCTGTTGTTGTTTTCAGAGCCGGCCTGGTGGTTCTGGCTGCAGCCTGGCACCCGTCGGACACGCCCTGCCTGGCTTACTTCTGCCTGGTCACCCTGCAGGACACTGGGGCCGCCATCTCCGACCAGTTCACTGTGGAAGTCACCAAGTACAACCCTCCGTTCCAGGTCAGTCCTGATGCTGATACTGATCCTAATCTGTATAGGTCTGCTGTTATCCATGTTTCCCTTTTTCCCTTTATTTTAGATGTACATTTAATTTTTCACACACTTTTCCTCAATGTCTTGTTTCCTCAGAGCGAGGAGGCCCTACAGTCTACGCGGCTGGTGTTGCCACGCTCCCCCGGCTCCACTGCCTTCCTTTATAACGAGGAGCTGGTGTTTGCTTGCTCTACAGGAACCAGCAGAGGAGGACTACCTGATGAGAAAATCTGCTTTAACTCACCTGGTGAGAAAAGAGAACTCAGCTCTCTAAAGAAAAATGCTCTCTGGCATCAGATGAACAAGCATTTTTTATTTTTATATAAGGCAGAGTGACTATAGTTGATAAGACTTAAAATGTCCTTGAGAGGTTATGACAATTATAGAAACAAACATTTAAAAAACAAAAACAAATGAGGAGCTATGACAAAAATAAATCCAAATGGACCCATGATGAAAAGACCTGATAATTACCAACCACATGATGATCAAACAGAAAACGTCCCTGCATTACATAATGATGATGTCGCCCTCTCTGTCCGACCGTCCAGGTGATGGTGTACGTGGAGGAGGCTGCTGTGCCAACCTGCCCGTGTTTTTCTCCCAGAACAGTGGCTTGGTGGCAGTGGTGGCCCGGGAGAGTGCCTCCATCCTGCCGGAGACCATGGAGGACTCACTGTGTTCCTCATTGGCTGCAGCTCCAGAGGTAAAACTCTAGAGAAAAGACTGTAGCATAAAAGAGCAAGAAGAATTTAATTTATGTAACATCTGCAGGCAGCTGATAATTACTTCCACCAGCCTCTAGTCCGATATTTTCATCTCATAACTATTTACACAAAGGAAGTCCAGTTAGAAAGAAGTAAAGAAAACACTGCTCAACCATGTAGTTACGCATTTGACTTTGACTTGATTTGAATGCATTTCCAATTTTGATTGTCAAAGGTTTCAGCCATGGAGACTCCAACCAGAGCAGAGCCCGTAGCTCAGGAGGACAAAACCAAACTGCTGAAGGCGGCTTTCCTGCAGTTCTGTCGGTACGTCAATAAGTAACTCACAAAACAAAATCTTTATTGATGGTTTTGAAAATGTATTACTGAACAAAAATTGTTTTTAAAGTCTGTAATTCATCATTTTTAGACTGAATCTGCGTCTTTTAGGATTCAGAATACCAGGATTTAGTCCCTGTAATACTGTAAATAAAAAATAATTATCTTTCCTTCGTCAGTAACGATCTGGTGGGCGCTCAAACGGTCACAGACGAGCTTTTCCCCGCCGACAGTGATGGGGAGGAGGGAGCCGAGCTGGACGGCATGGTGACTAGAATCAACCTGGACCTGGTGGACGATTACCCGGCGTCTGACCCCCGTTGGGCCGAGTCTGTCCCTGATGGTGAGGAGGGGAACGGGGAGAGAGTATCTCAGGAACAGAAGGGGAGACGTTTGATCAGATACTGAATTAGTGACATTAATCTTGGGTATTTACCTTGAAACTGTGCTGATTGTATAGATCTTCTGTGCTGTCGGAGGGAAGATGTGTGTGAAGCATCCATGTTTTCACAGACATGGGTGTAAACTGCAACTTGCCTGGTTCCCGGAGGCATACAACCGTGACGCAGTAATTCTAGTTCTGTGTTTATTTCCTAAAAACACCTCTGTTTCTGTTATTCCAGAGAGTGCTGGCTTCCCTCTCACCTCCCTCATCATCCTCCACCAGCTGGAGGACAAGATGAAGGCCCACGGCTGCTTCATGGACTTCCTGCTCCAGGTACACACACACACAGACACACACATACACAAATGCAGCTGGAACATCTTACATTTGTTTAAAAAATGATGCAGAGGATCATGTGAAGTGGCTTTAAAAGAAAAGAATATGACACTGCTGCTAACTGGCTGGTGGTGGACGTAGCAGAAGCATTTCTGCAGATCATCTCTGGTTAAAACAAGAAACTTTACCGTCTGTTGCAGGCCACATTTTGGCCTTCATCGTGCCTCAAGAACTGACAGCCATAGAAAAGTCTTGTCTCTTGAAACTAGAGCCTCTGCAGATTAATTCCATACCCAATATGTAATGATCCAGCAAAGCTGGGCCTGATATGAGATGCTAAAACATATAATAAACATATGTCATAAAAGTAGACTTTATGGCCGAACAGTTGTTCTGGGTTGCATTAGATTGTATCGTACCTACAAAAGTGGACACTGAGTATATATGAGAAAAGTAGATAATAAAGATTGAAGACACAGATAGGCTGGATTTAGAAAGAACAGAAAAGTAGATTGAATATTTTCTTCTGTCAGGTGGGTCTGCTGGACCGACTCAGCCAGGTGACGGTGCGTTCATCTCCCATGGCGACACGCCTTCTGCTGTGCGAACACGCCGAGAAGCTTCAGGCTGCGATGGCGCTGAAGAACCACCACACCAAGCACAGCGAGCTGGTGAACCGGGCCATTGGCATTGCGCTGCAGAGGAACAGCACTGCCGTGCCACCCAGCCTCACTGCTGCTGACGTCTTCTTCCGAGAGGTTTGAGTCTGACTGCGTTCTTCTGTGATGATAAGTGTGTGTGTGTGTGTGTGTGTGTGTGTGTGTGTGTGTGTGAGTGAGGAAGGCTGAATTAAATCTGTTTCTGGTGCTCTCACAGGTGTCTCAGATCTCCTCAGTGTTTGACTGTCTGCTGGACGAGGAGGAGCGGAGTCTGAAGGACAACCCGGTCGACTCTGTGCAGTGGGCGGAAGTGGTTCTCTCGGTCAACAACATCATCAAGGTACACATTCATCACCAAAGAGTCACAACAGCAGCACTGACCTGAACGTATGAAACCCACCTCTGGTTTGTAACATTCTGGTAATTAAGTGAATAAAATGTTCCCACTTGTACTCTGTGTGTTCAGGACATGCTGCAGGCTGCTGGTCAGTACAGAGAGACAAAGGCCTTCATGTACAGAGCTTCTGAAAACGCTGCAGCAGAGCCTGAATATATTCCATGGACAGGTAAGTCAAATTCCTAGAGACGTGTTTGTTTAAGCTCTGAATCATCAGACAGTCTGCATAGATATTAGATGTAAAGCATGGTTTTATTTTTGCCTCGTTTCCACTGCATGGTTCTCTATTTTGGGTAGCACCCCCCTCAGTGTTGGCAGTCTCAGCTCATCCTTGTAGCGACGCCGCAACTGCTTAGACATCATCTTCAAAGCAACACTTGCTGAATCCTCTCATTGGCGACCAAACAGAGGAACACCTGCACTCACTCATCTGTACGGTGTAATTTTGTGGGCTGCCATTTTTTTAAAAAAATCTAAGTCGAGGGAATTAAAAAACAGTGGTTGCTGACGACAGCAGCCTGGCTTGGTGTTTATTCTAAAATGTCCGGTTGATCTTTGCCTTATTTCTACAGAGCTGTAAGAAAGTGAAGCCTGTTAGAATAAAATAACTTACTAACTGTTTTTCTTCCTCCCGATCTTCACACTTTCAGCATCAGGTGGTGTTGGCGGTGTTCGCACCGTCCTCTCCCGCCAGCATGAGATCATCCTGCGCTCGGTGTACCCGCATGCTGACTCAGAGCTGCGCAGCGCCCTCTGTGAGCAGCTGGTGGCGCTGTTGGACATCTATCTGGGCGGCTATGTGGCTCAGCTGACCTCCTTGCAGCAGCAGAGGCCGCCAGGGTCCCAACAGGAGCGTTACAACAGCCTGGAGATGGAGTACAGCCAGCGCCGCTCCGAGCTGTTGGCCCCGCTGTGTAAGTGAACGATTAAACAGAGTCATAATACAATAAGATTCTGATCATAGACAACATAAATGTAATGATAATATATCTTGACAGATATTTGGTTTTAACTTAAATATACAAGAGCAGCTTTTTGTAAATGATCCCATAAATTTAGTTAGTAGTTTGGCTCACATGGACATTTTACAGGTGAGATATACATGTTTCTAAAACACCAACAGCAAATATATCACTGGAAGTTAGATTAATATCAGTATAGACCATAAGCAACAACTTAAACTCGACAATATACCAAGTAAGAAATATGTTAAAAATTCTGTGTTGTTCGCCTGTGAAAAGGATTTTTGATAAACCAAACAGTGACTTATTTAATCTACTAATAAAACTTAACTCACTTTCCATTCTGCATTTTTTATGATACTTATCAGTCACCATATATACAGATATAATATGTGATCAGCAAAAATTATTTGTCATCGTCTCGGCTGATGTATCAGCAGTCGAGTCTGCTTCAACAGCCACAAGTAACATCAGTTTGTAAAAAGTAAAAAAAAAAAAGAGTTAAAAAAGTTATCAGAATCTAAAAAAAAAATAGATTAAAGTTGCTGCAGGAGAAGAAATTGGGTATATTCTAGTGATATTAAAGGAACAGTCTACCCTCATCGACTCTAATGACCTCTTTGATTATTTTATTTAAGTTGAGAAACAGTTTAAAATTGAGTTAAGGAAACTAATAATCATTAAATCTTTAAACTATGGTGAACAGTTTCTCCTCTAACGAAGCTGGTGGACGTTCATGTTAAACATAATCTTAAGTTTAAGCTTCCTCAGTGTCTAAAGGAGGACTTTTCTACCCAGTGAATATATATATATCAGTAGGTTTGAGTTGCTGTTGTGACTGTGAAGTTGTTGTTGTGTTTCAGTGGAGCTGGGTCAGCACCAGTGGGTGGCAGCGCTGGCCGAGAAGTTCTGTGACTTCGACATCCTGGTTCAGATGTGTGAGCAGACCGACAACCAGAGCCGCCTGCAGCACTACATGACCAAGTTCGCAGACCAGGTACACAAAGAACCAGAAACACTAAGGGTCCACTTTTAGAAAGAGCTTGTTAGCATGTTAAAGGTACGCTGCATCTAACTGGACAAATCTTCATCCCCTTCCTGTCCAGTGAAAACCATGTATCTCCAGATGTGTTGGTGTTGAATGTTTGTGAAGAACTGAAGGATGAAGCGATCCCTTGTGTGTTGAGAAAATTCTCCTACGTTTTAAAGGGGATTTATGGTTGTGTGTAGACCCTACGCACGTAGCCTACGCCGTTGTTCTGCGGTGGTGTGTCTGTGTCATTACAGTTACACCTCCAAAACACAAGTTGGTGGAAGAGGACTGTGTTAAGTGCTGTAAAGTTCAGTTAATTCAAAACACACATTAAACACACATTAAACATGGCTTAATAGAGACAATTTCAAACACAAGTACACAAATTAGCTTCACTATAACTCGCAGCATTCACAGACAAACACTTGTCTTTATCTGGACACATTTTCCCCACAAATACAACATGCTAACGTTATTAGCACAAGCCTATGGCATTTTACATTGTATAAATTAGCCTAGTGGCCGACGGTCTTTTCCTCCTCTCATATGAAACCAGGGACAACAGCAATATTTAACAAAGGTAACGGCACACAATTCAGCTCCATTACAACTCACAAGGTTCACTGACAAAATAACTGTCTTATACTAAACACATTTTCCAAACAAATACATCATGCTAACGTTATTAGCACAAGTCCATGGCATTTTACATTGTATAAATTAGCCTAGCGACGAGCAGAGATTTCCTCTGCTCATATGAAGCCGGGATAAATCACACACAGGAATTAAAGTGCTATTTTTGTGGAGGCTTTATTGTCTTCACAATTTATTGTTTCGTATCTGTGAAATTAAAGTAAATAAAAGCTTCGTTTCCACTGAGGGAAATGGTTTCAGCTTACAGAGACAGACAGGAGGTCTGCACAGGATACATTGCCAGCTAACGTTAATCACCGCATTGATTTCTGTTATTGATCAGCCATTATAAAGCCATAATACAATGGCAGAAGCGTCCAAAGTAATGCTGGCTCTTACCTCGCTAATAGGTCTGTTACATTAGGCTTGTTCGAGATGAACTGCGCCTCGCCTGGAAAGTAGACGAGAGCAGGCGGCCGCAGCGGGGGCGGTGACAAAAAGCCGCAGTGAAGTCAGACAGTTTCCAGCAGCCTTCAGTCCGTTCAGGAAGTCACAGACACACTAACATCCTGTCTGGAATGATGTCAATTCATTAAAAAAGTGATCAGACCCGTATATCAGTTTTTCAGTCTCCAGTTGTTTTAATTATGATAGATAC
Organism: Epinephelus fuscoguttatus; assembly: GCF_011397635.1. Taxonomy (NCBI): domain Eukaryota; kingdom Metazoa; phylum Chordata; class Actinopteri; order Perciformes; family Serranidae; genus Epinephelus; species Epinephelus fuscoguttatus. The sequence continues at coordinate 4,055,203 of NC_064754.1, forward strand.
ATTTATTAAAATGCTTTACAGGTGATCTGTAGTTTATGTTCATGGCCTCGCTCTTGTGGTTTTATCGCCGTTCATTTTTTTAATACGTCAGAGCAAGTCGGGATGAAGTCGGACACAAAACTAACCGGCATGCATTGTGCGCCGATCGCCGGTGATCGAATCTGTGCAGGCCTGGCTCATCTCGAACGAACCTATTATTAGACATAATGTAAAGTTTCTCTTCCACTGTCTTGAGGAATAAATGTGATACAAGCTGCAAGTAGCTTTTGAGTAATGGATTTTTTATCAGGCTGCTGATTGGACAACATGTTTTTCTTCTTTGCGTGGCTTTCGCGTGGAGGTTACATGGCTGCCTTTGTCATGCACTTGACATGCCTTCCTTCTTTCCTTCCTTCCTTCCTTCCTTCCATCTTTCCTTCCTTCCGTCCTTCATTCCTTCATTCTCACCTCCCTTTTACTTGTTTCTTCATTCTCTTCGTCATTCTGTCCCCTCCTTTTGTTCCATTCTTCCCTCCATCCATCCTACCTCTTCTCTGCCTTTCCTTTTGTTTTTCCCTTCCTGTCTTAATTCATTCTCACTTTCCTTTTACTTGTTTTGTCCTTCCTGTTTGTTCCTTAATTCCCTCCATCCCTCCTACCTCTCTTTTTTTCTGCCTTCCGTTTCTCTGTCCTTCCTTCCTTCCTTCCTTCTCACCTCCCTTTTACTTGTTTCTTCCTTCCTGTTTGTTTCCCCCCTTTTGTTCCTTTCTTCCCTCCATCTATCTTTCCTCTTTTCTTCTGCCTTTCCTTTTGTTTCTGCGCTACATTTGTGTTTTTGCATTTTCATTTGGATAGTTTATTTATTTATAACAATGCTTGTTGGCAGGATTTTTTTTTTTTTTTTAAAGGAGGGAAAAATCCTGTTTTCAAAAACACATGTGTACGTGTGGACTGGGCCTCTGAGTGGTAAATTATCAAGTAAAGGATCTGAACACTTCTCCCACTGCTGCTGATGTGTGAAGTCGCAGTTTTACTTTCATTTCACACGTCAGAGTGTTCTTGTGCAGCCACTAAACCAGCTTCCTCTTTGTCCCACGTGTCACTTCCTGTCGCAGAACTTTGCTGACTTCCTGTTCCGCTGGTACATGGAGAAGGGGAAGAGGGGGAAGCTGCTCTCCCAGCCGGCCGCTCAGCACCAGCATCTGGCCAGCTTCCTGCAGTCCCACCAGCACCTCAGCTGGCTGCACCACATCCACGTCCACGACTACCGCAGTGTACGGCGCACACACACACACACACACACACACACACACACACACACACACACACACAGTGACACACAAAGCTTGTTTAACACTTCAGAACGAAACCACAACCACATCCTCTGTGGGACGACCAGACTCTTACTTCCTCTTTTACACTTTCTCAGTGACCGAGGGCTTCAAGTGGCTTCTTTACTTTGATTATCCTTCATTTCTTCGTTTATATTTGTTTCTTCATTCCTTCATCACTTGACCTTCTCTTCCTTCTTTCCTCCCTTTCCTCTTTCTCCTCCTTCCTTCCTAGCACCCTATCTCTTCTCCTCCATTCCTTTTTACCCTTTGTTTCCTCTTTGTTTCCTTCCTTCTCTACACTTCCTCCTCAGCTCCCCCAGTGAAGATAAAACAAATACACATTAAACAATTTCCTCTTATCATTATTCCTTCCTTCCTTCCTTCCTTCCTTCCTTCCTTCCTTCCTTCTCACCTCCCTTTTACTTGTTTCTTCCTTCATATGTTTCCCCCTTTTGTTCCCTTCTTCCCTCCATCTATCCTACCTCTCTTCTTCCTACCTTTCCTTTTGTTTTTACCTTCCTCATCTCTTTCCTTCCTTCCTTCCTTCCTTCCTTCCTTCCTTCCTTCCTTCCCTGTTGTCACTGTTTCTTCATTTTATTCTTTTTATCCTATCTTTATTTCTCTCCTTTACTTTTCTCTCTTCTGTTGTTCTGCTCTTTATTTCCCTTCCTTTCCTCTGTTTCCATTCCCTCCTTCCTCCCAGCCTCCCTCCTGTTTACTAAAGTGAATGTAGCACACACACACACACACACACACACACACACACACACACTCACTCACTCACTCACTCACTCACTCACTCACTCACTCACTCACACACACACACACACACACACACACACACACACACACACACACTACTTCCTTCCTTCTAATTTTACCACTTACAGATATACAGAACACACACAGTTATGATCTTTCCTTCCCTTCTGTCTCAGTCTGCAGCCTTTTCAGTGTAGAACAGAGGAAACACACACACACACACACACACAGTTTCCTTCCTGTTTCAGCAGCTTTACACACATTGATGCTCACCACAGCCAGCAGCAATGATACTGCCTCTGCATTAAACACACACACACACACACATTTTGCACAGCTTCCTTCCTGCTTGCAGTCAACAAGCACACACATATTAACACACACACACACACACACACACACACACACACACACACACACACACACACACACCAAGCAAGCGGAAGTTTCGTTTCTGGTTTTAAACGCAGTCTGACTTTGGTTTTGACTTTTTACTTTATTTGCTGTGCCTTCTTTTAGCTTTAAAGGAGCTTTAAAAGTTGTTTTTTATTTTTGAGTCGTGCAAAATAATTGTCTCATTCATACCTCTGCACTATACGTAATAAGAAGACACAGCTCTACATCAAACATCTAAAATAAAACAGACAACTTCTGATAAAACAACAAGAACATACCTTAAAAAACGTGTTAAGTGCAAATTTTCAAATCAATTGTTTAACAAATGGCAGAAGAAAGAAAACTAATAAGCTGATATATTTTAATTTACCCTTCAAAGGTGTTTAATCATCTCATTCTTTGTAACATCCTAAAGAAAAGGTCTGCTTTAGATGCTAAATTTGTTCACTGTGACTCTTTGTTGTGTTTTTATCGGCTTTTACTTGTTTGAATTTCCCCTGTAGCAGCTATATTAAACACAAGATTAATTTAAGGTAGAATGATAGAGTTATTGTAACATATTTGGCTTTGTAGAGACCTCAATCATGGTGGAACTAAATACATTTTTTGACAATTTTACCCAGTAGTTGATCATTTAAATCATTTTGTAACCAGCAAACATTTGTTGAATATTGCTTTTTAAAATGGAATATTCTGCTTTTCTTTGCCTGTTATGTCTAACTCAGGTCAAAGATAATCCACCTTATCTCTAGCCCCCATGATATCTTGTGTGAAATATAGGTGCTACTTCAGGCATTGAACCGAAACCAGCGATTTCCAATGGTAACAGTTTGTTTACAGTAATCTATTCTACTTAATAAAACGTGGAACACACCACCTGTTATAGCTCAAACAGGATCATGTGATCATACCTCTGCCATCTCTGACAGCCATCTCAAAGCAACCCAGCACGCTAGCAATTAGCTTGCCTTTCTCTGGTAAAGTATTGTTAACTTTAACATGTCCCGAGCTAGCTTAAGGTAACATCTGCTCCTTCTAAAGATGATTTCTGATTTCTGTTGACTTATTAAGAGATACTAACACATAATTCAGCATTAACTGTAGCTCCATGTAAAGTGAATAAATGTGATGTTTCCCTGCTAATCCTCCGCTTGTCTGCGTTAACTACGCGGGGGGGGGGGTTGACATGCAGGAGATGGCCACAGGCTGGAGTTAAACCCGGGCCCTGCGGCAACAGCCTTGTGCGTGGGGCGCCTGCTCTGCCACTAAGCCACCAACGCCCCTCCGCAAAGACATTTTAGAAGTTAACATTAAATATTTGTTAAAAAATAAATCAGTATTTGCTAAACTGGATGCATATTACTTTGGAAAAGAACCAGCATTGGCAGTTAGCCACCAAGAGTAGCCACTGGGACTAACCACAGACAGTCTATGGGGCTAACTAGCTTACTGCTACTTCCTCTATCTCACAGGAAGTTGTGCCCCCAGGAATAAGGTGGATATATAAAGTGCAATGAGCATTAGTCATTATTCCATTTGTATGCCTGACAGATCTATGTATTAAAAATCAAAAAAGCAAATAAAGATAACCAGTAGTTGTGGGTCACATTCATCAATATTCCTGCTGGAACCCTAAAATAAAAACAGCATCTACAGACTGCGCAGCTGATTCAGGTAGCTCTCACAGTGATGCTGCGAGTGACGTGTTGACTCGTGTGTCTGCAGGCCAACAGGACGCTCTACAGCCAGGCCAACATGGAGACACGTTACTTTGTGAAGAAGAAGACGCTGCTGGCTCTCAGTAAGCTGACGGTGCTCGCGTCCAACCTGCCGGAGGATGAACTCAACAAACAAGTCGACGGTAAAAAAATCCACCTAGTATTTGTCTCAATCAAGAGACAAATGTGAGCCACTGTTTGAGGTGGGATGTGTTGTTTTCAAATGAAGAAATACCTCAGCGCCTTCTACGGTCAGTGCTGGTGCTGACGACTTATTTATCGAGCATTTTGCTCCAGCCTACACATTCATCCATTCATCAGGGGTCAAACAGAAATAATGGGCTGAAAAGCACTTCATTTACAATTTAAACACCATACAAGGTCTCCTATATATAGGATGATTGCAACATCCAGTCATCAGGCCATCACCTGTCACCTGTATTGTTACCCCTCTTTGCTTTACATGTCGTAGCCCCGTCTTGTGGTTAAATAAAAACAAATTAAAGCGAACAATAAGTAGCTCCAGTGCAATGTCCAACATTTTTTCATCAAATCTAAATGATCAAAGCTAGCTCTTAAGTTTCAGTCCATGTGGTGACACTTTGTTAATATTCAAAATGCTTTCCAGGTTCTTTTCCCCCACCAATTCATTGTGTCATCTTTTGATTGCTCACTGATGCAGAAATAGGATCTGACATATTACTGTGACTTTTAGCAACTTTTCAACACAAGAAAAAGCAGCAGAGTACCACATAATAGACACGCAAGTGAAGTGGCAGAACTTTGCAGTGTTGAACACGTCCTGTAACGAGACCTAACAATGCTGTCATTTATCTGTCCCATCAGACATCGTGGAGCAGGAGCGCTTCCTGCTGCATCAGGAGACTCTGCCCCGACAGCTGCTGGAGGAGAAGCAGCAGAACCCCGAAACCATGCCTCTGCTCAGTGCCCACAACCTCATACAGGTGAAAACACACACACACTGCTCACAAAGAGGTCTTTGGACTGTGTTTCTGGAAAGAGACTTTGCTGTTGAGTATTTCACATGTAACATCTTTGTAGTTTGAGTGGCGGCAGAGGTCTCGAGAAAAAACAACTTTAAAAATGGAACCTTTTTAGGATTTTAAGATTTATGGCTTTGCTGTGATCAGTGGGTGGTGGTCTAGAGACGACATTCATTTAGTCTGTCTGTTGGTGAGTTTCTGTATGTTGGGATCTATACTCACTTACTATATCTAGAGATTTATCTGTATGCATATCTATAGATATAGAATGGCAACACAGATTTGCAGCGTATGACACGTCACAACACCCCGACTCGCTGTTTTTATATGCAAATCCACATTCACGTAATGCACTTTGAGTTCCCTGTAGAGATTTGGACCTCTAGACTTTGTTTTGTTCATCTTGTGTCTTGTGCATGTGTGTTCTCGTGGCCATGTGTGTGACACTATACACAAACCTTACAATGGTGTCACAGTATTCCTGTGATCAGCAGGTGGCAGTAATGAGCCAGGTTCTGCAGCAGCGTGCCAGCAAAGGCAGAGAAGAATAGGATTACAAGCAAGTAAATGATGAACAATTTAAAAAGTTTTGCAGACGTTTCTTAGAGCTCAGTGATACACACAGTGAGCTTATGCAAGAAACACTGAATACAAACAAACTTTGTGCACAAAAAAACTCCACAGGGCATTTTAAAGAGGGAGAAAATGTTTGATTTGGGTGAACTAAACTTCAAACTAGATCTTCACTTGACTAAGTTAACATGCACAGAGAAAAACAGATAAAGCAGGTGTTGTGTTGAGGCCTTTGCACGCTGAGTCAGGTTTTTTCGTTCAAAGTTGTTGCACGTAAAATAAAAAATGAATACGACCTCACGTTGTATTAGTCATGTTCGCACGCTGAGTCCGTCATTAAAATTTTGGGAACAGGTTCGATTTTCTGCGTTTTCGGCCTCCGTCAAAGCCTTTAGAGACGTTTCACCAAGAATCAGTCAAGAAAATATGGCGATGGGACTGAGACAAGACAAAGAAACGGGGCGCACAGAATCATTTCTCAGATAGCTAACATTCAACAGGTCAGATAGTAATATTCAGGTGGGTGATGATGATGAAGAGGAGGATGAGGACCACACACAGAAAGTGGAGGACAGTTCTAGCAAGGTTTCTGTGCGTAATGATTTTTTAAAAAACGGACTCAGTTTGCAAAGGCCTTAACTCTGAAACCTATTCTACTTGCAACTTGGTCAGATTCCCACCTAAACAGGATGTGACGTCCACGGGTGAAGTTTGATTCACACTATTTTTCGACATATGAGTCACAACCTTGGCAACCAACATGCTGAAGACTCGACTGTCCTGTCTTTGCCTATAAATGACAGCATTGTGTTTTTCTCCAAAAATGTTAATTTCAATTGTGAACATTTTTAAGAAAGTTTGTTATAAAACACTGAACAACCACATTTCTGTAGTTATTTTACTTTTAATCCCTTAATATGAAGAAGGAAACCAGATTACAGCCATAAATTCACTTAACACTCTGACAGTTACTCTACAGTTGTGGCTCACTTCAGCATTTCCTCCTCTCCTTAGTTGTACATCTGTGATGACAACAGGCGAGCCAACGAGTACGACTTCAAAAAGGCTCTGGATCTGCTGGAGTACATCGATGAGGTAACCTATTGAATTATTCGTCTGGTTGAGGTTTGACTAGTCGCAGCTTGAACACAGTTGAAATAAAACTTTTGTGGGTTTTCTTTGTTGCAGGAGGAAGTCGAGGACATCGACTCGCTGAAGTGTGAGATCTTCGCCAAGGCGCTCAGGAGAGATGAGTAAGATCCTTCTGTCATGTTTTATTTTTGAAAAGTTAATTAAATTTAATTAAGCTGGAAGATTTTTGACAAGCTCTGTGAGAGAAATCATTAAATGCACCCCAGAGCTCCTTTCAGATGAAATTTAATATTCACATAAGAAAAATTAGTAGGAGGAAATACTGATTTATTTGATGGTGTGTGCCTCTCAGCTGGTCCTCTGCTGACGGGGCCGACGACCCTCTGGAGGTCGCCAAGGACAGCATCTTCGTCAAGATCCTCCTCAAACTCATCCAGGAAGGTGAGAAACACTCAAGAAGCTGCGTTTAGTAAATAAGGCAAAGTACAGCCAGGAGGATTTAAGAATAACATTTATTTCATCCACAAATGTAATTAGATGCATAAATCTACATGTTCAAATCTTGTTCGGGTGCTGGATTAAAACAAAAACTAAACCTAAAAGTCCAACAAAAGATCTGCACACTGTGTTGATAGGACCCAGAAAGTTGACTGATCAGCAGGTGGCAGTAATGAGCCAAGATCTGCAGCAGAGTGCCAGTAAAGGCAGGGAAGAAGAGAATTACAAGCTAGTAAACAATGAACAATTAAACAATTGACAGCCGACTTGATCTAACAGAGATCCCTAAACTTACTGGGAGCTGTGAGTTAAGCGTGCAGATCTTTTGCCCTATTAACACTCGTATTACAAACTGGTCTGGTGCTCTCTTATAACCTACTACTGGTACCAGCAATGGGACAGATGATGGTAAAGCCTGTGCACCAAGTACTGTGATTTAGAGTGTGTGGAAACTAGTTAGCAGAAAGCTAAAAGTAGAAGATGAAAACTGGATGTCTTTTGTTTCTATCATTCCCCTGGTTGCAGCACAAATGCAAATCTGACTAACTACTTAACCAAGCATGGACATTTCCAGGATAACTATCAGTGTGTCTCAAATCGCAGACCTCTTTACTTAACACTTCATTTTTTGAGTGCTACTCACTATATTAGTAGTTGTCGCGCACTTAAAGCTACAGGTGGTTACTTTTCTAGAAATGACTGCCATATTTCCTGAGCGTGTCACTATATTCTGAGAGAAGTACATTAGACAGTCTGTGAAATAAAAAAAACACATTTCCCCAGAATCAACTGGGCACGGCAGCAGCAACCAATCAGAGTCTTTAACGCAGCTGTCAATCATGTCGATCACTGTTCCTGAACTGTGGTCAAACTAGGCAGTGCTGATCAAATATGAATCAGGATTCTATTGCCACATGTTTTCAGAAACATATTTTAGTTTACTGTTTCACTGAAATTTGTAGACAACGAAACAGTCTGTGACCTGACTGCCATGTTGGATACAGTTAAAGTACAAAGCACCGCCCATCAGCTGGACCAGCTTTCTCATTTCACAGTTAAACAGTAAACTAAAATGTTTCTGAAAACATTTGAGGAGAGAAATAGGCAATGCAGTAACACAATCTTGATTCATATTTGATCAGCGATGCCTAGTTTGACCAGTTCACAAGGAGTGATTGACAACTGCCTTAGAGACTCCTCGGCTCTGATTGGTTGTTTTCCTTCACACGCACTAAGGCCATTAGGAAAGCTACAAGGCATTATAGTGAAATCTGTCTCATCTATTCCTGTGTGGATAAAGGGATATAAAGTTAATTTTCTATAAAAGTTACCAACTGTAGCTTTAAGATGCAAAGCATGCAGTTAAAAAAACTTCGTACAGCATACACAAGCAACAAGCACAGGTATCAGAAAAGATGCTGGTTTTTAAGTGCATCAATCAGTTTCCTCAATTTGTTATCTTAATTGTCGTCTAATCCAAATGTGTCCCTGTATTAAGGCAGTGGTTCCCAGCTGGTCCACCCACGGCTTCCAGATTTGTTCTTAGTCATTAGTTCAGTGTCATACTTTTGTTTGGCCATGTTGTCAACCTAGTTTGGTGTCTCTGTCAAATAGCTGTCTGTTAGTCACTCAATTTACAGCAGGAAACAGTCTTCAAAATAAAAGCTCTGTGCCAGGAATTCACTGTACTTATAAATAAAGTGTGTTATTTAGAAACTTGACAAGTTTGCAGGTCACTTGCAATCCATTCAGAATGGACCTGTGACCCACTTTAGGACCGCGACCCATCACTTGGGAACCACTGTATTAAATGGTATTCTTACAAATAATCATTTAATGTCTCCCTCATATGAATCTTTGTTTTCCAGGAGTTCCTCTGCAGACGTACCTGCCTGAGGTTAAAGACCTGCTGGAGCTGGACGATCTGAGCAGTTTGAAATCAAAACCTTATTTTGAATTTGTCCTTCGAGCTAATTATGAACATTACCTCGAATCACAGATGTGACGACTGATCACCTCCCTGTAACACCAACTGCACTTCAGCTTTCTTTTACATTCTGATCATTTTCAAGATTTGTTCGAATTCTGTTTTTTTCTTAATAAATGTGCTGTTATTTCTGTACTTATACTCCAGTATTTTTTTTTTTTTTTAACAAAAACATAGCACAGTATGGTTTAACTGAGTAGAGTGCTTATAGGAAAGTTACTTCTCAGAGCCGCACAAAGATTTCCTCAGGAAAAAAAATCTGGATTTGAAGTCCTGAGTTCTGTTATCATTTACTGACATCAGGTGATGAAGGATTGTTATGTTAAAAATAGTTGTGAGAATTAATTAGAAGATATTACTGGCAAATCAAGTACTGCATCCAGCATGTCGTCAGAGTAAATTTGGGTTTAATTAAGCTGAGAAAGCTGTGGGAAACACAGTGTGCATGCCCAGGAAAGTCTATAATCCCTGATTGAGACCATTTGGGTTCAGCTTTCAACAATTTAAAGGGACAGTTCACCCCAAAAAAATACACACTTTTCCTCTGAAGGTTCAGATACACCAAACTGACATCACAGAACTAGGCCAGCTGTTGCGTCGCCTCACATCAACGTTTGTCTCAGCCAAAAGTTGCACTTGAGTTTTGAGGTACTTGAGCATTTCCATTTTCTGCTACTGTACACTTCTGCTCCACTACATCTCAGAGGAGAACATGTTTTACTCCATTACAGTTATGCACTAAAGCTACTTTGCAGATTCAGATTATAAAACAAAATCTCCCTGCAGGAAGCTGGTTTAAATTCTGTTTCCTCTCCACTCTCTGGCATCTTACCGTCTGATATCAGAGTCGTCAGACCTCGAAAGTGACAGAAACCTGATCCGGCATTAGTCAGGACTTCCTCCTGTTTGGTGACGAGGGGCAGACGTTGGTTATAAATAGATTCCACGGCTGGCTGACTGCCACCCTGACGGGGATCCTCCGCGATGATCTACTTTCACAGCTACAGCGGCTGCAGATGGCTCTCAGGGTCCAGCTCGCCTAAAAATACTTAAAGTAGGTTAGATTAGGGACTTCAGCTCCACATCACTGCTCTGCTTTTAACAGGAGGGATAAACTTTTAATAGTTGGAAAAATATAATTCTGTCATATCAAGCAGGATAGTTAGTTTATTTCGAACATGTAAAAAACAAAATTATCATACACTAATGGACAAAGAAAAATAATAAAAATTAAAAAATAACAAGGTAAACAAACTGAAAACTATAAATCCTGTTTACATATCTGAAAAGGAGTGGGAGGAAGTATAAACTTATTTTATCCCACCCCTTTTTAATAAATTAATAACACTTAAATATTTATAATAATAATATATTCCGTACAATAACAGCAATAATAATAAATTCTATTTGTCATTTTTCAGTTACCTTAGTTATATATCTAACAAGACATAAATCTATTACGAAAATATTTATTCTAATAAAATATTATATTATTATTTATATTATAAACACAAGTTGACAATAAAAACACTTTAACATCATGTAGCACCACACATGGTCGTATTCAACTCCACAAATGTGTCATAAGATTTAAAAGAAATGTAGAAATACACAGAACTTTGTTTCTAATTCTGGTCAGCACGTAGACTGAACTTTGAGAAAATGTGTAAATAAATAAACAATAAGAGAATGTTCTCCAAAGAAGAACAACCCCCAAACTGCTTATAAATCATCATTAAAAAGTGTCTGTGTTATTCTACGGGACAAACAATTTAGGAATATTTAGTGCTGTCTAGTGGTGAGGATTACAACCAGCTGAAACTTCTCCTGGTTAGAATTCCTTCAGTGTTTCTTGTTCAGGAGGTTTTTACCGGGAGCTGGATTATCCACAGAGGTCTCTTCCTCTCCAGAACAAACGGACCAGGTGATTTAAACCACAAAAACACTGAATAAAGCAGCTTCAGACCCTTGTCCATTTGTCTGGAGAGAAAGAGAGCTCTGTGGATAATTCAGCTCCTGGTAAAAACCTCCTGAACATCTTCACAAAGCTTCCTCTTACAAAGAGCTGCTCCTGGTGACAAAATTCTAGAAAAAATCTTGTGACATATCCTTAGAATTTCCCCTTAAAAAGTTAAGACTAGGTCCTGGTAAAGATTAAATTTATCCACAGAGCATTTTAAACCTTAAAAGTGCTCCCAAGGTGAAAAACTGTAAAGAGGACATGGTTTAAGAGTTTAAGCAGGAGAAGATGGTGGAAACACAAAGAGGTCGGAGGAATATTCTCCAAACACGGAATGACAGGAAGTAAATGTAATGCTATAAGATTAGATTGTGCAGTGATAATGTTTGTGGTCGATCTTATAAGGGATACGCACACATTTCCAAAGCAGGCAGGCTAATCATAAGGTAGCATCACGCTGGCTCTGTATACACATGCTGCTTTTGCTTTTTAAATGATTATAACAGTGAAACAAAAACCGACCCTGCTGTACAGGAACCAGTGAAGGGAAGCAGGGACACTTTGCTGATATTGAACCAGCTGTGTGTCATCACACTGATGCCACACAGCTGGTTCAATATCAGCAAAGCTTCCTTTTATATTCATTGTGTTGTGTGGCGATCAGCAGTGATGTGGTGGTTCACTTTTACACTGTGATCTGTAGCCTATAGTTCGGCTTTAGCTTCTAACTATCTTTGTCTTTTTAACCTGTTGTTGCTGCTGAGTCAGTTTGACGTCCTGGATATATCCTTCAGACACAGACTGTAGACCTCTCTGTCTGCAGTTCTAATCGGGAGAAGTTTCAGCTGGTTGCAATCTTCAATCCTCACCGCTAGATGCCACCAAAGTTCTGATAAACCGACTCATTGTGTCACCCAGTGTTCACATCATGTCTCCCCTCTGGTTAGATGACCGCAGTCTCCTGCCATGGATTCATCTTCCATTTAAAACTCACCCTGCAGCTCAGTTAACGTGTGAGACAAAAATCCACTCCTCAAATGACGCTGAAAACTGACATCTGCTTTAAGTTTTTATTCTCCTTGCAGGATTTGACTTCAGCTGAAATTTTGATTCCTTTGGATGGTTACACTTTATGTTTACAATTCTGTTTTACTGTGCAGAATTCCTACCCATTTTATTTCAGTGATCCAATTTGAGGTACGCACACAGTATCACTTTCCTTCAACAAAAGGGTCAAACTATGGTTTATGAAAAGCCAAATTATGATTTATGAAAGGGCAAATCATGGTTTACAATAGGTCAAATAATGGTTTATCAAAGGCCAAACTATGGTTTATGAAAAGTCAAATTATGGTTTATGAAAAGTCAAATTATGATTTATAAAAAGGCTAAACTATGGTTTGCAAGAAGTCAAATTTTGACATATGAAAGACCAAACTATGGTTTACAAAAATTAAAATTATCGTTTATGAAAGACCAAACTATGGTTTATAAAAGGCTCAATTATAGTTTATGAAAAACCAAATTATGGTATATGAAAGATCAAACTATGATTTATGAAAAGTCACATTATGGTTTATGAAAGGCCAAACTATGATTTACAAAAAGTAAAATTACAGTTTATGAAACATCAAATTATGATTTATGAACAGCCAACCTATGGTTTATGAGAAGCCTATGAAAAGCCAAATTATGGCTTATGAAAAAGTGGTTTATGAAAGGCTAGAGTACGGTTTTGGAAAAGTTTCTGAAAGGCTAAATTATGGTTTACAAAAAGTCCAATTACGCTTCATGAAATGTTTGTGAAAGGCTAAATTACTGTTTACGAAAGGTGGAATTTTGGTTTATGAAAAGTTTATGAAAGGCTCAACTATGGTTTGCAAAAGATTAAATTATGGTTGTCAATCATTGTATTATTTTACTGTCATGTCAAACATGGACTGATTCTACCTCTGATTATTCACAGTGGGTACTGACCATAGTTTAATTGTTGGTATAATGTCACCCAGTAAGCTGTTTGCTACCTTTACATCAAGGACCACAATGAAAATGAAACTTTATTGTGTCATCCATTACATTTTCTTCAGTTATGAGTGACCTATGACCTCCTCACTGAAACCAAACAAGAAGAAACAAAACAAAAACGCGTGAGGGGCTTCAACTGTCAAATAAAACAAACAAAAGTCAGATTTTTTATCTCTGACTTTAAAATAAAGAAATGAATTTGAATAAGTTTTGAATGGGCGTGTGTTTCTTCTACAGACTGAATGAATGTGTGTGTCGTAGTAGGCTACTCCACACGCGCCGGTAACGGTCGGTGTGTCGCCCTGGTCTCGCTCCATACACGGGCTCGAGCGCTCCGCGGCGGACTCGCGGGGGCTTCCTCTCCATATATGGGCCTCCCGGCGCGCGAGCCTCTGTGTGTTCACACAGGCGGCCGGCCACCCTCCCGCCCGCGCGACCAAATATGGACGACGGGACCGGCTGGATTCCTGTCGGACACTCGGACATTCCTAACGGCTGTCGGCGGAGAAGAAAAAAGATCCTCCCCGGGTGGTATGGAGGAGAAGGAGTATATAAGGACCCCGGTGGTCGCTGCTCCGTCACCCCGATATCTGGAACCAGCAGCGGTTACACTCCCTCACTGACAGCCGGAGACAAGCAGAGGTAAGCGGCTTGGAGGAGCGGAGCAGCGGGGCGGGCTGGGCGGGTGTACAGAGGGAGAGAGTCGGAATTAGCCGCTGAGATGATGGAGTCTGGTTTGTTGGAGGTTTAAGTGGGTGAAACAGATGGAGGATAATCCGGACTGAGTGGTTAACTGATGGGAGCTGGCAGTGACCCGCAGCCGGGAGCTGGCAGTGAACTCAGCCGGCTTCTGTTCACCTTCAGCGGCGAGAAGAAGCAGCTTTGTTGTGACAGGGTGTCAGACCTGCTGCGTTCAGGCGCTGCCGGAAATTCCAGTTTCACTAGCTTTTTCTAGTTTGGTATTTGAGAGTAACGCCAAAGATGTCATCAGTTAGGGTCACAATCAGTGGTGGGGAGTTGCTAGTTAAATGGATTAAATGAGAAAATAAATGTAACTGTAATCAGTGACAGTTACTGAGAAAAAAAGTTATTAATTTACATTTAGGCTACTAATCAAAATGTTTGTATATGAAGAATATAACATTTATACTGTTGCTTTGTAACTTTTTGTTGTGCAGGAGTACCTGCTTCTAGCATAGGCATAGCTTTATTTGGTGGTTTAAACCATTTGTCAGTATGGTAAACTATGGTTTATGAAAAGTCAAATTAGGATTTATAAAAAGACTAAACTATGGTTTACAATAAGTAAAATTATGGTTTATGGCCGAATTAGGTTTATGAAAAGTCAAATTACTATTATGAAAATCAAAAAATACTCAAATGTAATGTAAGTTACATTACGTTGATGAAGTAACCAAAATAGTAACATTACCTGTTACATTTTAACAGAGTAACTGATGATCTGTAACGTATTATGTTTCAAGAGTAACCTGGTACCCATTGTGTCATTTTTTGAAAATTGTATTCTTTTACACAATACATATTTTTAACGGCCAAAATTGGCTTTTAACCAGCGTATTGCATCAAGTCACTGATCCCGTAAAAATAAAATAAAAAAAATATGATTTTTTTTTTTTTGGTAAGTTTTCAAGTGAGAATAAAAATAGTCTTCTAGAAAATTGAAAAATAAATTTAGAATATTTAACTACAAATGCATAACATTTAACACACCCTACGAAGGGGACTACGCTCTAAGCTTCTCTTTCTGTTTATAGCAAGGAGCACTTACTAAAGTTTTGAGATGTAAGACTTTACGAGGAGCGCTTGAATGCATCATTACACTAAATGAGGGTTAATGGTGTCTGTGTTTGCTTCTCAATGACTGCTTGTCATTACAGGTTGAGTGAACTGTTTTCTACTCTGGTTTACTGATACATAACAGGACCCAGACTCTGCAGGGCGGAGAGAGGATATTTAAGAAGACTGTGTTATAGTCATTAGCCTCTGAGCACTCATACAGTTTAAACAGAACAGGGAGTGGCACATAGGAACACACAAAACAAGAACAGATGTGTTTGTTGACCAGCTGTTGATCATCATACTCCACAATTAAAGAAAAAGTAATGAAATATAAAATAATAGAACAGCACAACGGCAGAAAGGTCTGTCTGTAGTATAAAATAATACAAGAATGAGCCAAAACTAAATTAATTTAGGTCATAGAGTTTTTAACTCTGATTTTAAACTTTGTTTTCGTCAAACATAAGGGATGATTAAGCACAGAGTTACCGCTCAATTACTTTGTTTGAAAGGTGTTATATAGATAAAATTCTAATGACTATTTTTAGTATAAACATACTGTACATTTATTTATTTATTTACATGTGAAGCCACATGCAGTTTTGGCGTACCATGGTGATGAATTAAATCTTAATTCTTGTATGTTCTGTGTGCACTCAGAACACATATTCACAGCTCGGTCTTGGAGGTCATTTGTGTGCCTTTAACTTTAACTTTTACTCTCACAAGTAGCTAGTTTAGATTAATGTTTGTGTTTCTTTAATCTTGTATCTGAAACTCACCTTCTGACCTCTGTCCTCCAGATACCGCAGACATGTGTGACGACGATGAGACCACCGCCCTCGTCTGTGACAATGGCTCCGGCCTGGTGAAGGCTGGCTTCGCCGGAGATGACGCCCCCAGAGCAGTGTTCCCCTCCATCGTTGGCCGCCCCCGTCACCAGGTACACAACAGCATCCCTAAAAGCAATCAGACAATGGATCTGTTATTTTAAGCTGCAGCCATCATGATGTCTATTCCCATTAATTCTGCAGTCACAAACAGGATCTGACCTTTGACCTCCTGATGTTTTAGCAGCTAATATTGCTTTATTACCACTATTTCTGACTCGTAAAGCTCCAGTAATTAACCAGATTTCTATAAATGTTTTGAGGACTTTTATCTCTAGCAAGGAGGATGACATAAATTTTGGTTCGATGCTTTGTGTAAATGTACACTCACACCCCCAAGAGGAAGTATCCTGATGATGATTTTTCTGACCTTGTGACCTCTTCTCTACCGCCACCATCAGGCCAAAATTTGCCCTACCAGATATAGATATTCAATTACTTGCTGACTGAAAGCTATCTGAGCAGAATTAAAGTACACTGTTGAGCACTTTCTTGATTTTAAATCAGTAATTGTACTCTTATTGATGTTTGCTCTTATTAAAATAAAAAAATAGATCATACAGTATCATTTTCCTGCATAAATATTGGCCAAATGCAGTAAAGAAGGACTAAGCACTCTCACTATTTCTAAATTATTATTATTGTTATTATTATTATTTGAATTTAGTCATGACGAACACATCTGTATCTATTTGTACCGGGAATCTGACCTCTACACTCTGTTAGGTATTTTAGTTTTTATTGATTTAGTACAAAAAAGGCTTGGTACATCACAACATCAAAATCAGGTTTATTGCTAACTCACATACTAGAAATATGTCTTGGTATTTTGGTGCATAACGGTCACAATAAAAAAAAAACAAGTACTAAAAGTACTTTAATATGAAATAGAAATTAAAAATATGGGATTATGTAAAAATCTCAAATGAAAAGAGCTCTACAGTGTTAATCAAAAAGATGGGGTGCACAAAAGTTCACAGTATAAAGAATGTGTGCAGTAAGACTTTACCTAGGGCGCCAGGAGCAAACATGACTTTTAAAAATGGTCTACAAAACAGATAAATAAATGAAAATAAGGTACATATTTTTTTTTTTTAAAAAAGTGGGAAAGTCTATGTAAAAAAAATTCTCTTTCCAGGATTGCATAAGAGATTTCCTAGTTACTAGGAGCCAGGATGAACACTATAGCTGTGTGGTCAGGCACAATGACACCAAGGAATCCACTTTTTTAATTATTATTTATCATGGCAGTACATCAGGAAGTCTGGTAACAACACTGCTGGTTTTATTTAAACAGAAAACCTGCCATGTGTTAAGCAGCATTTACCAAATCTAATATAAGTAAATCAGTCTAATGCAAATATTTGGCTACACAATGTAAAATCAGCCTAACTAAACATTACATAACTCAAACAAACATCAAGCTATTTCAAACAAAGACAAAAGAAACTCACAGTTCTTACTCAGTCAAACAGTTGTCAGGGAGCCCAGGGCTCTGCTGCAGGCATGCAGGCGAAGTGATCACACCTGAACTCAATTCCCGATAACGAGGAGGAAGCTCATCAAACACACAGGAGGTTCTCAGCCATGAACACTTTCTTGATTATGATGGTGTTTTCACATGAAGTCCTTTTTAAATAAACTGAACTCAGTCCTCTGAAAGCACATCAAAAAGTGGACCAACAGAAAAAGTGTTCACATTATCAGTTCATTTGAAAGAGGACTCAGTTCTCTTTCTGGTCAGCTTCAGCTCTGATGGGGCCTCAGTCCCCTCTCTGTTCACACTATATATATATATATAATATATATTGACATAGTTAATTGTTTTTACTTTGGTGGCGCTGCAGTGCGGTTATGAAGCCCATCGCTTTCAGATGAACTTTAAATTGTAGGAGAACCTCAGTGTGTCTGTGCTGTAGACTGTTGCTGTTTGATGTATTCTACATTCCACATCTGGACAGAGGTGGGTAGAGTAGCCAAATATTGTACTCAAGTAAGAGTACTGATACTTTAGAACAATATTACTCAAGTAAAAGTAAAAAGTAGTCATCCAAATAATTACTTGATTAAGAGTAAAAGAGTATTTGGTGAAAAAACTACTCAAGTACTGAGTAACTGTTGAGTAACGTCTGATTTATTTGTAAAATAAGAACATATGTAATTATGTACCCAGAGGTGGATAGAGTAGCCAAATATTGCACTCAAGTATTGTTGCTTTAAAACAATATAACTCAAGTAAAAGTAAAAAGTATTTTGCATTAAAACTACTCTGAAAAGTGCAATTTATCCAAAAAAGTTACTCAAGTAAATGTAACTGAGTAAATGTAACTAGTTACTACCCACATCTGCATCTGGAGGCGTGCAGTATCTTCCATGGACCAAACTACTCCTCGTCCTGCGTCCTTGCAAGCATTACAAGCCAACGTGGTTTTGTCTGTTTTTAAAAGGGTTAGGTTTAGTAACAGGATGTGATCTAGAGGGCTGAATACAACGGCAAAGAGCAAAGCGAACCTGGAGCGCTTTGTGTTCACAAGGCACAGGTTAAGTGGACCACACAGTGGACTTGAAGCGAACTGAGGTGGTCTGAGTACAGTTCTCGTCAGAGGGGTCTGAGTCCACTTAAAGGGCTGAAAAGGACCAAGTGTGAAAACACCCTCAATCTGAAAAGGTCCAATGAGGAGATCCCATTTTACCAAACTACTTTTTAATCTACAGAGTATAAACTTGTATAATTTTAAGCACTTTGACAGTACTGGAGTGGGACTATAATCCCAGAAAATCACATGTTGGGCACTTAAAGCACAGACATGTGTAAATGCATGAAAATGTATAAAATAAGTTGTAACTCACAGTTTGGGATTAAAGACCACAGTGCTGCTCATATCAGGAAATATAGCTGGCAATGTTACTGGAGTGACTCATTGTGAACTGGAGGAGAGGTGTGCAGCTGACTCGTACTTAAAGTCTGCGTTTCCTCCTCCCCTCAGGGCGTGATGGTCGGCATGGGTCAGAAGGACTCCTACGTGGGCGACGAGGCCCAGAGCAAGAGGGGCATCCTGACCCTGAAGTACCCCATCGAGCACGGCATCATCACCAACTGGGACGACATGGAGAAGATCTGGCACCACACCTTTTACAACGAGCTGCGCGTGGCCCCTGAGGAGCACCCCACCCTGCTGACCGAGGCCCCGCTCAACCCCAAAGCCAACAGGGAGAAGATGACGCAAATCATGTTCGAGACCTTCAACGTCCCCGCAATGTACGTGGCCATTCAGGCTGTGCTGTCCCTCTACGCCTCCGGTCGTACCACTGGTGAGTCTGCAGTCACACACATACGAGCCTCCATGAGTTCAATATAACCTCTTTACTTCTTCTTTATTTTATATCATGTAAACTGAATGTCTTTGGGAAGACATTGCAATTAAGAGTACTGATCATGTCCTCACACTCTTCCTGCCGTTAAACTTAAACTGACCTCCTCTTGTTTCTGCGCTCAGGTATTGTGCTGGACTCTGGTGACGGTGTGACCCACAACGTGCCCATCTATGAGGGCTACGCTCTGCCTCACGCCATCATGCGTCTTGACCTGGCTGGTCGGGATCTGACCGACTACCTCATGAAGATCCTGACCGAGCGTGGCTACTCCTTCGTCACAACCGGTAAACACTTCACGTCAGCACAAAACACATCCGTCCAGTTCTGTTTTAACACCTAAAACACAGACGCATGTCAGATGTTTTGAGCCATAGGACACAATCCCTTTTCCTCCTGGTGCTTTAAGTAAAATATGAAGCATCCTATTTGTGAACTTTGGAGCTTGATGCAAAGTCTTGATACCAATACTCCTTCTTAAAACATCTAAACACCGATAATTGAGCTTTCACTGATAGTTTCTGATTGAATATATTTTTCCTCAGTTGTTTCTGGGCACAAAGTCTGACCTGTGCTCTCTGTTTCCAGCTGAGCGTGAGATAGTGCGTGACATCAAGGAGAAGCTTTGCTACGTGGCTCTGGACTTCGAGAATGAGATGGCCACCGCCGCCTCCTCTTCCTCCCTGGAGAAGAGCTACGAGCTGCCCGATGGTCAGGTCATCACCATCGGCAATGAGCGTTTCCGCTGCCCAGAGACCCTGTTCCAGCCCTCCTTCATCGGTGTGTAGTATGACCTGTATTCCTTTACATCATCTTGTGAGAATGAAGTGATGAAAGCATAGCAGCTCTCCACTCATTACACTTCTAACCTGAATGTCTCTGCCATGCACCTGAACAGGTATGGAGTCCGCTGGTATCCATGAAACCGCCTACAACAGCATCATGAAGTGTGACATCGACATCCGTAAGGACCTGTACGCCAACAACGTGCTGTCCGGCGGCACCACCATGTACCCTGGTATCGCTGACCGCATGCAGAAGGAGATCACGGCTCTGGCTCCCAGCACCATGAAGATCAAGGTAGCTTACTCGACTGAACAGTACATACACTACATGGCCAGAAGTATGTGGACACCTGAAAATAAAACTCCTATGTGCAGTGATGGAGGACGTACACAGACCTTTTACTGAAGTCTTTTTTTTTTAAGATGCTCTCTCAACTTTTTGGAATTACAATACTTAAATGCTGAAGTGATCCTTTCACACTGCCTCCATTACTATTTTCATTACATTTGCACATTTAGGTGGAAGCAGGATTCAGATCCTTTACTTAAAATTCCTGCATTGAAATGTAACTTACGTAGAAGTATGTGAGTATAATCATGACTTATAACACATACGTGATGCAGAAAAACGTCCCCTGTGACTGTTACATACTATATCATTAACTTATATGTATTAATACTTGTTAATACTTAATTGATATTTCACATTTGCAGTCTTTATATTTAGACTGGTTCCTTCTTTATAATAATAATAATAATAATAATAATAATAATATGATAAAGTTCCATCTTATCTTAAAAACAAACACGAGAGCAGCTACTAAACACACACTGCAGTAAAAATGCTTTGTCATCTGTAGTAAATCTGCTTTGATTCTTCCTCTGTCACTTTAATCACATCTTGCTGAAGTGTCTAAAAATCACAAAATAATTAGAGAAGCTAGAAAACTCATCAGGGTGGCATCATCACCCTATTGGTGATAACATGACTGTTAACTGGGTCATACAATCAACCAACCTGATTTCCCTCTCCTCTGCAGATCATCGCCCCTCCTGAGCGGAAATACTCCGTCTGGATCGGCGGCTCCATCCTGGCCTCCCTCTCCACCTTCCAGCAGATGTGGATCAGCAAGCAGGAGTACGATGAGGCCGGTCCCAGCATCGTCCACCGCAAGTGCTTCTAAACATGACACCTCCACGACCACCTGACCCCCTCAGGATCCGGAGCAATAAGACGCTGACGTCTCCAGGACTCTGAAACAAGGAGATCTTCACCATCACAGATCAACGTGCGGCGTCTCACCTGTACATATGTTATTTATTCTGTTCTTCCGTTATGTTTGTAATGTATTTCAATGTGAATGATGTCCAGTGTGTATGTGACACGCTTCGAGGAACGGCACACTCCAACTCGGACCAACTGAGGGAAAGGAGAAAGAAAAAAATCAGAAAAGACCAAAAAAAGAAACGAGAACAAATAAAGTCCCTTTATTTTCATTTATGACTGCTGCCTGTTATTTCTGATTCTGAGCACTGGATGTTTTTAAGGTTTGTTAGACCTAAAATACATCAAAATATTATCCAAATATATTGACATTGTATGAGGTTAAGTAAAGGCAGCAACACTGCAGTGCAGAAATTCTCTGTTACAAGTGAAAGTCCTGCTTTCTTGCTTTACTTAAAATATAAGTTAGTTATACCACCTGAGTGGGTGGAGCATGTCAGGTGGTATCCACGTGAATGCCAGAACCAAAGGTTTCCCAGCAGAACAATGCATTGCAACAAAATAAAGTTATTCACCTCATCTGTCAGTGGTTTTAATGTTTTGGCTGATGGGTGTAAAGCAGAGGTGTCAAACATAAGGCCCAGGGGCCAGAACCGGCCCGCCAAAGGGTCCAATCCGGCCCACTGGATGACTTTGCACATCTCATATTGAGGCTAAGAGGTGCCAGGTTTCAGGAGCAGGTTAAATAGTGAGTAGATACTTCATGTAAAATGCTGCTTCAGAGGTTTTTCCACCCCGACCAGAATGCAGCTCTCTGAAATAACAAATACTTACTGTGGTCACATTTGAAGATATGGAAAACTGTGGAAAACATTGTCAACCAGCAGCTTCAGTACAAAACAATCTGTGTCAGACTGCTATCTCAGAACAATGTTGTGTTCACACCATGCACAAATAAAACAATTTGTGCTAGTGAATTAAAAGTAAAGTCAACGTAAATACGCGATTAGACATGAATTCTCATCGGGCAGCCCGATGGACGCAACATGAATGACGCAAAATACGCAAATTAAGTAGTGCGAATGAAGAAAGTAGCGCAATTTCACATCATACACTTATTCATGAGAGTTGAAAAATCTGAACCTCAGTGATCAATTCGCACTACGATAGCAAATCAGCATTGAGATCCTCCAGGGACATATGATGCCGAGGACATTCCTACGAAATTCATTCACTGATTCAGTTATTTTACGCAAGTTATTCGTGCTTATGAAGTGAGTCAACACAAAACATTCTTGTATTCAAACTTGGGCAAATAACCCAACATGTAAATTCTCACCGCGTTTGCTGTGAACACAACATTAGACTGACACATCTTCAACTGTAAATGGTTTGTGAGGCAGAAAATGACGTAACCTCTTCAACAGCTTCCACTTCAGTGGGAAATGGAAAAACTGAGACACATTTGCACATCATTTTCTTAGGATATCTCGAGCTGTTCATCATTTGCTTTGTCAATGGATGAACATTTTCAGAATCTTTACACAAAAAAAGGGGAAAAATCTGAAGGGTTTTTATGTACAGGTTATTATGTGATGGTTTTACTGGTCCGGCACACTTGAGCTCAAACTGGGCTTCACGTGGCCCATGAACTAAAATTAATTTAACACGCCTGATATTAAGTTAAGTGGTCCAAATATTTTTGGCCACACACTTTGAACTTTCCTCTCTCTTAACAGTCAGTAATGTTTAATATGAACTAATTAATCCGATAATTGAGCAGGTAAAAATAAGGAAATCTTAGAGAGAACAGTAAACGCATGTGAGCGTCCACTGACAAGGATAAAAGCTGACAAATAAATATATAATATCAGCTTCTCTGTATATCTGTGAGACACTGAACGTTAAAAAACTCCACTCCACTGGTCCTGATCCAAACACACGAGTGAAACCAGATCCATAATAAACTTCGTGAAGCTCTTAAAGCTCCAACACAAACACAGAGGTCAGGCTCCAGTGCTGAAATAAATCCAGCAGCACCTGTGAGCCAAACTAAACAATGTCATGACTTAACAACAGTTTTGTTAATATCCTCCTCCTGCTGACATTATTAGTGTGGAGATGAATATTCTGCCGGCTGTCGGGGGAAATATTGGCCCGTCTCCGAGCCAAGATGTCAGAATAATAATTTACTTCAGCAGTGGTGGACAGTAACTAAATACTCCACCACATCTCAGGGGAAAAGATTGTTTTTATTTTACTTTAAGTACATTTTCCTAATTATACTTACAGACTTTTACTCAGGTGACATTTTAGACGCAGGACTTTTACTTGCACCAGTATTTTCACAGTGTAGTATTTGTAGTTTCAGTAAGAATCTGAATACTTCCTCCACCACTGTTAAATGTGCAAATATAAAGAAAAAAGTAAAGGAAGGAGTGTTACAGTGTCACTTCAGCATGTCGGTATTGCTGTTTCATAGAGTTATGGGACCTGTGAGGGACTGATAATAAAACAGAAGGATCGAGAGGCCAAGATATGCTAACTTAAAGTCCCTACTGCAAAAAACTGGATCCTACATTTCCCATAATGCAATGGCAAATGCAATACCTTTCCCAAAGAGTATATGATAACAATATCGTTGCGAAATAATATTAATAATGCTATCAGCATTATATATTCAGCTTTAACTTTGATTGTTGGGTGTTTTGTCTTTTTTATTTTTTGGCAAATCAATGACACTCAAAACAGGAGTGTCGGGAGGAGGAGAGAGAGTCTGAACCAAATCATACAAAAAGAGCAATTACACTTACTGGAAAATGAAAAAGCAACCAGTTGGCGCTGAGGGTGGGAGACATCACAAGTCAAGAAAACCCCAATGACATCACTATGACATCATCAGGGTTATTTCTATTTTTTCAGATTTGACAGAGGGCCTTAGAAATGTTGTGGTAGCCCTTTAAAATATAAGAATTAAAATCACCTTTAACAGTTAAATGAGTTTAAAGTCTGATCTGTTTGTTTCACCTGTTTTCGTCACCGCACGGATGGAAGCAGAGCACGCATGCGCAGTCCGGTCTCTGCATCTTCACTGGGAACTCATATTTCATTCTTCATTACTACAAAATTTCTCAGCTCTGCTCCGTCAAGCTCGCGGCAGAATTAATCAGAATTGAACCGGAAGAATGAAATGCTTCTTTCAAAATAAAGGTTGAATGAATTAAAATAGCTTAAATATTCAGACAAGTTGTTGAACACCTCATTCTACATAAAAGGTTCACTTCTTTGTAGTTTGTCTCTGCGGTAGTTTAAAGTACATTTACTCAAGTACTAAAGTGCATTTTTGAGGTACTTGTATTTCTATTTAGACCACTTTATCTTGCTGCTTCACTACATCTCAGAGGGAAATGATGTACATTTTTACTTCACTACAGTTACCCAACAGCTTTAGTTACTATGCAGATGTAGATCACCAGTACAAAAATATCAACACATACAAAAATAAAAATAAATTTAACTACCCAGTGGTAGGCTACGTTAAATGAGCCCCGCCTTTACCAGCTGCAACTTTAACTTTAAGGAGCCCATTAATGCATCAACAATTAATATCCTCATTACTAAATATAGTAATATGTACTTTGTTCTTGGTATTTACGTATATTTTGATGCTAATACTTTTGTACTTTTACTTAGATTCTGAATGCAGGACTTTTACTTGCAACAGAATAATTTTACACTGGCATTGCTACTTTAAAAGATCTTATTATTGACATACCTGCTATTCTTACCACCAAAGAAGGTTAAAAAAAGAATTAAAAAACAGTTATCTACTGAAAAACAACTTGGTGTACTTGGTGTAATTTAACTTAATTCAATTTAATTTAACTTAATTAATTTTAATTTTATTTCATTTTATTTTATCAAGATATGATAAAATAAGCCAAGGATAGAAATAAGTACAGATACACAGAGACAGGTAAAAAGAATAAACACAAACACAAACACAAACATGACCAGTGTTGTACTTAAGCTGTTTAATACTGACACAAGCAAAGTGACTTAGTAGCATCGAAGTCAGAAAAGTGTAGTACATGTAGAGTACTATGACACCATCAGCACTCAACACTGGAACAGTATAATAGCGGAGGTGAGGACCCAAGTCATATGACTTGAACTCGAGTCACAATCCAGTCACAGATTGAAAGACTTTAGACTGCGCTCGGACTTGAGCCTTTGACTTCAAAATAGTTAATACCTTCCCCCAAGCCAATTTGGAACGAGAAAGTTATGGACATGTGTTGAATATGAGATGTGTTAAATACAACCAGACAGGACAGAAACAAACAAAGGGGATGATGAAGCAGCAAAGGAGGACCTTAAGAAAATTTCCAAATCCATCAAAAAATTATGTTTTTACAGTTTCTGGCAAAATACAAAACACAACCATTTAAATTTGTATGGCCCTTCTCTAAGCCAAAATACAGGACAAGCATAAATTAGTGCCAGGCTGTCATCCCTGAGGACTAATGACTCCCACCCCCTGCAGGAGGAGATAAAAGCTCTGGAGAGCTCCTTCAGCGATAGACTAATTCACCCAAAGTGTGTGAAGGAACGCTATCGCAGGCCCTTCCTGCCTGCTGCTGTCAGGCTACACAATCAGCACTGCTCACAGTAAACTGCACCACGGACACTTTAGGGACACTGTGGACACTTTATAAACACCACTATAAGCATTGCTGTCTTCCTTGTTGTTGGTTATTTGCACATACAATATTCACTTTGCACTAAATATGTGCACTTAAATCCATTGCTCACTTTTTTATCCACTGCTCATTATTATTATTATCATTATTATTATTATTTATTGCTGTTTCTTGTATTTTTTGTACTTTTTTTGCATGCCTAGTTTTTTAAGTTTTTAAGTATTGAAATCTTTAATCTGACTCTTTCCCCTTGCTCATAAGTAACGAACAGTCCCTAACCTTTGACTGGCAAAACAATGACTTGGCCCCAACCCTGAATAATAATAGTATGGAAGTATGATATAGTACATGATAAATACAATAAAATAAAATAAAATAAAATAAAATAAAATAAAATAAAATAAAATAAAATAAAATAAAATAAAATTAAATTAAATTAAATTAAATTAAATTAAATTAAATTAAATTAAATTAAAAAAATTATACATTTATACTTTGTCTATATGATCCCACTGTACAGATGTGACGCTTCCTCACACTTTTATTCTGAAAGTCTACACCGGAAGCTGTTAGCTGTACGTTAGCTAGCTTGTAGCTTGTAGCTCGGCTGCCTCGGTGTTTGCTGTCAGTCGGGGAGAAGCGGAGCGATGTGAGGCGTCTGACAGCGGGACTGAAAGGACAGACTGGGTTTAAAATCAGACCGGACCCCTCTGGAATGAGGTCTGGGTGAGTAAAATAATATTTGATTAAAATATCCAACCGTGAGCCTCAAATTTTAAAACCCCACCGTGTTTACAAACGGGGCTTAACGGAGCAGGCAGGTGAGGGTAACGGCTGTGAATATGGCTGGAGCCTGTTTTCACACGATAACTGTCATTTTTAAAACTCATATTTATATAATTAATGTCGTTTTTTCACCTTCAACAGACACCAGCAGCTGTATTATTTTTCTACCTTGTTTTTAAAGGCATTCATTCTGAAAATACGATGTTTTGGGGTGTGACTGGGGAAATTAAAGCTTTCAAAATAAGACTGTTTCAGTTATAAGGGAAAACACCACGACAATAAATTAGAAATAATTTGCTTTTTGGCAAAAAATATTGTCCGCGGTTTCGTCCTTGGAGCAAATGTAGGACAGCTCAGATAAATGAATAATTAATCTGGTTTATTTTCACTAGAGATAACAGGTATTTAGATAATAAAATAAAATGAAATACGTGTGTAGGCGTGTGGACTCCTACCAGAAATAGATGGTCTGTTACTGGTCATGTAGTGTGAGTACTGGCAGTAGTAAGACTATAATAAGCCTCAATCGGCCTCTGCTCTGAGGGTAATCTGTACTAAGGGAGGTGGGCGGGGCTTACAGGTAGACCACACCTGGCAGGGGTACGTCATTAAGAGCTGCAGGTAGATCCGCTCTGTTGGTAGAATATCACCAGCATTTGAGATACTGATACTTTACTTGAGTATTTTGTATACCATGAGTAGACTGACAGAAAAATAACAATAACAATAATAATAATAATA
Organism: Epinephelus fuscoguttatus; assembly: GCF_011397635.1. NCBI lineage: Eukaryota > Metazoa > Chordata > Actinopteri > Perciformes > Serranidae > Epinephelus > Epinephelus fuscoguttatus. The sequence continues at coordinate 4,082,833 of NC_064754.1, forward strand.
ATGCATTTAATTTGTAGGTGCCTTTCAGAGCACTCAAGGACACCTTACAAGACAAAGTTAATTAACAAACAGCAGTGTATCCATAGAGGGCAGATGGTGATGTGAGCTGGATTGCAGCAGAGGATCTCAGAGTACGGGAGGGTGTGTAGATATGAAGGAGTTCAGACAGGTAGGAAGGGGCAAGAAGCCAGTGAAGCTGTTGGAGAACAGGAGTGATACGATCTATGAAGGAGGTTCTGGTAACAATACGGGCGGCTGAATTCTGGACCAACTGGAGTTTATGAAGACACTTGAGAGGGAGACCAAAGAGGACAGAATTGCAATAATCAATACGAGATGACACCAAATAGTGAATGAGGACAGCAGCGCTCTGAGGTGTAAGTGATGGGTGAAGACGATTAATATTTCGTAGATGAAAGTATGTAGACCAAGTAACATCGTTGATGTGGGCCTCAGAGGACAATGTACTGTCCAGGATGACACACAGACTTTAGAGATGTCAGTGGTCAGAGAGAAACTATGAGGTTTAGCTAAAGTAGATTTAGTACCTACAAGGAGAACCTCAGTTTATCACAATTATTGTTGTTTCTTTAACCAAAATGCCAGTCACTTGATGGTTCCTTTGCTGCTTTTTCTTTGAATAATGTTAATAAATGTAATGTATTAGGAGTAATGTTGAGGTTTGGACTGTTGTTTGGACTAAACAAACATTGTAAAGGTGTCGCTTTGGGCTCTGGGTCATTGTGATGAACATTTCTTACTATTTTCACTAATTTCACAAACCTAAAAACCAGTGGATCAATGGTGAAAATAATCAGCAGATTAATCCACATTTGAAATAATCATTAGTCAACAGTTCAAAATGAGCTTCATCTCAACCAATTACAACAGTAAAATTCTGCTTTTACATTAATGCATGATTCAGAATCATCCATCCATCCATACATTGTCATTTGCTTATCCCGGGCCAGGTTGTGAGGGAGCAGGCCAAGCAAAGCACCCCAGACGTCCCTCTCCCCAGCAACGCTTTCCAGCTCCTCCTGGGGGACACTAAGGTGTTTCCAGACCAGATGAGATATGTAATCCCTCCAGTGTGTTCTGGGTCTGCCCCGGGGCCTCCTACCAGTGCAACGTGCCACTGGTAGGAGGCCCCGGGGCAGAACGCACTGGAGGGATTACATATCTCAGTGCCTGAAACACACCACCTCCACTGACCCCTTTCGACGTGAAGGAGCAGCGGCTCTGCTCTGAGCTCCCTCCAGATGTCCGAGCTCCTCACCCTATCTCTAAGGCTGAGCCCAGACACCCCACAGAGGAAACTCATTTTAGCCGCTTGTATCCACGACCTCATTCTTTAGGTCACTACCCAGAGCTCATGACCATAGGAGAGGGTTGGGACGTAGATGGACCAGTAAATCAAAAGCTTCTCCCTCTTGCTCAGCTCCCTCTTCACCACGACTGACCGGCGCAGCGCCTGTATCACTGCAGAAGCTGCACCAAACCGCCAATCCATCTCACGCTCCATTCTACCTTCACTTGTGAGCAAGACCCCGAGATACTTGAACCCCCTCGCTTGAGGCAGTAACTCTCCAACCCAGAGGGGACAGTCCACCAGTTTCCAGCAGAGAGCCATGGCCTCAGATTGGGAGGTGCTGACTCTCATCCTGACCGCTTCACACTCTGCTGCAAACTGTCCCAGTGCATGCTGGAGGTCACGGTGTGATGGAGCCAACAGAACCACATCATCTGCGAAAAGCAGAGGTGCAGTTCTGAGGTCCCTAAATCAGACCCCTTCCTCCCCCTGGCTGCACCTCGAGATCTACTGATATCATATATAATAGCATAACAGTCACAGGGGACATTTTTATACAGTTACTGAAGTAATATTTTCAGTGCAGGATTTTTACTTGTAGTGAAATATTTTTACAGTGCGGTATTTTTATGTTTAATGATGTAAAGAATCTGAATGTTTCCTCCACCTGTTATTGGCAAAATGAAAGCTTCAAAACACTTTGTTTTTTAAATTTTCTCTCCTATAAATTGTCAGTCAGAAAGAGAGGAATTTTGGTAGTTTTGGCCTTATTTTCTATCACAACAGCATTAGCAATTTGTGATGCTTTCAGTCACTGACTTTTCTACATGAAGTCCATGAAGATTTTTGTGGTTTAGATCTGATGAACGCACAGCTCTTAGTCTGTCTCTTGTCTTGCTCTTGTGATAGACAGACTGCAGTGCTCATCATGTTTCATGGGTTAATCCTGCTAAGTGCTGCCCGGGGCTCTATTTTTATTTTGTTTTGTTAGTGTCATTGTTTTAATGCCTCCTCTTTATTTCCACAGTGATAAGAACCAGACAAGAGCAATAGCAAAAATCATGGTGACCAAAAAAATCCGGACAGAGTATATGAAGAAATTCAGGGATCCAAAATGGGAGACGTTTTCCAAATGTTACGAGGACTCTGTGAAGTACCGTCTGACCCGGCGAGTGATGGAGCACTCCCACAAGCCCTGGTTCTGGGAGGGCTGGGACAGCGGCTCTGACTCCAGCGGCTGGTCCACGCCAAGGCTGACCAGGAACAAAATTGCTCCTCTGTCGCTGCCACCGCCGCCATCCTTGGAGGTGAAACAGATGTCCAGCCCTGGGCCGATACCACCTCCAGAAGACGGAGAGGCTGAGGTGGGAGGTGGAGAAGCAGCAGTCGTAGACACTGCACCGACTTCAGGTGAGGAGACCGTTACCAATACAATTTCAATAACTGATTAATCTTGTAAATCATTTATCTAGCAAAAATGCCAAATATTCTTTGGTTCCAGCTTTTCTAAAGAGACAACTTTTGTCTGTTGTAACCTGATTGCTTTGGGGATTTTGGACTGTTGGTTGAACTAAATAAGCAATTTAAAGACGTCTCTTTTGGCTCTCAGAACTTCTGATGGGTTGTTTTCATCACAGCTGATGATCAGGATGCACTGTAAGACAAATAAGACTCTCCATACTCTAGTTGTCCTGTTTGCTCTGGATCGTCTCTTTCCTGTCTCGCTTCCAGAAATATTTTGGGATAATTCAACAGACCCCCAGGAGGAGGTTCTTTGTGCTCCTGTGTGAGCATCTCTCTGTCAGTATGAGGGCCAGAGGCTGGCTCACCTCAGGGAGACACTGATGCTAAAAATATTTGGACTGAAGGTTCAGTGATCAGATGGGACTGTTTCGTCCTGTTCAGACGCTGAAATGCAGCCATGGAGATGTGAGAAGAGACACAATAGGTCCTTTATCTCTGAGCTCAGAGAGGAGAGTGTCCGGGGACCACAACTATAAACTTTCCAGGGTTTATATACTGAATAGAACAATAAACCAGCATGTTAGCATATTTGTTCTGCTGGCCAAAAGCCACCATGACTCAAACATGCTGTTACAGAACAGTCTGTTAAGGGAATAAATTAAGTATATTATAATCTTCTGAGCAGAGCTGTAATCTCCTGCAACATTTCCTCAGCAAAGCAACAATGAACTGTCATGTTAGGTATAAAAATGATTGTCTGTTAACACATAGACCAGAGAGACTGTCGTTGAAACTAGAGCTGAAGCAATTTTCCAGTTGATTGATTAGTAGGATATTGGAAATCTTACGATAATCGACTAATTCAATTTTCAAGCAAGAACAGCAAATGTTTGTTTGTTTTCAGGTCTTGAAATATGATAATTGGGTGCTTTTCTTTGACAGTGAATTGAATATCTTTGGGTTTTAGACTGTTGTAACCTACGTCACTGCTTTTTGCTAACAGCTAAGCAAAAAACAAAAAATTAGTTTTTCTTTTTGAAACCACTACTCATGATGCTACATGTGTAATTACAGTCACGTCAGGACATAATTTCACTGCTACATGTGCAGAAACAAATGAACCAAGATGTAGTTAGTGTTAACCCTGACCATCAGTGTAACAATCATCACTTAACATTATAATAAAATTATCAGCATGCATGTAAACGCCTAAAAATAATAGAAATAGAGCTCCAGCTGCAGCCGACGGACAGAAAATCAATGAGAAAATAACGGAATTTTGCCTCTGTGACTCTACCCTGCCATGTTTTCTGTGTCTAAACCAGCAGTTATAGAAAACGGTGTGAACGAAGCCAGCGGTGGTTCGGTGGCTCCAAACACCAGCGGACCCTCAGAGGACACGGCGACAGACAATGGTCCTGCTGACACAACGTCCTCGGAGGGAGAGCCAGTAAACCCCGCACCGAAACGACGACACCGCCGCCGCACCCCTCGGTCTGAGCCAGAACACCGGGACAGTTCCCACGACGAAAAACCGGCTGTCGTCCGCAAACCGCCGAGAGCGAAGAGCCAACCTCCGATCAGCACCAAGGAGAACCGGAGATCGTCCAGCCGACTGGACTGGACCGAGAGACAGACGGAGGTCAGGAGGACGCCCAATGATGTGAGTGTTTGTCTCACTAAGGACATCTTTAAACACAGAGTAAAAACTTTAAGTTAAAGGTCCGTTTAAGAAGTACTTAGATCTTTTACTTATACTTAAAAATATCAGTCCTGCAATCAAACGCTTATTTATGTTTTATGTACAAGTGTAAAAGTGGAGTGGTTGTAGCTCAGTCCATGAACTTGGGAACCAGAGGGTCGTGGTCCAAGTTCCCGTGCGGACGAAGTATGGACTGTGGTCTGGCAGCTGGGGACCTCCTGGGCACTGCTGATGTGCCTTTGAGCAAGGCACCAAACCCCCAAACTGCTCTAGGGGTGCTGTTGATGGCTGACCCTGTGCTACCCTGTTTCTGCCATGTCGGTATTCTTGATTGTGGAGTGAACTGTTCCTTTAGCTAGTTTCTATAAGGTTGGGGTAGTTTAATCTGTATCAATGAATCTATAATTGACCCTTCACTAAGTCCCGCCTCCTGGCGCAGACTGGCCAATGATAACGTGGCATCAGGCCGACTCAGACCAGAGTCCGACAGCTACACAGCTCTAATGCAGTCGTTTCAGATTTCCTTCATTTTCAGGCTGGTTTTGTGGATGTGGAGCTAAATGTTGTGCCTGGGGCACGTCATGTATTAATGATACTCGTTACCTGGAGAGGTTGGAAAAAGATATACTTTTCTTCCCTGTTCCAAAACCAAAATCAAACCCTGAAAAGTGTAGGGTTAGCTAGCTAGCTACTGAAGATATAGCCTACTGAATGTATACACATGCTGCTTTTGCTTTGTAATGACTATAACAGTGAAACAAAGACCGACCCTGCTGTACAGGAACCAGTGAAGGGAAGCAGGGAAACTTTGCTGATATTGAACCAGCTGTGTGTCATCACAGTGTGCGCAGATGAACGCTGTTTGACTTCCCCCAGAGATCCCTGCCCGTCCAGCAGCAGAGGTCCAGGTGCTGGCAGCAGCACGGGGGTGAAGCCAAACACTGTTCATCTGCACACACTGCTTGTCGGACCATCACGAAGGGGCGGGGCTTAGCGAAAGGTAAATTACTCTTATTTTATAGGTTGTTTCACTGAAATTGCATTGTTAGGTAACAGCTTGGGTCCATGTTTACTTCCTGTCTGCTGCTGTCATTCACATCCTCTGCAAAACATCCCAACAGGAAACACAAGGGGATTCATTAAGAATGTTTATGTTGTCATTTTTTAAACTGTCTATAAAGTGAGAATATATTTTATACCCTAACCCTTGATACTCAGAGTAACTAGTAACTATAGCTGTCAGACATATAAAGATGAAGAGAGCCACAGACATGAAGCCAGAAAATTTAGAGAGACGGACAAACACACCGTTGATATGAGTCTTGTCATGGTATATCTTGTCTGAAAGGAAAATATCATATATTAATAATTATATTGTCACTTAAATAAACCCATGTCCTTCCTACATAATGTAATTTAAATTTTTAAAAAGAGGAACAACCTTAAGAGTTCAGATGTAAAGTGTCATGAAGCCAGGTGAGTCTTCCAGAGCGGCTCGACCTCGCTCACAGGACACCAGAGAAGTGAAGCCGTGTCACCAGAAACTCTGCACACATTAATAATAAAACACCGGTGTTCTCCTCTCCGTCTCTCTCTCTCTGGTTTCTCCTCTCAGTGCAACACGTCCGACGCCTGCATTCAGACCCGGCGGCAGTCCGAAAAACGCAGCTCCAACCTGGACCGTCGACGGGCTCGGTCGGCCGACCTGGAGAAGATGAGTCGGTCGCAGCTGACGGTGGCGGACGATCGCTGGATGACTGAGTACATGCGCTGCTTCTCCGCTCGGCTGAGGTAGAGACAGGACTCCCCCACCCCGACCCCTGAAAACCATATTTCCTTATCTGAGAGCAAATATCAGATGGTGGAACAGGTGTCGGCTGACAAACTGACAACGAGGTTGTGTCGTTACAGTCCATGAACGTGCTTTTGAGAGTGAATCACTGCTGTCGAGGAAAGAAAAACACCTAAAACTCTGTTGACTCTTAAGTTTAGATGGTTGAATATTTGTAGACTTTGTGATTTAAATCTAAAGATATTCAGCAAACATTTAACAAGATGGGGTCCATGGATTAGGGTTCAGAAATGAAATTAATCAGATTAAAATATGAACTACAGCTCACATCTGACCATCATTACACACTCACAGACAAAATCTCTGCATAACAGATGGTCAAAATGTCTCCTGACAGTGTTTTACTGCAGAAATATCTTTAAAGGGGACCTTTTATGCTCATTTCTGGGTTCATACTTGTATTTTGAGTTTCTACTAGAACATGTTTACATGCTTAAATAGGCAAAAACACTTTATATGGCATTCAATTTAAAAAAAAAAGGCAGTGGGGTGCGCTTCGTGTTTTGCAGGTTGTGTTTCTGTATGATCAGGGCCTTAGTGTGTTAGGGCTGATTAGTCGACTAATCGATGACTAATCGACTATTAAATAATCAGTGACTATTCTAGTAGTCGACAAAACAGTTTGAGTCATTTTTCATAGAAAAGTACTATAAATGTACCCCAAAATACTCTTATTGCAGCTTCTTATGTTCAAATATTGGCAGCTTTACACACTCTCCCATGACGATGAACTAAAACTCTTTGGCATGAGTACGAAACAAGACATTAGATGACATCATTTTGGGGTTCTGGAGAGACAGACCAACGTTTTTTAACATTTTAACACATTTTTCGATAAAATGATTCGGCGACTAATCAAAGAAATAATCAACAGATTAGTCGACAGTGAAAATAATTGTGTGTATTAGGCCAAAAATATTGTCCGTATGACAGATTTAAAGCTCTGGGTCGCCCTGCACTCAAAGGATCAACTTCTTCCTCAACACACACTGATATTTACAGAAGAAGTGAAAGATCTCTGCGGCTGTGACTGGTTGTTCCTCATCACATGACATGTGGTCTGCGCTGCTATGTTCCAAAAGTTGAACTCTGTTTATCTCAGAGCGCAGCCGTCGCAGCCTGAAAATAGGTGCTCGGAACACGTGTGCGTTGCTCTGGCATCTAAATGCACCTGCTGCACGTCTACATTGAAAACAATGAACTTTAGGTTGCAATAAAAAACAAACAGCATGTGTACGGCCTCTGACACATCTAGCCGACTGTCTGTCAGCGCAGTAAACTGAGGAGTAGAAAAATTAACCTATAGACAGATGTTTGGAACCGATAAAAAATATCCTCAGCGGCGGTTTAATCGTTGATATCTTGACTCAACAGTGGAAAAAACATTTGGAACTCGAGCATTATGTTCACATACATTTACCTCATTATTTGACACTTTGGCCAGGTTTAATATGAACATCCAACATTGTAAGAAAGCATAATAGGTCCCCTTTAAACATCACGACGACCTACAGTGTTTAAACCTTTCTTCACTGATAAAAATGTAATTTCATTTCAAGTTAATATTTCCTCTCAAGATACACTTATACATGGTTATTTGCAGTATTATGCATCATTCAAATGCCCAGGAGATCCTTACTTGTCATGTGTGATCAGGCTGAATGAAACCTGCCTCTAAATCTGACTGTTATCATATAGAACAATTATTATTAATGAGAAATTTGAAAAAACTAACTCTTTTCTCCATGATTCAAAGGTGTATTTATTCACCCGACAGCAGTGACACAAACTGAACAGCAACAGTTTTGTTCTTCAGATGTGACGGGCTGAAGTTTTATTTTCTGTGGTTCTCTGTTCATGTAGAAGCCGTTTGATAATGAGCAAACATCAGAGAGAATTAAATCTTTCAAAGCTTTTATAGAAAGTAAATCACGGTCACGTCACTATTTGAATGTATTTAATTTCTGAGCATGAAACTGCTGTGCTTTATTTTAGCTGTTAATCTCCTTTCAGACACATTTAATCGTTTTCAGTTCTCTTTCACAAAAGGCAGCTGTGTGTGTGTTTTTAACTCAAAGGCAGCAGAAAAGGACCAAACTGGAGTATTTTTGATATTTGACTATTTTGGATCTCAAATTTAGATTAGAATATAAACGACATAGAGACACAAGATTTATCAAATAAAACTATTATTTAAAGTATTTTCTGAGTAGAAACTATATTTAATCTGTGCTACCTTTATTAAAATAACCTAAAAGTTTAGGTTTGTCATTCATTCACTGAGATGCAGCTTCTGGTTTAAAAATAATGAGAAATAATCTGCGCAGCTAACATGGTGCTTTTCTGTTAAATGCAAATGCTAAAACTTAATTCTTTAATTTACATGTCGGACCAATGAATCAACACAGATTCAATAACGAGGGGATTTTGGGGGTGATTGTGCAAAAGTAAAGGTTTAACTTAAAGTTTAAAAGACTTTTTTGCTTTAGTAGAAGTTTTAAACAATAACTTTGTGAAGATAATTAAAATGCAACACTATGATATTGTTAATTTGTGTAGCTTAAGAAAACTGAAGCTTATTTGCATTGTCAGAAATCCATCTTCCAAATCCTGCAAGTTTCTTTAGTGAAGGCAAACAGCCCTGTCTGGAATCAAGAGTTCACACACTGTTGTGAAACAAACATTAATATTCAGAGTTGTTATAGAGCACTGTCTCAGGGTTAAAATATGATGCATTTAATGAGTGTGGGAATGTTTAAGGCCGTCATCAACTATCTAAAACAGTGATACTCAACTTACAGCCCGGTCTCACTCCTAAGTCATCGAAATCCGGCACTGGGGCAGTGACTTTCAGCGTCAGAAACCAACGACGGCATGATACATGGCCGCTTGCCATTATAGTTTAACGACATCCGGCAGCGTCAGGGGGAAACGCGGTGGGACAAGGAACGTTAAGGAAGCAAAAGTCCAACAGGGACGGGCTGGAGGGGCAGTGGATGTGTCCAACAAACACTGACTTTCACCCGAGAGAGCGGTGTTTGTGTCCAGTAAGATTGTAAAGCCAAACCCTGTTCTTTGTTCCTAAACCTAACCACGTGTTTTTGTTCTGTACGTAGAGACTGTATGTTAAAGTTAAATTTCCTGTGAAACAGAAGTGTATTTTGAAAACAGACAATACATGTAACATGCTGAATTTGACACGGTGTCCCAGAACGTCAAGAACCCACACACCCAGGGTACCTGGACGTGTAAAGTCCATGACCAAACACCAATATGTGACGAGGTCGGAGTGAGACGGCTACTGCCAGAAGTTCAACACGGTGAACTCTGTGTGTGTGGCAGAGCAAAATCTGTATGCATTCACATGAGCGGCAACCCCTTCATACCCCTACGGCCATGTTCGAGACCGCTTCCCCTCTGCCGCCTTCCCCTCATTGAAATGAGTGGAGGCAGCGAGTTGCCACACGGTGGTGTGAAAGCAACTTAAGGTTCCAGAGTGCATAAAAAAAGCATCAAAATACAGCTTGTTTATCAAATAAAGCACCAGGGGAGGACAGGCTGGACCCCAACAGAGCCCTCAATGTCCTCAAATCCTAGAAACACCCCTGCGTACATTTGCAGGCTGCTGATTGGCCCTCCACATTTTGCAAAGTGGCCCCAGGGCAAAACAAGTTGAGTATCCCTGATCTAAAATAATCACCAGACAAGATTCACTAGGAAAGACTTGGAAGACCACCACGTCAGCAACACTTTGATTTCCCATTTAAGTTTTTCTTGTTTCCAATTCTAATTCAAAAAATATAAAATTTGTATAGAAATGAATGTGCTTAAACATCAGTGTCTAATTTCCTAGAAATAACTATGTAATTTGTAAAACAGTAAATAGATAACAAATGAATGTTTACTTGGGTTTAAATGGAGCTTTATAAACATTATTTACAGTGAAATAAATTTGATCATATTTTTCTGAAATCAGTTTCAGTTTTTATCCAGCATCGGGAATAAATGGGAACAAAGGGAATGTTTCCATCCAGTATATTTTACATTTTCATAGAGTTAACATATTTTAGCGCCTTGTTGCGTTTGACATTTAGATTTTATCTGTTTCCATTTAATCCATCTAAAAGAACTGTTTGAGAATTTTCTGTTGCACCAGTTTTTCAGTTTGTCGGCTGTTTGATGTCTAAAGATTGTAAATACATGTCGATGTCATCGTCGCGTCCTGTGACTCAAACTGAGGGCTAAAGTTCATGTACATTTTGTGAGTATACTTTTAAAACTGAATGCATATAAATTCACTGAGAATGTTTATCAATTTTAACACCGGCTGAACCTCGTCACTCTGAATGTGCAGAACTAGTTATTTACTTTTATTTGTTGTTATTGTCACTCATCATACACAGAAGTTTGTTTGTTTTAAGGCTCAGTCTGAAACAACACAGTGCTTTTGACTTTATTAATGTTTATGTTAAAAATTCAATCCTTTTGAAAAGAAATTAGAACTCTTTACATGATTTTACACACAGTAATTTGCCAATTGGGGGGAAATTTGATCACATTTTGTCAGTTTAAATATGTTAAAATTTAACCTTTGGGAAAAAAAACACCTTTTTTGCTGCTGTTGTTTTTGGTTAAGTTTTAGTAGTTTAAGTTTTTTTTGCCCTGACAAGAAGAAAACTGAATATTTTACCCTAAAAACAGTCTAAAAAGATTAAGAAATATAAATAAATCCACTGTAAAAAAAACAGTTCCTTTCCATCTGAACAAGTATGTGTCAAGTGTGTGATGTTTCAAACTGAACATGTGGACGTTTTCATGTCTCCTTATTCACTATTTTTACTTTTGTTTTTAAACCTGAGAAGTGCTTGTGGCTTTAATGTCTTCAGCATGAACAATCGGAGCTGTTTCTGTGTTTGAGACTCTTTATTAAGCATCAATTCAGTTTCACTAAAATAAGATTTAACTTCCTGCAGTTTAAGTCAGAGCTGCAAAATATTTAAAGGACAAAGTCAGGTTTTTATTTTAACTCCTTTAAATCCAGTTTTCACCCTTTATTTTTTACATATTTCCACGAGACACCCCAGATGAAAAGATTTTGTTATGCACTGGTCAATTTTAACTTTTTTTTTTTTTTACGCCCATACCAGCTCTAGCTTTCAGACTAGCATAAAGAAAACATCCAAAATACACATTTAGGTGTTTATTTTAGTTCAGATTTCTGTTCTGAAAATTTACGTGAAAAGCACATTTTTTTAATTATTATTATTTAATATGCCTCATTTGCATATTTAAACATTTCAGAAAACTTTTAATACAACAAATAATTGTTGTAGGTAATCAGTGCTCTGGGGACATTGTCACCCTGTTCACCTGTAGTTTTATTGTTGGTCTAAAAATGTTTGAATTTTACGATACAGATCTTTAAAGGTTGTTTTCTCAAATCTAGTTTTTCTCTCACACACACCAGAAATCTCTATTTCAGTAGCACGTACACACACCAAACTTCCCAGTTTTATTCCCACCTACATTCTGAAGGTTTTCACCAAGGTGTTTGGTTATATATTATTTATGGCCTGAGTTATAGAACATTGTATTCCTAAAAATATGGCAAAAATTGTTTTTTTTAATGGCTGTAGACAGTACTTTCTGATTTAAGGATTGATATAAAGAGATATCCAAACCCCCTCTGTATAAAAGCTTTGACTCTAATATGACAGCAAAGTAAAAGAAGAATTTTGAACCTGGTTTCATCCAATGATCAGATTTCTGTTCCTGCAAATCAGCGCGTATTCAAAATGACAGTGCATCATTTGCATTATCAAACATAAAACTTCAGAAAACTTGTGTGACCCTATTCACCTGGGGTGTCTCCTCTAGGTATTGATATCATCTTATTCCACATCGGCTTCTTACAACCCATCTTTTTATTTCACTGGGCAAAATATTTTGTTCTTTATGGCTGCATCACATAAAATACTCAGATGTCATGCACATAATTTTCACATAAATTCAGCCCAACATTTTGCTTTAAAAACAAAACAAAAAAACAACTGTTGCAGCTCAACTCGAATTTAAAATAAGCAGTTCATTAAAAGTTAAAATGTTTGACTGCACAGTGTTAAGTTAAGGTTTTCAGGAGCACTGAAGGGGTTAAACAACTGTGATGATAGCTTTATGGATGCAGTATTTAAATTGAGAAGTATATTTTAAGATAGTGTCAGATTTTCCAGATTTAGAAGCAACTATGAAGTGCAACAGGAGACAAATAAAACGTGTGTTATTTGGAAAAACTGAACGACACACTTCAGAAAATTACTTATGGTTTTTAAATGTGAACACAGATGAACTACTTCTGTGTATGAATAAATAAGATGACTGTTTCTTTATAGTTCGGTTTCCAAAGATTCCTGATTTCAGAAGACGTCTCTCAGGTAGAAAGAAGCTGAAACTAAACAGATTAAAATGGTTTAAATGGCTCTTTATTTTAAGATACTTTGTGGTGTGTTTTTCTTTATGTTGTCCAACAAGTTGATTTTTAAGAGTCAGAATGTTTCAGACAATCACAGGAAAATATTTTAACTGTTGTTGAGCAAAAAAAATCTCATACTTAAGCTAAAATATAATGTACATTAAATGTGAGGAGTTTGTGGAATGCACTGCTGGAGACAGTTTCATTTGCTGGCTGTATCTACTGAAGCTTTGAGTTAGTGTGGTTTATTATTATTATTATGTTTGAATATTTAATCATATTTTATCTCTAACCACGTTTACATTTTTGGTCACTGTATTTGTATTTGAAAACATGCACAACTATATATATTTTCATCCACTTTGCTGTGAATAAATCATACTTGAATAAAATCTGATTTGAATAGTTTATATGTGTGCCTTGATATTATTTAGAAATGGAACAAAAATTCTGATTTATCAACATTATTTAAACAAATTTATTTTGAAAGCTTTCGATTAACTTGTCCATCTACGTCCCAACCCTCACCTATGGTCATGAGCTCTGGGTAGTGACCGAAGAATTAGATCGTGGATACAAGCGGCTGAAATGAGTTTCCTCTGTGGGGTGTCCGGGCTCAGCCTTAGAGATAGGGTGAGGAGCTCGGACATCTGGAGGGAGCTCGGAGTAGAGCCGCTGCTCCTTCATGTTGAAAGGAGTCCGTTGAGGTGGTTCAACATCTGATCAGGATCCTCCTGGGCGCCTCCTGTTAGAGGTGTTTCATGCACGTCCAACTGGTAAGAGGCCCCGGGGCAGACCCAGAACACACTGGAGGGATTACAGATCTCATCTGGCCTGGGAACACCTTGGGGTCCTCCAGGAGGAGCTGGAAAGTGTTGCTGGGGAGAGGGACGTCTGGGGTGCTTTGCTCAGCCTGCTGCTCCGGTGACCTGGCTTCAGATAAGTGGTTGAAAGTGGATGGATGGACTTTAATTAAAGGAGTAGTGTGTAAGATTTAGGGGGATTTAGTGGCATCTAGTGGTGAGTAGCTGAAACTTCTCCCAGTTAGAGTTCCTTCAGTGTTAATTGTTTAGGAGGGTTTTACTGGGAGTCGAATTATCCACAGAGGTCGCTTCCTCTCCAAAAAAAAACAGACCAGGGTCCAGTCTTTAATAAAAAATTAATGTGGATCAGCTTGAATGTAATTTGAAAATCCCCTGTCTCAAAGCAACATTGGATTGGATCACCCTGATCCAGGTAAAGACTTTTCAGGGTTACCAGATCAGCATAGCCAGTACTCTAAATGGGACTACACATCAAAAGGCAGCCTTCCAACAAACACACCAGTTTAATCTATATTAATACCGTATGGTTTATTCCATCCATCCATTTTCAACTGCTTATCTGAGGCTGGGTCACGGGGGCAGCAGGCCAAGCAAAGCACCCCAGATGTCCCTTTCCCCAGCAACACTTTCCAGCTCCTCCTGAAGGAGCTCAAGGTGTTCCCAGGCCAGATGAGGTATGCAATCCCTCCAGTGTGTTCTGGGTTAGGAGGCACCCAGGAAGCATCCTGATCAGACGCCCCACTCCAAGGATCGCCACCTTAAGGTGATGGAGGGTTCCTGGGAGCTGTGTGGTCCAGGGCTAACAGTCCCTGGTAGGGTCTACCTAGGCAAAGTGGTCCCAGGGGAGGGGCCAGACTGAGAACGGTTCAAGAAGACATTAATGAAACAGCACATTTAGGAAAAGAGTACACTGGGGCCCCCCTTTGGAGCCAGACCTGGGTAGGGAGCTCGCCAGCGAGTGTCTATTGGCTGGGCCTTGGACCATGGGGCCCGGTTGGGAACAGCCCAGATAAAATGACATGGAGCCACCGCCCCGTGGGCCCATCACCCACAGGGACTGGCATCGGGGCCAGGTGCATTGCAGGACCCTAGCGCTGAAATGACTCAAGTACAAGTATGTCAAAATTACACTTAAGCACAGTATTGAGTAATGTACTTCGTCACTTCTCACCACTGAAATCATAAACGAGGTTTACCAACACTTTTTTGTGCCCACTCAGACACTATCAGCCAGTCTGTTTATGATTTATGTCCATCTCTTTCCCTGCTGAGTGAGCGCACAGAAGATGAGTGACGGTGCATTCAGAGGTTCACAGAGAAATCAGGGATTTAAGAGTTTCATTCTCTTGATGTCCTGTATGAGACAAACCAGCTTCGTTCTGCAGCCCGGTGGATACAAACAGGAGTCGCCTTACAGCTCCTGCAGATCTGCTACAGGCCGGAGAATCAGTCTGACCTGTGTTACAGTGAAGCTGTTAACCCTTTAATCCAATCACAGAGCCTGTTCAGGCGGACCGTCAGTGGTGTGAGTGGTTTAAAAGAACAGCTAATACACAGTGTTGGGCGGCCTGGTGGTCGTGACACATTTAGCCTGATGTTTGTTGCTCGTCTTTTCTCCCCATCACCACCAAATAAATACCATCAAGTTATATACTGAAATTCTAGGTTCAACAAGATGATTGAAAGTGTTTTACAGAGGACAGAACGGCACTGAAATAAGACATAAAAGAAACAATAATAGTTTTTCATACGCATGGAAACCCTGCAGCATAAAACTGAGCAACACTTATACAAAGTACAAGTACTCACCAGCTGCTTTATTGGGTTAGACGTTGCTGGTGCCAGGTTGGACCCTCTTTTTAATTCTTGGTGTCACAGATTCAACAAGGTGCTGGAAACATTCCTCAGTTTCCTGTTGTTAGCTGACAGGAGTGGCACCTGGTGTGGTCTTCTGCTGCTGTAGCCCATCTGCTTCAAGGTTGGACAAGGTGTTGTTGCTTCAGAGATGCTCTTCTGCACACCTTGGTTGGAACCAGTGCTTATTTGACTTCCTGTTGCCTTTCTATCATCTTGAACCAGTCTGGCCATTCTCCTCTGACCTCTGGCATCAACAAGGCATTTTGGCTCACTGGATATTTTCTCTTTTTGGGACCATCCTCTGTAAACCCTAGAGATGGTTGTGCTGAAAATCCCAGTAAATACTCAGACCAGCCCGTCTGGCACCAACAACCATGCCACGTTCAAAGTCACGTAAATCACCTTTCTTCCTCATTCTGACGCTCCGTTTGAACTTCAGCAGCTCGTCTTCACCATGTCTACATGACTACATTGAGCTGCTGCCAGGTGACTGGCTGATTAGCCATTTGCATTAACGAGCAGTTGAACAGGTGTACCTAATAAAGTAGCTGGTGAGTGTAAGTGCAGTACTTGAGTAAATATACCATGTTATTTTACATGCAAAGAAGAAACATGCTTGCTGTTACACAGAGGTACAAAGCGCTGATATATGTTCATCAGTATCTTTAAGCAAAAACAAGGAACTCTGGTTAAAATGTCTGAACATCTGTTTATTTACAGCATAATAATGGAAAATGTTTCAAATCCAAACTGAAACAAAACGCTGTAATTTCAAGACTGACGTGTGAGTTCAACATTTTAACAACTCAAAAACTGAGCATCAAAACCAGCACGAGAAAAGCAAATAAAATACAAAAAGATTTAGAGTGACACTGTCATTAAAAATTCTGTACAAACTCTCGGCAAAAACGAGAATTAAAAAATAAAACCACTGAAAAAAATCTTAGTTCATAAAAAAATAAATATGTGATCAGGAGGGGAGTCCTGCGGCGAGGATGCTTCCCAGCAGCGTCCGATCCTTCAGAGCGTTTTCAATGTCTTTCTCCTCGATCTTTAGAAACACCTGCAGGAAGAAACAAACAAACATCTCAGAAAACATCCTCAACTCTCTGATATACACGTCAGAACAGACCAAAACACAAATGCTCACTTTGTAGCTGGAAATATTTATGTGAGCGATTTCAGATCTGATTTATACCCAGAGCTGCAACCATTTGCCGGTAATCAAGAAAAATGTAATTGTTCAAGCAAAAATGCCAAAAATTAAATGATTATCACTTATTAATGGCCATGCAGATGAGCAGTAAGACATTTCAAGGACACATGTATTCAGGTTAAACTGAATACTCTGATAAAACGAGTTTACCGTACAGATAATGTAATTTTTTTACGAGTATAATCCAAGTAAAAATGTGTAAATATCCGTACTCATGACGAAGGAAAATTCTTGTTTAGGTAGCCGTGTTCAGTCTCACGCCTGTGTGATCAACAATGATCTGAGCTCAATCCTGAGATTGTTCTGTTAATAGTTTTCTAATAAATAATAAATACAGCAACCTCCGATCAACACATTTTAGTTTCAGGTGCAAAGTAACTTCAGGTTAAGGCCCACCTATTTTTCATTTTAAAATCTGCCATGTTCCATGAACAGATACGGACAAGGATAATCTAGTTGGTCGAACAGGTACAGATATAAAGACATAAAAACTGTCCACTGATCTCACAGACGTTTATTAAAGAAATATATATAAATATCAGAAAAAGACGACGCATTTTTTTTCTCCTTTAGTTCCCTTTTCAGCGCAAGACTTTTTAAACATTTTATTTTAATATATTTCTTATTTTATTGTTTTCTTTTTTATCCAATTTAATTAATTCAATATTTTTTGTCTTGTGAATGTTCGTATTTTGAAAGTTATTATGAAAAATATAAAAATAAAAAGGTAATATATTCTACTCATGTGATAATTATCTCTAACTTATTTCCGTCTTTGCTGCATCGTTTCCATATTTTTCATTCAGTTTTTTACCCCACCGCAGACACACAATAGGATTAAAAAAGAAAAAAAAAACCTTAAAATTTATTTTGTTTAATATTAACTTATTTATTTTCTTTGATTTTTTTTTTTCAATTTTTATTTTATTTATTAAACTATTTTTTGTCTTGTGCATGTTTGTAAATTTATATATATTATGTATGTCATTATGTAAATAATATAAAAAATAAAAAACAGCATTATATTCTATCTGTGTGATAAATATCTTGAACTTGTTTCAGTCTTGTTTCCTCGTCGCTCCCTGACTCAGAATGCTGATGTTAACCAGAGCAGGCCGTCGTGTGCTCGTAAGGTAACCTTTTAATATTTCACTAAGAAAGTAAGAAAAGCTACGTCTCTACTCAGGTGTAACGGTACATTGATCTGGATCGATATAACCACTCAGTGATGAACGATCCAATGTCATCGAAACAACGTGAAAACATCTGTAAGACACGCCTTTATTTTGAAATTCCCTTGACGTGTCTGTGTCACGATTTCCGTCCAAGAACACAGAGCTGGAGGCCTAGCGCCACGCAGATAATAAGTAGCAAAGAAAAAGACAATGAGGATAGTTGCCGCTATCGTCTCTTATTGATCGCAAACCTCATCACAGAACTTGAGATATTGCATCGTATTGTTGTCCAAACAATTGACATAATGTTGTACCATGATGAAACTTGTGATTTACACTTGCATATTTTGTTTGGTTTCATTTTGTGAAACTTCTCTTTCTGATTCGAGAGAAATGACAGCTTAATAACAGACTGACAGCAGAGCCGCTGTAACAACTTTATCCCTCAGTGTCTGTCCTGACGGTGTGCAGGACAATCAGACAGTCTGAAATGATGCATCAGTATAAAGAGGAACAGATGTGGTGATGTAATGGTGATGTAATGTTGCGGAACAGAGTGACAGAGTCATGGTGGAGCGATGATACATATATATGTGGCATGTACCTTAGTGAGACGAGCCTCTTTGGCTTTCTTCAGAGAGAAGATTCCTCGACTCTCCAGCAGACTGCAGAGAGACAAACACTCGCCCTGTCCGACCGCTGACACCTGCCGCCGCGCACACAGACGACTGTAAACCTCATGGAGCTGAAACACAAACACAGGGAGCAGGTTTACACTTTTGTTAAAACACAAAAACACCTCAAGTGCCTCACATTCAGGCTGAGCTCCAGCGCCACCTGCTGGACATTTACAGTAAGTACAGCTGCAGCCACGACGTCACTGTGAGACATTTACTGACTGAATTAGCAGGTTTTATTCTGATAAACGTGTATTCTGTAATGTTAGCTTTGCTGCTAACTCTTACAGGTATGGTAACTTACATTCCAACTCCTACACTTTAAGATAAAACTTTATTTATTTATCCTCAGGTAAACTTGTGCAGCAGTTGCTGTACAAAGTTGTTTTAGTGTTTTGGCTAACAAAATCTCATGAACCCAGATACAGTAGTACTTTGTGTTTGAGGTGGATCATCAGGGATTAACAAGAAACGCTGAATTTAATTTAAATGTTCTTAATAAAAGGACTATGTTTAAATACATGGGATTTATCGTTTTGTTTTCTATTGTAGCATCAAATATGGTATAGAGAATTGTGGAATTTCAGTGGTATTAGTATTGAAAACTTAGTTTCTCGTATCGTGACGTGCCTAATTGTGATTGGGTCAAGATTTACA
The DNA here is from genome assembly GCF_011397635.1 of Epinephelus fuscoguttatus. NCBI lineage: Eukaryota > Metazoa > Chordata > Actinopteri > Perciformes > Serranidae > Epinephelus > Epinephelus fuscoguttatus. The sequence continues at coordinate 4,102,038 of NC_064754.1, forward strand.
GTTGACTTTGCTTCTTTGTGTTCTTCTTTTGGTTCCTCTCACTCAAGTAGGAGGAGCTTAGCCTTTGTTACCACAAGGAAAAACTACAGTTTAAACTTTAAACACTCCACATAAATAGTGTCCAAAAAGTAAAAAGATAATTAACTGCTGCTTGCCACAAAACATATGTTGTGCTTAGTTCACAAAGTGCCACCAGGATAAATAAGATCTAAGAACATCAAGATAATCTCCTCTCATCGTTGCAAAGCTGCAACATCACACAGTTTATCAGCAGCAGCATTCTCTGCTCGGTGTTTTTCAACATCTACTCTGGTTCACTAAAAGTATCTCAGTTCTGCAGGACAACATCTTGTGTTGCTCTCTACATAAACCAGTTCAGTCACTCACCTTTCCAAGGACGATCTCTTTGCTCTTCCCGTTGCGTATGAGCAGCAGCAGGCAGCAGACCAGCAGCTTCTGCTGCAGGGGGAAACTCTCTCCGTCAGAGCTGCCGCCGTCGCTGCACTGTGACGCCATTCGGTCGCCGTAAACCTCCGACAGCACCCGTGCAACCTGAGGGAGGCTGACCCGCGTTGCTGCACGCACCCGAGGACAAGAAGTGGTTGAGTTAGTGTTTGTGTTTCTCCAGTCAGCAACAAAAAAAATTGTCTAGCAGTTGCAGCTTCTTCAGACCAAATTTTAGAGATTGATTTCCAGATAATTTCATGACGACAGCAGTAAACGAAGGACACATCACAACAACACTCACCTTTAGTTTCAGCTTTTGGATCAGATGTTTTCTTCCTCTCATCAGACTCCACGACCTCAACAGCTCTCCTGGAATAAAAACAACAGAAAATCAATCTAATGTGGAACAAAATCAACACCTAAACTCTCTTTTATGGCAGTAAGAGGTGAACTCATGAGGAAGTGACACAGGTTCACCTCAGGGCAGAGAAACACACTTTACCTGAAATGTTTTCTATTTAAATTAGGTTCTAATCACAAATAAAACTGCTCAGTCATAAAGAGGAAAACGGATTTATCTTAATTTAAACTGCTTTGTGATCGAGATTTCTGTTCGATTGAAACGCTGCACGAATGAAGCCACTGGGAGCTTTTTATACAGTGTGCAGATCTCCCAACAAGCAGAAACAACACAGAGGTTTATTCTGCAGGTGGACACTCGTACCTGCAGATGTCCAGAGCTTTCCTGGCGTCTCCCGACACCGCAGACACTTTTCTGGCACAGAACTGAACAGCCGAGGCGTCGAGGATGCCTTCAGCTGACGCCTGAAAGGAAGAAAACACAGATTAATACGAACGTTTGAGATTTTTTTTTTTTTTTTTAAAAGAAATACCAGCATGTCTTAAATTTTAACCTCCAATCTGTGTTTACCTGCGAGAGTCTGTCCTGTACGATGGCGGCGAGCTCCTGCCGGCTGTAGGGAGGGAAGTGTAACAGCAGCGGGCGACAGTGAGGGCGAGCCTGCAGTCTGGGCAGGATGCGGTCGGTCAGATCCAGAGCGTTGGCGATACCTTACCAAAAAAAGGACACCTTTAACTTAGAGACTTTTAACGCAGGAAACACTGAACGTCTCTGTTTTCATAATCTGCTGTGTGTAACAATCAGCTTCTGTGGTTAACTCTCTCCTGTGTGGCGCCGCACACCAATACCGTTAAATACCGTGTCTCCCAGTGAAAATACAGGGAGGTATGAAAAGATAAAGATACCACCCAAGGCTAATATCCATCTAATCTTTCAGGTACTGACGTGTTATTGTGTGCGATGTCTTACCGACGAGACAGAGACGAGACTTTGGCAGGTACGGCCACTCAAAGATGGTGTAGAGGACGTCCTGAGCTTTGCTGTCCAGCTGGTCCATCTCATCCAGAACCAGCAGCCTGACGAGGAAAAACAGATCAGAATTTATACTTCTGCTCTGAATCGACGCCGTACCTACGTCGTAGCCTGACGTGCACCTCCCCAGAAATGTAACTACACGTCGAAGAGACGCAGACCTCCTGTCTGTCTCTGTAAGCTGAAACCATTTCCCTCAGTGGAAACAAAACTTTGATTTACTTTAATTTCACAGATAAGAAACAATAAATTGTGAAGACAGTAAAGCCTCCACAAAAATAACATTTTAAGTCTTTTTAAGTCTCTATTAAGCCATGTTTAATGTGTGTTTAATGTGTGTTTTGACTTTACAGCACTTCACAGAAACCTCCACCACCAACTAGTGTTTTGTAGGCTACAGCGTAGGGTCTGCCGCACAACTATAAATCCCCCTAAACAGAGAACCACATCAGGTTACTCACACAGCGGGCCCCGGGGCCGTCAGGAACCTCTGCAGTCCGTTCTGCCCGCCAGGCGCTCTCAGCTTGTCGGCGAGCAGCGGGAAGATGGCATGGGAGCTCCGCAGACTCATACAGTTCACCACCACCGTCTGTACCGACGACAGCTCGGCCTAATGGGACCAGAAGACACCGGTTATAAACATTTAACAGAAAGCGTGGGACTTAAACATCCCGGGAGCACTTCCTGCAACTACCAGTAAACTTCATAATACTGAAGTAAAAGCACAGAAGTACCATCAAAAAAGGCTTAAAGTAAAAAAAAAAAAGTAAGATAGTTAATTTGTATTTTGTGATAATCGGAATCTGCAAAGAAGCTAAAGTTATGAGGTAAATATCGTGGAGTTAAAAGCACAATATTTGCCTCTGAGACGTGGTGGAGTACAAGTATTAAGTAGAACAGTATTTGTAGTAAATGTCCTTATTTCAGTATTATCTGACTCCAGGCAGATCCATTCAAACCTTCCTGCAGTGACACAAAGTCCCCGCAGCTCCACACATCTAACTTAACTTCCCTTCAGTCTGCAGTCAAATATTTCTATTATTATTATTTGCTCTGTTAAAGTACCTTCATCTCCTGCAGCACACAGTTGAGGCAGGCCGTCTTGCCGGTGCCTGGAGCTCCGGAGATGTAGAGGCTGCCAGGGACCCGCTGCATGGCCTTCTCCTCCAGGAAAGACCGAATAGACGCCCGCTCGGACTCCCTGGACAGGAGCCGCTCAGGGATGGCGGTGTGGAGTGCCTGCTTCACGTTCAGAAACCTCGACTCTGGAGGAGAAACGTGTTTTATGTCTTTTAATGATTAAGCCACTACAATAATTCTTTTTAATATTTGGGGATTTATAAAAGGACGTGGACGACACAATGAGACATTTGAAGTTGTAAACTTGGACATTTGTTACCATTTTCAAACCAAACTCTTATTCGATTAATCAAAATAATGGTTGGATTAATGAATCATGAAAATAATAATAGGAGGCTGCAACATTAACTTGGATTAAGTGGATATAAATTTAAACTAAGGAGCTCTTACTTTCTGCAAAGAGCCGAACGACTGGCTGCTTCCTCTCTGAGTTTTGGCGTGCCGGACTTCCAGCAGGCGTCTCCTGTCTCCTCGGAGATGATCTGGAGGTGGGAGACAGTGGCTGCCGTGGTGACGAGGGCGGTACCAGCTGTCGGCGAGCTGAGACTGGCGAGTTCTCGTCAAAGCCGAGCTTTCTGGGAGAGGCCAGAGTCGGCTTGCTCTGCTTTGGCGGTGAACCGAGCAGGCCGGCGCCGAGGTTACAACCATTGTCGTCACCTTGAGAGAGAAAATACAAGTGTTTAGGAGGAAGTCATATCTGTGACATCAAGACTTGATGTGACGTGATGCTCATATGGTCTTCCCGTCCTGTTAGAGGAGCCTCTCACCTGTGCGTTTTCGGGGGCTGAGAGGAAGTCGTTGCTGGAGACTGGGAGATGATGGCTGGGCTGCAGGTCGTCTGGGGGACAGAGGAGACAGGTGGGTGACCGGTCGTCTCGGGGAGAGAGGGATGGGCTGGTTAGCGGGGCGTCTCGGGGACAGCGGTCCGATGCTGGTCAGGGCCGGGGAAAGGTGCTGATGTCTGGGCTTGGATGGTGACGGAGCTGGAGATTTGTCCAGCTGCGGCGTCTTGGTGCGTGGGGGAACTCTGCAGGATTTGCGGCGAGGGAAGGACAGCGTGGGCTGAGCCCGGCCCTGAGAGCGTGTGCTGGGCATGTTGCGTTCAGTCTGAAACATGAAGGAAAGATCACCTGTTAGTACAGAAAGTGGACTGGGAACACTGGGGGAAATTAGCAGGAACTTAACGGTTAAGTTCCCAAATGTTAGGTAATGTTCGCCCGTTCTTAGCACAGATATCTTCTGATCTTATATTAGACGCTTGTTAATGTTTCTGCATTTTATTTGGGTCTAGTACTGTCGTTTATGTACGAGTACAAACACAACGTTACTTGAGATTGTAAATCCCTCTGAGACAAAGTTGTGGCCACTTAAATAACTAACTTTTATTCATTCTGTACAGAACTTAGCTCAATGTGAGTTGTTTTTAAATATGTTTTATAAGTTGAGTGACGGTTAACTGTCACAGACCCTTTCAAGATGACTTTTAACCAAATTTAGGGCAGATTTTTGGACAAATCATGAAGCATGTAAGTAAGTAGAGGAGTTATGTAGAAACATGGTTATTAGAGGGAGTTCAGTTTTGCCAACAGGTAAGTCCAATTATTAAGTAAAATGGCAGAATTATATATATTTTTCAAATTATTTGTAACACTATAAATGTGGACTTTTACATAAAAGGCTTTGTTCTTTTCCACAGAAAGGAACTGAAAGATATTTCTAGAAGTTCAGACCCAACAAATTCAAATGTAAGACTATACAATGACTTTTGAGGCCTGATTGTTGTAACATTGACTTGTTAAAACAGGACCTGCAGACACCCTGTAGTATCTCCTTTCCTCCACATCCAAACACTGAAGTGTATTTTGTCTGATATGATCAAGATGTGGGTCCACGTTCAGTTTGTAAATGTGAATAAAGGATGACAATAAAGTTTCAGTGAGTTGAATGTTGCAGTCGTTGTTCTTACACACCAGTAAAGCTTCATCTTAAACATCAAATCGGCCTAAAGTGATCGTAAAACGACAGAGAGCAATATAAATGTGACGTGTTTTAAATTTACAAAGCATTAGCTAACATTTGTTAACATTTAATCGCCCGCAGAACAAACAACAGTGCGGTTGTTAAATGGCGCCAAGAGAGCAGAGATCGAAACCATGACGTCTACACAAATAAATGCCAACATTTCGACTTTAATATTAACGTGGTTTAATTTAAAACACATTGCATCAACATGAGAATATGCCCGATGGGGAATATTTACGTGAAAAAGAAGCTAATCGTTGCATTTTAGACGATAAACTAGCAAACCAGCTCTGAAGATGAGCTCTCTTCCGGTTACTACGAACAAACTATTTCACCTCTAAACAATAAAATTAAAGTGTTAGCGATATTTGTACCTGAATAAAAAGTTGTACGAAGTCTTCTCAGTTGAAAGTAGAGTGTTATCTTGTCCTGAAGCCCTCTGTGTGTCTCTGTCTGTCCTCCTCCGCACACTCACTGAGCTCAATCTAGCGCCAAACCTCCTCCCGGATCAGCTGTGTGTTGAACGCGCTCCACTGCTGCGCTCTGATTGGTCCTTTAAGGTCACAGCAACGGCGTCCTCGATTCTCATTGGCTCAGCGGTTAGGCGGACGTTACGTCATGCTTAAGGAGCCGGCAGTACGTGTGGCGGGAGTTTAAAAGAATGCTGTTTTGGCGGAATATAATTTCCCGGGAACTGAAGCGTTGTTTTGTTACAGCAGTGTGTAACGTGGCGCAGTGTTCGTGTCAGAGTCCCGTTAACACATGACTGTTTATACAGAATAATCCGCCATCTGTGTCACTGATGACATCACTGAGTGTCGCTATAGTTAAGACACCACTGATGATTTCCTTATTTTGTGTCAGGCTCACAAACACGTGCCCGAGACACCATTACAATGTGCATGTTATGAGACTGCTCAGCCCTCAAACAAAATACTCTGCTTTTTATCTCATTCTGCCACAAGTGTAGGTCCCCTTATTTTAGTTTAATTTTAATTTGATACACTTTATTAATCCCTGAGGGGGGACATTCAATATTTTCACTCTTGTCATTCACACACACATGCCCGAATTACACACACATGCACAAACAGGAGCTACACATGCATTACATGGAGAGATGTCAGAGTGAGGGGGCTGCCCATGACAGGCACAGTTTGGGGGTTCGGCGCCTTGCTCAGGGGTGCCTCGGCAGTGCCCAGGAGCTGAACTGGCACCTCTCTGTTGACTAAAATGGAGTGTAAGGGATGGGTGGTTAGTGGAGTGTTCCATGGTACTCCACAGGCTTTCATGGGTGACCGCAGTTGGAGAAATAATAGAGAATAACTCAAATTTTTCATGATCATCCAGTCCCCCAAAAATCAACATATAGAGGTCATTATAAAAGAACATCCCTTATGTCTTCATATACAGGACAGTAAAACAAGAAATTAACCTTATTCTCAACCTCACCTACATTACACAACAAAATATCCTGTCCCTCTCTGGGGTGGAGTTAAACCTCCCAGTCTCTATGGCTGATGAACACAACTGTGCACACAGAGACACTACAATCAGATGAAACCTCCTCTGACTGCTCACAGGTGTGAACGCTTAGGCAGCATGTGTTGTATATTTTCAACAAATTTAAGATCACTTTTTGAAACTGTTTTCTTTTGGACATTTATGTTATTTTTCTGTTTGTTAGCGTAATAAAGCCTTTTATCGTCAACAAAACAAACACTTCAGTACAGTAACGTTTTAACATTTCTGAGACACTTGTACTTTATACAAACATTTGTATTTTGTTAAGCTTTTATTTCGTTTTTTTTAACACTGTTAAACACTGCAGTTATGTGACAGCTGTGGCCTTCAAGATGAGACAAGAGCACATATAAAAGCCACTTCCAGCAACAACACACAGCAGCACAGTGATACTCCACCAACGCAACCTGTGGGCCACAAAGGTGATACACAAAGGGATTTGTTTGCACTTTAACGTTAATTAGGTGCCAGGGTGCAATAAAAGCATCCAAACAGTGCCAGGGAAGGATCACTCGGACCCCCAACAGAGGTCTGAATGACCTCAAATCATAAAACCGCCCCTGCACACACCTGCTATGTGCGGGGCTTTTGAGCCAGGCCCCTGGCCTCCTGTCATTTTGCTAGTTGAGGATCCCTTCAGTAGCACTTTCAAGTTAATAAACCAATCTAAGAGACCATTGTCCACAGTGACTGCTGATGTATTTGGTATATGTTACTCCCTATACATCTTTACTTCTGTCAAGAAGTATCTCATATTTCACTCGGACTTGGATGTTTCTTCCTGACCCATTAATGGCACAGTTAGGTCTGAGGGTGGCGCCAAAGCACAGGCCATGACACCTGCCTCAGGGTTTATCACGGTGACCATGAAGTGTAGATACAACTACAACCCCAGCTCCACAAAAAGTTGGGACGCTGTGTAAAATCAGTATGCAGTGATGTGCAAATCCTTTTGGACCTCTATTCAAACTCATAAACAGCATTTATTTTCAATAATACACATTTATTCTGATCCAAAACACAGAGGCATGTTCACCACTGTGTGACATCACCTTTTCCTTTAACACTCAGTAAATGTTTGGGAACTGAGGACATGAATTGCTGAAGTTTTGAAAGTGATATTCTTTCCCATTCTTGCCTGATATACGGCTTCAGTTGCTCAGCAGTCCAGGGTCTCCATTACTACATTTTGTGCCTCATAATGAACAACATGTTCACCTGGAGTCAGGTGTGGACTGCAGGCAGGTCAGTCTGGTACCTGCACTCTTGGAACACGTGCAGAATGTGTCTCAAAACTCGGCGTCTGGATGGTAGTATATGTTGCTTCAAAACCTGAATGTACCTTTCAGCATTCATGGAGCCTTCACAGATGAAGAAGTTACCCATAATGCCATGGGCTCTAACACACCTCCATACCTTCACAGATTCTGGTTTTGAACCTTGAGCTGGTAACAATCTCTGGACGGTCCTGGATGACCCTCTCGTGTCACAGCATCATGAACGTCCACGGTTGCCGAAAACAATTTGAAATGTGGACTCGTCAGACCACAGCACACTTTTCCAGGTTGTGTCAGTCCGTCTCAGGTGAGGTCGGGCCCAAAGTCGTCTGCAGCGGTTTCTGGATGTTGTTGATATCTGGCTTAAACTTTGCATGGTGGAGTCTTAACTTGCATTTGTAGATGAAGCAACAAACTGTGTTCACTGACAATGGTTTTCAAATTGTCCCTGAGTCCATGTTGTACTGTCCTTTATACAGTCAAGTCAGTTTATAAAACAGTGTCCTCTTAGGGGTCAAAGGTCACAGCCATTCAGTGTTGGTTTTCAGTCTTGTCTCTTACATGCAGAGACTTCTATGGATTCTGTGAATCATATGATAATATTATAGATTGTTGATGGTGAAATATCTAAATTCTTTGCAATGGTGTTGGGAACAGTTGTCCTCAAACTGCTGGACTGTTTGTCCCTGCTGTTTTTCAAAACTTTACCATCCCCGCTTGTGAACACCTGAGTCTTCACATCACATCACATCACGTTCACACCTATTAATGAAACTATCATTTGTCACCAGTTTACCTGTGGTCCAGGTGCAGCATTAAATTCAGATTAGTTGTATATTTTACAAAAAACAAAGTTTATCATTTTGAACATTAAATATCTTTAGGCTGTATTCATTTAAATATAGGTCAAAGGGGATTTACAATTAATTGCATTCTGTTTTAATGTATATTTGACACAATGTCCCAACTTCTTTTTGGAATTGGGGTTTGTACTATAACTACAACTGAACTACAGGTTTTTAAGACTTAAGATTTTCTATTGTTTGAACCCTGTAATGTGGATTTAATCTGCTGTTACAGTGAGTCATGAAGATCAAGAAGAAACAAAGTGAAAGCATGAATCACAGACTTGATATAGGAAATACATTTAATTTAAAGCTTCGGAAGTGCTTCATATTGTTTCAGTGGTACAAAGATAAAAAAAAAAAATCCATTCCATCTATCCGTTATCTAATGCAAACATATACAAGTACAGACAGACATTCACATGAGAAAGTTAGAGTCAAAGAATTACAAATCATCTGAAAGAAATCACTGATTGGATTAAGGTCTACATGAAGTCAGAAAATGAGAGGACAGATGTGGTAACACTTTACCTGAAGTTCCTCTTTTCAGCATTTCTAAGCCCTACACAGACATTTAATCAGATAATAACACACAAAATGTAGCTGTATGCAGATAATAGTTTGTTAATGTCAACAACTAAAATAGATAACAATACAGTAAAACCGTTGTAACATAAAACTTCGTAAAAGTTAAACATGATGACAAATTGTGAACATTTAGACATTAAAATGTCCTTTTATCTGCTGATACATTACAGTGTGTTACAAACCACTCATCAAATGTTTGTATACTGCTTATAAACTCTGAGCAGGGGGATATAAAGTGTCATAAAAATAGCTTAAACACTGACAAGTAACAGAAGAATCAGTTATGAAACAGATTAAGAAGCATTTCTGAGATGCTGGAAAGATGTCTTCATAAATCCAGGCTGTCTCTGGAGTAGAGAGGCACTATGGGTGCTACAGCACAAGGGCTGCAATGATTAGTCGACTAATCAATGACTAATCAACTATTCAAATAATCAGTGACTATTTCAGTCGTCGACTAATCGGTTTGAGTCAGTTATCATAGAAAAGTACTATAAAAATATCCAAAATACTCTTACTGCAGCTTCTTATGTACAAATATTGGCAGCTTTACACACTCTCCCATGACGGTGAACTAAAACCCTTTGGCGTGAGTACGAAACAAGACATTAGATGACATCATTTTGGGGTTTGGGAGAGACAGACCGACAACATTTTTTCAACATTTTAACACATTTTTCGATAAAATGATTAGTCGACTAATCGAAGAAATAATCGACAGATTAGTCAACCATGAAAATAATCGTTAGTTGCAGCCCTACACAGCACCAGAGAAAACAAAGACAAAGGGCTGTGGCATTCACTTTGGCTCAAGAGGCAGAAAATCTTCAACTACCAGAAAGCTCTGCAGCGCACTGGACCAATACACGCTCCTGCTGGTGGGTGACCTGACGTGCACCTGTCTGTTTGACACAATGCTGGTAACATACGATGGTGTATTTCATTAAAACGGTGAGATAAAGAGTGTTTCTCAAAACATCAGAGGCGAGAAATAGGCAACGTACTCAAAGAATCTTGGTTAATGCTTGATCAGTGCTGCTTTATTTTACTGTTTAATCTAGGGCTGCCCTCTAATAGTCGACCAAATGTTAGTTGACTAGAAAGGTCATTAGTCGGCAAGATTTCATTGGTCGTTTAGTCACATAATAAAAGGATAAAAAAAAGCAAACGTGAAACTCTATCAGGAGCTGCACCTTGTCAAAATAAATCCAAACCTATATGACTGGACCATGTGGGACTTTAATTTGAAAGGACAGACACAGGAAGCGTCCACACTCAGCAGTCAGACAGGAGTCAGGTTAATCTCCAGGGCTGGTACCTGCGGTTATTCCACAGGCTAGTTAATAACATGTCGGGCAGGAAATCCAAAGTGTGGGATCATTTTGAGAAGGTGAAGGACGAACCCAAGGTGATATGTAAACTCATCTTCATTGGTCGACTATTTGATCTCAGTTTGTTCAGGTTCTGTTTTTATAGTGCAGGAGAACAGTAAGGTGCCCACTTCCTGTTCACAAGCTCTAACTACGCACTAAAAGTTTCTGATGACATTTTAGGAGAAATAGTTTGATCTTAGCTTGAGAGACAGTCTCTATCTGGATGTGCGTCTATACTCTTTGTGTCCGAGGTTGTGCAATACAAAAATGCGAAGTACAATCTGTAGTTTGAGCTGTAGAGCCAGTGAAAATCCCCTAAGAGATGAGCAGACAGATCTGAGTGCTGGTAAGTTCATTTACACATACTGCATACATGGGCCACATGTACATGCACAAATTATTTTGCCCTTATTCCAAAGAAAGACAATATTCCTACTGAGCTGTTCACATGGCAGAGGAAAATTAATATTCCACTGCTACTCCCGTTGATATGCAGCCATGCACACCTAAAATAAATATAAAAATGGGAGCAGCTGGAGCTGCTTGTGCCTTTTTGCTTCTTTGCTTCAAATTGGGTTTTGCAAAGTTTCCTACTGGTGGCAGACGGGATGAAACGTGTCAACACAGCCTCTCTCTTTTAGGAAGAATGTGCTGTCTTTGAAAGTTAAGTGAATAATGTAAATAAGTTGGTTTAAAAAGAGTTTAAAAGCTAAAAGCAAGATATTTTCTGTTGGATTTTGAAACCAGCATCAGAGTAAGTGCTATCACCACTTTGTGCTCGGTCAGCCTACCTGCATTTTTCTCCGTTCACTTTGCTAGCGTAGCCTCTCTCGAGTTCAGAATCACATTTATTGTCATTATACAAGTTGTACAATGAAATTAGAGTGCTTTGAGCACAGACAGTCAATGACAGAGCTGAATTCCTGAATTTGATAAATGTTTTTCCAGTATGCTTCTGCCTGGAGATTATTTGTCTTTCTACAACAAAACAAAATTCACTAAATGAAGACTGCAGTAAAATACAAGAAAATCAAGCCTTGTGCGTTTATCGGAGGACTTCGATATGTTGACTGGCTGTCTAGCCTCGCACAAGCTAACGTTCTGCAGGGGCAGTACAAGGAGTGACTAGTGACTAATAAATACTAAACTAAAAATTAATATATTTTCTAAAAATCAATTATTTAGAAAAGAAAAGGAACCTATAAGATTACCGATAAAGAACCAAATCGATAAGGCACATGGTTAAATTAGTAGAATCGATAAAATCTTAACGATATCCATCTCTAAACAAATCTTACGTCAGGTCCCAGCCCATGTACGCAAGTTTGAGTCATCACGGACTGGCAGTGCAGCAGAGTTAATCTGGCTGTGCTGGAGGATTATTATGAAACCATATTCTGACTGTCATTTAAATATATATTAATCCCTTCAAAATGTAAAGCTGCCACAAGGATGCTTGCTCTCACAGCTGGCAGTTTCCTGACTCCTCGAAGGATGAACACCGCCAGCTCTAATATGTCTATTTTTTTTAAATCTTTTTTTCCCTTTTAAACAGTGACAAAACCAAATCATTTTAGTTCATTCACCATATAAAAAAATAAATTCAAATTCAAATACAAGTAGCCTGGGCGACTATATTAGCCTACATCGTCCAGCTCAGACACAGGTGGTGTGCCTGTGTCTCCTCCGCCGTCTGTTCAGCCAGGCACTCTTTGGTCTGGGTCAACTATAATCTTTTAGAAATACTATAACAGTATCAATATTATATAATATGATAAACAGCTGGAGTTTGATTGTCCAACGCAATGCTGTTGGCCACAGCAGTGATTTCTTTCAATACTTCATTTGATGTTGTTTTTTAGGCTGCCAAATAGAAGCAGCTGGTTGAACTGTAGCTGGGACGTCAGCGTTTCCATTTCTAGCTCAGAGAAGTTTCTCCTCTTGGCTGTATGACATCTCTCCATGTTGTAAACTCTCGAGGAGAGGCCTCTAAATCAAGAATATACTGGGGCAGCATAATTAAAAGACGCAGCCTCATTTACCAAAGCCTATTCTCTGGTCAGCTAGTTAACATTTCATGAATCACACACAAAGCCTATTATAAGATGATATCTGCACTCTGATCTGCGCTGGTTTGTATGTTAGGTTGATAAATGAGGGCCACTGAGCACAAAGGAGTCACACTATCTGTATATGCACACATGCACACCTTCCCTCGTGTACACAAATGTATGGATATGACCAATTGACATGATTAATATTAAAACGATAAAAAGGTCCCTGATTTCATAACACCAAGATTTTTGGCTGACTGGCATTTAAAAGTCTTGTGACTTGTGCGTTTTTGGGGAGGCCAGTCAACTCAACCAAGTTTACAAACAGAGTCCAAGCCATCACTAAACTACTTGCACGTTGTTTCCAGGTCCGTCATGGTTCAGGTCATCTTGTGTTGTGGTCCTCAGAGGAATCGATTCAGTGCTGTTTGTCACATTTGCCTCTTGCTCCCTTCTTCCTCCGTTTGTCCTCATACAGTTCTCTGTGATGACAAAGAAAGCAGTTTGAACCACCTTTTTCATCGATGTCGGTGTGTACTGGTTAAACAGAGTACAGAAACATATCTAAAAATATCTCAGTCCAACCCCAGTCTTTGATCTCAGCTACGGGTTCATCAGAGCAAACAGCTTAAGGAGATTTGTGTCACAACAAAGATCACATATTACAGCTTTAAATGCTAATATGCTCAACAAAAATATAAAAGGCAACACCTTTTTGTGCTCCCATTGTTTTGTTTTTTTTAATTTACAGATTTAAGTTAAAGATCTAAGGCTTTTTTCACTCAATAGATATATTCCTTTCAAATTTTGGTCACAAATTAATTCAAATCTGTGTTAGTGATTCAACAGCTCCATAATTTGCAACAGCCATGGCAACAACAACTTTCGCAATAATATTAAATTTATATTAATTTATTGTGACCAGCCCAAGGCATATCTGTGGAGTAATGATGCTGTTTAATCTTGATATGCCACACTGCTAACTACCACAGATTTTAACAAATTCATGACCAAAATTTGAGAGAAATACATCGACTGAATGCCTAACAGGTCTTATACCTTTAACTTTAACCTGTTGAAGCAAAAACAAAAACTGTGTTTAAATCTTTGTTGAACGTATAAAGCTGTGGGACAGAAGTTTGTTTTTATACTCACTGATCTTTTTGCCGTTCAGAATCAGAGCAGTGAAAATGCAGAAAATGACGAAAACAACTGCAACGATAACAGCGCCAACAGTCCTCCTGTTTCCACCATCTGAAACAATATCAGGGAAAATGTTTAAAACAGGGTTGCTACACATTTTTTCATTTCAGAATCCCATACTTTTACGGACCAAATTGCCCCCAGTCTCCCCTAAACAACCTCGTGTTTCTACTTGCAGAGACAAAACGACGTTTGTGTGTGGCTAGTGAGGAGAGGGAGATGGTGTGTCTGCACTCGGGACAGGGCAGGTTAGCTGGACATCAGGTTAGCAGTAAACTATGAATGTAACACTGAATGTTTGTCAGAACCTCCACACCAGTGAAGCTACGGTTTTGCGTCTTTTGTGTCATCTGATCGGCCTTTATAGAGACCACCAGTCAAACTACTTAGAACGAACACTGGCCGACAATAATCAGCAGCAGATGAATCAAAGCACCTGTCTGGGGTTGTTCTATTCATAATTCCTGCAGGCTCCCGAGTCTGGTTGCTTAAAGCAATAGTTCACCCAAAAAATTTACATAGTATCTACTTAACCCTGTGCTTATGTGTGGATGGGCAAAAGCCTAAATGTCAACTGTAGCCTCTCAGATCGGCACCACATATGTCGAGCTCGATATTTAGTGAATTGTCATTTTTGGGTGAACTACTGTTTAAAATAGAGACAGCTAGTTAATTGTGTGTGGGGACATTTTTACACGACAGTGGCGCTAAACAGTTAAATACAAGGGAAACAGTGCGTGCATTCTCTCAGACGGAAACAAACAAACACTATTTACTGTTTTTTTCCGTACTTATCCAGATCTGGGAATCATGAAAATCAGATTCTTAACTTTTTCATACTGCCTGGAACTAAGGCTGGGGGACATGGGAAAAAAATATCTCTATTTTCAGGCTGAGTGGCGATGCACGATATATATTCCGGTGTTTTCTACAAAGTGGGCTACATGTTCAGTTGCAAGCTGATCCGTGGCTAAAGTCGCCTGTGTGTGCTTGTCCACAGCAGGGCAGGTAAAAGAAGTTTACCGTTTGCAGAAGTGCAGTAAGAGCCTGTTGTCTGCAGCTCTTCATCAGCATCTCACTGTTTGTGATTGTACCATTCCTCCCTGCGGTATTATTACACTCGTCTTAATTGAAGAAAGGCCACTAATAAAGTTCTGCTAATTCCGTAATGAACCTATTTTAATTCCAATAGAGTCTTAAAAATAAAAGTCCCCTGTTATTTTGTTATGTGAAAACTCATTGTGAAGCAGCAAAATAAGGAAATGTTGAGTTTTCCTCCACTTCCTCTAAAACGGCGGATAGCGAACATGAAACAGTGAAATAAAGCACATATATGTAAAGTAAAAACAGGACGCAGGAGAGAAACTAAACTCCAAACCACAGAGATTCACTTAGAAGCTAGATGTACTAAGAGCTGAACACACAGACTTTTAAAAACGCCTTTCTCTCTGGTCTCCTGCAGACAGAGGGGAATAGAGTCTGAATTCACACACAGGGATAGTTGGGTATTGGCTGTGGTCGGTGAGACACCACTGCTACCACCTTGAGTGTGGGCGGCCCAGCTTTTGGACCTATTGCGGAGAAGGAATAGGTGTGCAGCTTGGCGTGGCACAGCGCCCACCACAGGGTAGGGCACAGAGCAAGCGGAGAGCAAGGCGTGCAAGACAGGATTTGGGGGAGTACAGGCTCGTTCAGGAGCTACAGCTCCATGGTGGCCGCTTCCGGGTCTACTTCAGGCTCTTCTCTGCTACTGGACGCACCGAGGTGTCGTCACAGCGCGTTGTGGTCAAATTAACAACGCTGCGGCATACGCCCTCTCATACACAATGAATGGGTTCGTTGGCGGAGGTCTGCGCTTTGCGCGCTCTGTGTGAAAAGGGCTTTATTTCCACCCTGCCCAGCAGCGGTACCGTGGAGAACGGTCCCTAACTGCGGGGAGAACGGAGCAGGCTTCCCTGGAGGTCCACCGCTTAACCCGGTCCATCTCCTCCCCACTTTGACTTATTTCCACGCTGCCGACAGTGGGACTTATATTCAATGTGCCAATAGTGGCTTGGAAAACCGCCCATAACCGTGTCACACGGGGAAGAGGGAAGGCTGCTGGAGTTCCTCCAACATTTTCAGTTAGATTATCATATTTTTTTATTGACAAAAATATAGGCTGCTTCGGCTGTTTTTTTCTGCGCACATGTGCCCCTAAATATTTTTTACAGTTTGCACACACCTATTTTTAGTCGCAAATGTGAGTGAAACGCTCGCACTGTCGAGCCCTGATCGATATAAACGGTATTGTCTAAATCTATATCTTGCCTGAAAATATCAATATATTGTTAAAAAAATAGATATACCACCCAGCCCTACAAGAAACCTTGTCAAAAGAAAGGCAGGTTCAAGATGATGCAGTTTTACATAACCTTTACATTATCTTGCACTCAGGGAGACAGTAGGATTAAGTCTAACAAAGAAATTTCAGTTTTCTAGAGAACTATTCAAAACATTTACCAGCGCCGTCTGACTTGTTCAATCCTTCCGCTGGAGTTGTGCTGGAATCATTTCTCTTCGACCCGATCCGTTGGCCTGTTTCAAATGACAGGTCTCATTTAGGAACAACGTTCTCCATTATATTAAGTTTGAATTAAACACATGTTAAATTAACCTGTACAGTATGAAACAGCTAACACACAGTGTGGTCAATAGATCAGGCATTCAGTTTATTCAAAGACACTTACCACGATCATCTGGCTCGGTCACTCCTTCCACTGGAGGTTTAGTTGTGCTGGAGTCATCTTTGGGTACTGTTTATATAAAACAACAAAGATGTTGTCAGTACTGAGGGGAAAATACAGATCAAAATATCTTCTAGTAGTCCGAGAAAGCTGCCCAGAGAGGTTAAGTCACTATGACTTCTCACATATTATAACATACAAACATCTGGTTAGAGAAAAGAATAATTAATGTGATGAAGTAACTTAAAATGCACAACTACATGTAAATAATTTCCTAAAATCTAGATATCAATTTATCACCACTAAGTTTAGCAGCATCTCCATTAGACGATTTCATCAACATCACACATGTTCTGCCTCTCTGTATTTTAAATATACATACTGTGTGTATATATATCACATATTACAATCTATACCGACCATCTTTTGGCACAAGAAAACCTCTCAGGATGAGTTACATACAAAAATCAGATTACGGTCTCAAATCAGGGTCAAAAACTTTATTGGGATAAATAAAGTAAAATAAGTCCTAATTCTGACTAATCTGTATTAAACTCAGCATACTCACCAACACTGAGGTCAATGACACTATTGACATTCAGTTCTGGGACAAAGACCCCATATTGTCCACTGTCAGACAGCTTTACTGAAGAGATAATCAGTGTCACGATTCCTTTGAGCAGGTCGTCATGGTTTAGAGTTGTCCTCTTTTTGTACTGAGCCATTTGTGGACGATGATGGTCCCGTCCACGTACACACACGTGGACGATATTATCATGGACAGGTAGGTCATCTCTGCTGATATCTACTGTGCAAGCAGACAAGTTGGCAGGGGGATCCAGAACCCACTGCAGAGTGACATTACCACCAGGCTCCGCCTTAATTGTTGGATTCAGGCAAGTAAGATGATGCCCTCCTGAGGAAACAAACAAAAAATGCACACAGCTTTAACACTGACAGACAGAGTTGGTGTTTTTCAGTTCAGAGGTGGAATAAAATGTAAATGTGCTGCTCCACCCCATCCCCTCCTCCCATTACAGGAGAGGACTCTTCCTCCTGTGATGAATTACTTATGGGACAGTTTCATATCTAGCAAGCTTGATGCACTTCTTCAACTCTCCACACTAAACTTATAAATGTCTCAACAGTATCAAATATGGATCTTCTCCCCATGCCCCTTCCCCATATTAACCGCTACCTGCCATTGTGCGGTAATATTTTGGTGATACCATAAACGCACCACGACGCAAGTTTTTTACGTTTTTGAACGCCCTAAATCTCCTCCTTACGGAAGCACATTGCATTCACTGGATAAAAAAAATTTAGACACCATATCTCGTAATTATCTTGTAATTATCTCATAATTACGAGATCAGGATCTCGTAATTATGAGATAAGATAAAGAAAAAGAAAAGCTTCCTGTCGCCTGTAAATCCTCGCTAATCAGTGGGCAATGATGGCTCTATCGCAGTTAATCTGCTATTACTACCTTCTAGTGACGTGCTGGATGTTGCTCTCTTTCTGCAGGAGCAGTTGAACCAACACGGGATGCTTCATGGATACAAATTCATGCAACTGAAATGCAACCAAGCTGGTTTGGTAGTGACTCAGAGAACTGTGCGGCACCTGCTAAAAATCTTAGGAGTACAGCTGAGGCAACGGAACCGTCTTGTCGTAAAGAAACCAAGTTGTTAATTTACCCATAGACATGAATTTACCTCTTCATAAGATAATTTAAGATATAAGATAAGATACGATAAAAACTTTAATAACCCCACACTTGGGAAATTCACATGTCACAGCAGCTCAAAGCACAGACAGAAAAGGGAGGGTGACAATGTAGCTTGGATAAAAGAAAATTAGAAGATTAAAAAATAGAAAATGTGTATACAGTGTATATATATATATATGTATATATATATATATATATATACATATATATAGCCTTAGTAAAAGTAAGGCACTAAATTGAATTACTGTACACACACACACGAGACTATTTACAACATATACACAGTATGATAAAGATATGGAATATAGTCAAGATGGCACCGCCCGAATGGCAGCTGGTTACAGTAAGTTAGCTCCGACCCCCCTTCGTAGATGTGCATTATGTGGTTCTGAGCGAAGCAGTGGCCAATGTGGCACCTTTCCTAATTACGAGATAAGGTGTCTAATTTTTGATATCCAGTGAATGCAATGCGCTTCCGTACCTCCTGACCCCTTGTCACTCACATAAATGCCGTCGTCCCGGATCAATGATTTAAAAACCATGTAGTACAGGTCCTGCTCGAAGCAGCGTCTTAGCTCATCTTACCGAGTTAGCTAACAGGTGCTAATGCTGGCGCTAGCTAAACTTTGCCATGAACTTTTTAACGACGCTATAAGCATGTCAGTATGAACTACAGTAAACACGTCTTTAACAATGCTTTATACTTGTCAACATAGTGATCGACATTATACCAATGTTATAAACTCAAATAATGCCAACGCGGACAAGCTTTAAAGCTAATGCGGTCTATGAGTAGTTAGCATACATTGAGGAGCAGTGTCGCACAACTTTGAGCCGCGGGTTTGAAGTTATGATGGCTATTAACCGTTAGCTGTTAGCCAAACATACCGTTGGCCTCCAAGGTAACGCTACATAGAAAGATTGAGATTGACAGCACGTCAACCACGGCTTTAAAGTTACGCCGGCTGGTTAGCATTTAGTTGTTTGCCAAACATAACGTTAGCTCCATATATTTAAACTTACCAGCTTCGGCAGACAGTGCAAAAACGCAACATAGAAAGGTGAAGATTAGCAGCACGCCATTCGTCATCGCTGTACAGAATATAACTAATTATGTTACCCAGTCTTGTCGTTTAAATAGGAAACGGTGTGTACAAGAAGCCGGTGACAAGAGCAGTGACAACGTGACTGCCCGTTATTTCCGGAAACACTAGCATAAAACCAAAAACCGCGCTCAGGCAAGCCTCGCCCACCACAGCAGCATTTAAAGGGACAGCTCCACATTGAACACAAGCTGCTTCAACTTAGGACCACTGCACAATTTCAAAATGGTCTCAATAAACATGTAAAGACTAGTTTGTCTCTCGACCCATTAATATCCTGTCATTATTTACCAATCTAAAGACCCACGAATCCACCATATTACTCTAAATGAATGACTATTTCCAGCAAAACAAAAAAGGAAAACAAAACATCAACAGACATGCTCGAAAAGGAGTAGGAGGAAGTGTACACTTATATAATCCTTCCCACTTCTCAATATTCATGTCTCATTTAAAAAGGAAATAGTCAACAACTATCCCAAACATATTTACAACCATTAATATTGATAACAACAGTCTTGATTTCAGACTGTAAAGACACATTTTATGTTCAGATCAACTCCACAAACTGAACAAAGTTAAAGTTATACTCTGATGCTCCTCTGATGTTAACTGTCACCTTCAATGATCCAGTTAATGGTGAAACCACCAAGAAAGACCTCAGTGTGGAGATGCATTTGATTTCCCCCAAAATAAGACACACTGACAACTAATGCAACACTCACTATAAACTGCAGTCAGTAAATGAATTTTATTTAAATAGTAAATTGTGTTGCAACAAGTTTTCTAAAAGACTTAAGTGACTGAAATGAACAAATTAACAATA
This sequence comes from Epinephelus fuscoguttatus, assembly GCF_011397635.1. Taxonomy (NCBI): domain Eukaryota; kingdom Metazoa; phylum Chordata; class Actinopteri; order Perciformes; family Serranidae; genus Epinephelus; species Epinephelus fuscoguttatus. The sequence continues at coordinate 4,122,291 of NC_064754.1, forward strand.
TTAAGAAGCATTTGAGGATTTAAGCTCCATTGCATGGTTTCCAGTACTTGTTGTAATGCATCCACATAGACTGAATTTTAAATTTTCCACCAGATACTACACTCAACAGCCATCTCAATTACACTTTCTCTAAAACTAGCATATAAATACATTATTTACCTGTTTCTGTGAAGTGTAAATAAAGTCCAAATGTTGGAGGCTCTTTGTCTTCCTGCCCTCTCCTCTCCCTCCCCACATGTGTACTAACAGCGCGTGGTGCTGTGCTCCGCCCAGTTTTAGCGTCATCAAGAATCTCTTAGCTGTCATTGGCTGAGAGAGCACGTCGAGCGCGCCAGTTACGTGCTTTTTCGCGGGGTTTTTTTTTTACTTGCTGCACACAATGACAGACTCCTTCAACAGTTTTACTTCTGTTCTCTTTTCACTTACAGAAACAGTTCCGCCATCTTTAAAGTCTTATCGACAGTCGTGGCACTTCCTTCAATAACATCAGCTCAAACATCAAACTAATAAAATATAAAAGTAAGCACACTATATAGATGTGAAGATGTGTGAATATACTGTACATAACCACCCTTTGTATAAAGGTGTACATTTCGGAGGGGGGCACTGGGGACACTTCCCCCTCACTGTTTAGAATATTTGTAAATGACTTTTATTTTGACAAAATTATTATTATGCAGAAAATGCAGTGCATAAAAAAAGTCACCAGAATGGAGGAAATTAAATGTTTCATGCTCAAAATGTTCTACTTCTAATTCACAATGTCTAGTTTGTTTGCAATCAATAGAAACACTTTAACCTCTATGTAGATGTCATATTCTTTTTCATTGTTGCTTTCATATATAAAGTACATCTATGCATCTATTTTTTGCCTGTTATATGTCTATTTCTACCTACCTTCCCAAAAACTGGTTAAAAATCTATGTTGGTAGATTTTATCTTACACTTTTGGCCCCATAATGTGCTGTTTGAAAGGTTGTGGACAGGGGTCTGGGGATGATTGTCATGGTTTGAGTCCCTTTCTATCAAAAGGAAAATCTGTTTACATACAATTATATTTTATATTTTAGACAACAGTGTTCAGTTTGTGTTTGTTCATTTCCTGTTTGGTGTGTAAAACCTTGACTGTCCTCTGCTGGTGTCTGGTCTGCACTGCGTCTCACATGTCTTGATGAGGTGACACATCAATGACTGCTGTGTATCCCTTCTTCTTTAAGAGCAAGCAGACTAATATGTATATTTTAAATCCTAGTCATCATCACAGAAGAAAAAAAAATAAATGATGCAGACTTTGGAGGTCATATTAAAAGAAAAGCTGCAGTGCATTCAATCACAGCTGCAAAGTGACAAAATATGTTTGTGTTCTTATATTTTCTCAGATCAATTTCTGTTTTATTTTAAGATGACACTTCAGAGTAAATTTTACTGACAGCTACACAAAACCACTGTTAACTCAAACTATGATGCTTACATGAAGTTTAGACTCAGCCACAGAAGTGTATGAAACACATAAAATCAAATTTAATTAAAAATGAACATAAAACGCTTGGATGTTGGTGCACTAATAAGAAACAATCATTATTTGGATTGAACACACACACATACCCAATCATGTTACTGCTGAAATATCTTTCATTTTGCTTGAGTAAAATCTTTGATGACACATTTGATATTTAATTTTAACTTGAAAAAAGGTTGTTTTTTTATTCACCTCTGGAAATCAGACATTAAAACACAGAATCAAAGCAGGGATAGAAAACACAAACACTGTGCATCAGGTGCTCTTTTTTACAGTATTTATTTTAAAAACATTTAAAGCAAAGATTGGAAAATTAAATGAAGAAGGCGATATCAGGAGGCGATACTGAAATTTGTTGTTATTCTGTACACACTGCATTCATGTCCTATCTGTCTGTCCTGAGAGAGGTGTGACCGTTTGTTTAGATACTGCAAAGCAACATTATTGGTCGCATTTCAGAGGGAACTCCACTCAGTTGTTCAGCAGGAATAACAATTTGACAAAAGAAAAAAAAATATAATCAATAATCTATCAACTGTGAATAAATATTAAGAGAAAGAACAAAATGAAGACAAAGAATAAAGTTAAACACAAACATGATGTAGATGTGCAAATAATCAAAACACAAAACACCTTTGTTGTACCTGTTATCGCTGACTGAGGCTGGTTTGTCAAACCCTAAAGCCTCAGTCAGAGATAACAAGTACTACAAAGGTAGTTATCAACCACTAACCCAGGGTTTCTGCTTCAGGCTCTGTGCGCGTTCCCATAAAACCAGTGAAATGACACGTCCAGCACATCTGACTGTTAAATATGATCAATCTGTGCCACCTACTCCCACCTTTAAAGAACATTAAAAAAGTAATACGCTAAAGGTATTACACTGATATTCCTAATTCTGACTAATCTGAACTAAACTGTATTAAACTCAGCATGCTCACCAACACTGAGGTCAATGACACATTTGGCATTCAGTTCTTGGACAAAGACCTCATATGGTCCACTGTCAGACAGCTTCACTGGAGAGAGTGTCAGTGTCAGGATTCCTTTGATCAGGTCTTCATGGATGAGAGTTGTCCTGTCCTTGTACTGAGTCATCTATGGACGAAGATGGTCCTGTCCATGTACACACGCGTGGACGACATTGTCACTGACATCAAGGTCAAGTCTGCTGACATCCACTGTGCAAGCAGACAAGTCGACCCCAGGAGCCAGAGGACACCGAAGAGTACCATCGTCACCTTCTACTGCTGTGATTGGTTGACTTGTGACACCTGGGGAAACAAAGGTAACACAGCGTCAACACGGCTGAAAGACAGAGTTTATGATTTTCAATTCAGTGGTGCAACAGTTTCTGACATGTGAATATGCTGCTCCACCTCATTTCAGTTCTCCTGTGCAGAATAAACTGATCAGTGGGATGGTCTGATATGTCTAACGAGCTTGATGCACACCTGCAGCTCTTCACAATAAATGCTACATTTCACTTGTTTCAGCTCGAGTACAGAGAGAGTATTCTTTGCTCTTTGCTTCATGATGAACTATTACAAATATGTGACACATGTACTATGCAGCTGTTATCATCATTTAGTAGGTATTTAGTGTGGTATCCTGGCCCACCTGTATAAAACAGTAAAGTTATGTCATCTTACATACAGACACAAAACAGGGTGAACACAATAACATGAACAGCTGTCCCAGTGTAACACAATTATAACATCCCTGAGGCCAACACTACATCTGTGAGGCTTCTTAATAATGTTTCTTGTTGACGGTCCCTCAGATTTTATTTCGACTTGGTATTTCCTCTTCTGTCCTTTGTGTTGTTCTATTGGATTTATTATATTGTACACGAACACTTCTATCCACTATTTAGTGTCAAATGAGACGAGGCCCTCCCAAGGACAAAAACATCTTTAGCTTCTGTCTTTCAGCTTTAACACTGACAAAGTTAAAGTTATACTCTGATGTTAACTGTCACCTTCAATGATCCAGTTAATGGTGAAACCACCAAGAAAGACCTCAGTGTGGAGATGCATTTGATTTCCCCCAAAATAAGACACACTGACAACTAATGCAACACTCACTATAAACTGCAGTCAGTAAATGAATTTTATTTAAATAGTAAATTGTGTTGCAACAAGTTTTCTAAAAGACTTAAGTGACTGAAATGAACAAATTAACAATATTAAGAAGCATTTGAGGATTTAAGCTCCACTGCATGTTTTCCAATACTTGGGGCCAGATCTACTAAAGGTTTGTGTGTATAAAAACGTGTGCAAACTCATTGCACATGCAAAAAAAATGTACAAAATGATTTACTAACAGTGCGCACTAAGGGTTGCGTCTTTCAAAGGTGCCAAATAGCGCATCTGCATCCAGTTAGTATGTTTGCGGCAATGAATATGCAATATGGGGCGTTTACACGCAATTGTGCGTGTGCTGGGAGGAGAAAATGTAAATATATTAATTTAGCACACGCAAAGTGATTTCTCAAACCTGAACGCAATTTTGTACATAGAAACTGCGTCTATATTTAACACGTGTCAAAGGGAGGTGCAAACGGTTTGCGCACACGTGGCTGCGGTTATTGTTGCAAGGAGACATCAAAACGATGAAAAAAGACGCAGAGAACGCATTTTTCACCCTCATGTGAACATTTTTGGAATGAATGAGGAAACAATTATTAAAACATATCGCCTATCCAGCATTCCCATTTTGGAACTGTTGGAGGAACTCAGAGCGGATTTGGAGCCAGCAATACCTGCAATGACAAAACTCCTTGCAAGTTTAAATTTTTTTTTTTGCATCTGGGTCATTCCAGCGTACGGTGTCCTCCTGACACCTGTTCTCAACCCGACCACTGCCGGAGAGATAAGGTACAACGAGGTTCATATCCGCACACGGAATATTGTGGAGCGCACCTTTGGAATCCTGAAGCGCAGGTTCCGTTGTTTGGATCGCACTGGAGGAGCACTGCTGTACAGGCCAGAAACGCAGCAATCTCATTCGAAGTCACTTCTTGTGAGATGTTTGGTATATGCATTTATTTTTCTATTTTCATTCAATAATATGTAATGCAGAAATACACCTTGATCAAATATATGCTGTAGATTAGAATACGAGTGCTATTGTGACCCAATAAACTGCAGAGCATTGCAAAGTTAAGCAAATCAACATTTATTGGAAAAAAAAAAAAAAAAAAGACTGAAATCACTTTTTAGGTTCTAAACATTATCAAACGAAATAGTCTCATTAACGTCTAATTATGTTAAGCTATGCAAAATCATATTAAAGACACATTGTTTCAGTCACACAATATATCAGGATATAGCTCTAACATTTATCGTGGCAAAAAAACAAAACTAAACAGTTCTTTATCGTATAGCCTATTTTCAGAGCCCGCCCAAGGCATAAGCGAACTAAGCACCTGCTTAGGGCCCCGTGACCCATAGGGGGCCCAAGAGCAATTAACTTCAAAAAAGAAAAAAATAATTATTTTTTTCCATGTGTGAGTGATGATGATTCATATATCAATCAAATGTACATTTTTGTACAAAAAGACAATATTATGTTAACAGAGTGTAGCTTCCTACTGTCTCTCTGCTCTAAATGTCAGAGCTCCGCTAGTAAGGCGTGCATCCAGCCGTGCAACAAAGGACATACCCTTCAGGGGCAGAAGAAAGAAAAAGAAGAAAGAAGAGAGAGGAAGAGGAGAAAAAACGACAAGATAAAGGTATGTTTGCATGTCTTGGTAATGTAACGTTTGGTGTCAAGGAGATTTTGAAAAGTTTCCTCAAATTAGGAAAGTCCCTAATTATTGTTGATATTTTGTTCCAACTACGTTAGCCTACAATAGCAAATTAGCAAGCTAACGTTAGTTCAAAGCCAGAGAAATGTCTTTTTTAACTGGTAGGTTAGATAGCTTACTGTTCAAGCTAACGTGTTTGTGTTTGCGTAATACTACAAATCATATATATATATTTTTTTTTTTTCTTTTTTCTCTGGGTCGCTTTTTGGCATCAAAACATTTTTGATAACGTTTGATAGCAAATGTTTAATAACAACTAACATTAATTACAGACGCAGTGACGTTTGCTAGCATTGTGTTTTTGCATTAATGAATTAACTCAGTTAACTTATAGTTTGAGATATGTTGTTTGCTGCAGAGCATAGTAATTTATGTGAGTAAATAAACATATTCCTTTTAAAACAACTCCCTGTTATGCTCATAAGTTATATGAAACTTCCCCAGGAGCACTGTTTAAGTATTTTGGAGGAGGCACTGACTCAGCCCAGGGACAGTCCACCTCCTCAGGCTCAGCCAAGGCAAATGAATCAGGTGAGGGAAAAACTGTCACCATATATACTTAATTTCTAGTCAAATTATCTCATTAAGATATTAATATAACACATAATCATATGAAAAGGGACATGTTTTTATACAAATGCATATTATTTCAAAACTCCTCAAGCAATTTTCAGTTGTTTCACTGGCAGATTGTTTTCTTATTACAAGCTATAGCTGTACTATTTCACTTAGAAAATAAGCAGCATAATTTTCAAGTGTAATATGACATCTAACATGACCAGCTTTTGTTGTTGTTTTTCATTTTAGGTCCATCTCCATCCTTTGCTCCATCCACTGTGCCCACTGTCCCCTCTGTGTTGCAGTTTATTTAAAACAAAAAATAATAAAGCAGATTGTGTTTACAGTAAATGATTGGTTTATTTTGTTACTTTTAGTTGGCCTAGATGACATTCGGTGTCCCACTTAGTACTATATCACTTTGAATATTAAGTGTAAATCAACCCCCGGCTGCTCTTGTAGCTGAATTTGCTACCATTTCAGATTAAAAACCATAGTTGGGTAAAACATGCCAGGCTGCTCTTTGAGGTTTTACAGTATGTATTGATTCTCTGGGTGGCCAGTAGGGGGACTTGCTGACTTTGCCAAATATTAACTGAAAGATTTTTCAGCCAGTTTGCAAATCTGTTGTCTGCTTCCATGGCCTTAATCACTGTGGATTACAATCTAACTACAACAGAAAGTTCTCATCTCTAGTTTTACGAGTAGAACATGAAATAACTTATAGTAGGTGTGTGAATGATCAACAATCATTATTATTGGCAGTGATATAGGGCCCCACGGAGGCTTGAGCCGGCCCTGCCTGTTTTACACAAAATGAATATTCACAGCCAGTATAAGAAAACTTAAACGTGGCAGTTGAGTGTATTATTTGTGTTTCCTTTTACGCAGGTGGAACTTGTCTGCCGTGCGCACCTCTCCACCCTCTCCAGTCCCAGGCTGCCTAGCTGTCGCTGTGGGACTTGGTCGGCCCACTTCTCCACCTGGATTGAGGGCAGTCAATGCCTGAACCCCTTCCCGTAGCTCTCTTGCCACAGAATTGACGGCCATCGTCAGGGCAGATACTGCGCTGACCACCTGTCTGCAGTGCGTGGCAATGGCCTGGGTGTCGCGCCTGGCCGCCCGTGCCAACGATGACGCCACTCGCATCTCCCGTGCAATTGTCTGAAGGGCTGCAGACTGTTTCTTTTGTTCCTGCAGCATCTCCAGGTCAATGTCCTCTGGGCCCTTTCGAGGCTCTGCAGGGGTGGCGGCTGCTCTGGGGGAATTTGAGGGGGATGGCTGAACTTCTGATGAAGATTCTATATATAAAAAAGAAATGTTTTTTGTTAGGGATTTGACTTGAAAGACAGAAAAAAGTCACCACAGGAGGTACATTCATCTTTCACTTCGTAAATAAATATATTTTCAGAAAAAAAAACCTGTTACTGTGCACCTACCTTGTTCTGCTTTTAGGTCCAGTGTGTCATACTCGGCAATTCCAGTGACTTGCTCCTCGCAGAACGTTAACTGCACCTGTTCCTCAATCTTGGTCAGAGGTATCTCATCTACTGACGTTTTATTATACGCCAATTTTTCTTTTGTTCTTCTTCTGATGTCTTGATGTCTTCTTTTCACTTCATGCACTGTTCGTACCGTTTTACTAACAGCATTTACGTTTTCACAGATTTCTTCCCATATAGCGGTCCTTTGTGAGACACTCAGGTTTTTTTGCTGTAGCTCATGTAAGTGTTTATTGGCCTCATCTACCAGCACCTCTAATTCCATAGGGTCGAATTTCACTTTGCGCTTTCTCTCCAAACTCGCCATGCTGCAAACCATGAAACACGCAAAACCGTCATTTAAACAGGGTGTCTCCAACACGTTTGCACCTGTTGTCATTAACGCAATCACTCTTAGTAAATCACCCGCAGCCCCACACGCAAAATTCTAGATTGCGCAGGCAAATTAGTACACGCAAACTGGGATCTTAGTAGATCCGGCTCTTGTTGTAATGCATCCACATACACTGAATTTTAATTTTTCCACCAGATACTACACACAACAGCCATCTCAATTACACTTTCTTTAAAAACAGCATATAAATACATTATTTACCTGTTTCTGTAAAGTGTAAATAAAGTCCAAATGTTGGAGGCTCTCTGTCTTCCTGCCCTCTCCTCTCCCTCCCCACGTGTACTAACAGCACGTGGTGCTGTGCTCCGCCCAGTTTTAGCGTCATCAAGAATCTCTTAGCTGTCATTGGCTGAGAGAGCACGTCGAGCGCGCCAGTTACGTGCTTTTTCGCGGGTTTTTTGACTTGCTGCACACACTGGCCCATTCCCAAACCACTCCCTACCCACCACCACTTCACGACCGAGCGTCACTCCAAATCAAGTTACACTCGCAGCTGTGGAGGGCACTCTAAATTAAGGGGAAGTGTATGAAAGAGAAGCCAAGCAGATGGGACGCCCTCGCCACTCTACCGGAAGAAGAAAGCAGATGTAACCATGGATACCGACAGACGCTTTGTGAAAGCAAAATAGAGCAACAGGCTATAAAAACCATTTAAATATTAATTAAAATGAGTTATATTAAAAATAAACTTGGATAAGTCAGATAAGAGAATTATAGATTTTTTTTTTTATTTTTTTTTTTAAAAAACAAACCCACCAAACATTCTGAGTTTGTTTGAGACTGTAAAGTCAGGGTGAGAAAAAACAAATGTGAGTGTTTGATCTAAAATATTTTACAAAGTAGAAAGACGGAACTCTTTCATTTGTACGTTGTTTCCTCCATTGTGATGTTGCGCTTCCTGCTGGGCTCATCAGAAGTCTGCACTGATGCACACTCGCTATCTAAGGGCTGAGCAGTCCACTCGCACTCAGCGATAATTGGTTTGGGACGGCCCTTAATATGGCGAAGCTCCGCGTGACGGCGCAAACGGAGGGGGAGTGAATAGGGCGAGGGGATAGGGGCCGGTTTGGGATTGGGCCACTGACAAAGCCTCCTACCAAAGAGCATGGATACCAAGAGCCGAAACTCAATACAACGCCCCATAGCAACAGACTCGCCCATGGTTTCGTCCTGCCGCCGCCATATTGGACTGTCAGCAAACCGCAGCAGACCCGCTTGCATACAAAAACACACAGACAAACTGAAGTATATCGCTATTAATTATGCTTACAATGCTACTCACCTCGTGATAGCTTGGTCACAGCTGCTTTTTCACGTTTTTGTAAAGCAAAATATAGACTTTAAAAATAAAAATAAAAAAAAAAAACTAGGAAAAACGGCCTAGATGGCATCTCTGCATATTACATCCACTTATGAGATTAACTTAATTACTCCTTCAAAATCACCCCATAAGCCAATCTACCAAATAAATAAATAAATAATTTAAAAAAAAAAAATAAATATTATAAAATCAATAATATTTTAACTAGAAACACATTAATGGCGACGTCACATAGTCAGGAATAAAGATTTATTTACAGTTTGTACAGTAAGGGGACAGTAATAATAATAATAATATATAAGCTATTTTAATATGATATATTTTAATGCTAAAGCAGTAATCAGTTCTGATATAAATGGTCCAAGAGGCCATATATAGACCTATATATGTATATATATGTATGTATATATATACCCACGAAAACTACACTGTTTTCTTTTACTTTTGTCCTCCTCTCTCCTTGACATCTTGCATGTTGTCTGGGCGCAACAGTCCAAGCTCAACAGTCCAAAATGGCGGTAGCACCCCTAGTGGCTGTTGGCAGAAATTCAACGGAGCTTCGCCTCTTGGTATCCATGCTCTTTGCTCCTACAACAGTTTTACTTCTGTTCTCTTTTCACTTACAGAAACAGTTCCGCCATCTTTAAAGTCTTATCGACAGTCGTGGCACTTCCTTCAATAACATCAGCTCAGCTATCAAACTTCTAAAATATAAAAGTAAGCACACTATATAGATGTGAAGATGTGTGAATATACTGTAGGCCTACATAACTACCCTTTGTATAGACTCACAAGTCAGTCTTTAGACGCTCATCAGAAGGCAGAGATCTCTGATTGTCTGTTGGCGAGACTACCCTTTGTACAAAGGTGTACATTTCAGAGGGGGGCACAGGGGACACTTCCCCCTCACTGTTTAGAATATTTGTAAATGACTTTTATTTTGACAAAATTGTTATTATTATCATTATTATGCAGAAAATGCAGTGCATGAAAAGTCACTAGAATGGAGGAAATTAAGTGTTTCATACTCAACATTTATACATCTAATTCACAATTTCTAGTTTGTTAGCAATTTATAGAAACACTTTAACCTCTATGTAGATGTCATATTCTTTTTCATTGTTGCTTTCATATATAAAGTACATCTATGCATCTATTTTTTTGCCTATTCTATGTCTATTCCTACCTACCTTCCCAAAACTGGTTAAAAATCTATGTTGGTAGTCTTTATCTTACACTTTTGGCCCCATAATGTGCTGTTTGAAAGGTTGTGGACAGGGGTCTGGGGATGATTGTCATGGTTTGAGTCCCTTTCTATCAAAAGGAAAATCTGTTTACATACAATTATATTTTATATTTTAGAGAACAGTGTTCAGTTTGTGTTTGTTCATTTCCTGTTTGGTGTGTAAAACCTTGACTGTCCTCTGCTGGTGTCTGGTCTGCACTGCGTCTCACATGTCTTGATGAGGTGACACATCAATGACTGCTGTGTATCCCTTCTGCTTTAAGAGCAAGCAGACTAATATATATATATTAAATCCTAGTCATCATCACAGTAGATAAAAAAATAAATGATGCAGACTTTGGAGGTCATAATAAAAGAAAAGCTGCAGTGCATTCAATCACAGCTGCAAAGTGACAAAATATGTTTGTGTTCTTATATTTTCTCAGATCAATTTCTGTTTTATTTTGAGATGACACTTCAGAGTAAATTTTACTGACAGCTACACAAAACCACTGTTACCTCACCACATGTTTAAGGTATAATTACTCCAGATCTATTGTGCATAATTTTGCACACATTTCAACAAACTGTTTTATTTCTTAAAAGTTTACTCACACTCTTTATTATAGCTGGTATTTGAGTGTTTTATCACTGCTGCACGGCCTTCTTCATCACAGTTTTTGCACATGAACCACATATAAATATTTATAATCAGGAAGGCCTTAAGAAACCCCTGTGGAGCTTTAGCGACCCCTAGTGGCAGTGGGAATCCCCAGGTTGGGAGTCAGTAGGCTACACTAAGAGAAAGGTTTTCTATGTTTATCAGGCCCAAAAAAGACTTTATTTCAGGGGTCAGCAACCTTTACTATCAACCATCACAATTTAAAATACATAAATTAAGTTTAGGAGTTTGAACATTAAATATATGAATGTTTTACCTGCATGCCTCCGCTGTGAAGGGAGCACCCAAAAAGGTGAACATTCATCATGCATTAAAGGTCCAGTGTGAAGGATTCAGAGGCATTTGTTGGCAGAAACAGATTATGAAAATGATAATAACTTTGTTCTCCTTAGAGTACAATCACCAGAAAATAAGAATTCTTTTATGTTCGTCATCTTAAAATTGATTTTGCGTCTACATATGGAGCAGGTGCTCTTCCAGGGAGTCAATCAGCACAGTTTCGAGGTGGATACCCAAAATTAGCGTCACCAGTTCAGTAACTGACCAAATGTCTCCCCTCTGTTGCTGAGATACGTTGAGTAATGGCCAGACAAGTGTTCTTGCAGAACGTTATGATGTCACAGTGAAGCTGACCTTTGACTTTTTGGAAATAAAATGTCATCACTTAAAATTTTATCCTGTGAGACATTTGTGAGGAATTTTGTCGTGATTAGCGTAAGAATTATTAAGTTGTGGACGAATGCATGTTCTGTGAGGTCACAGTGACCACCAAATTCTCATCAGATGTTTGTACCAAATTTAAAGAAATTCCCTCAAGGTGTTCTTGAGATATTGTAGTCATGAGAACAGGATGGACGTACAGACAGATGGAGAACTGTTATCCCCAGTGCTGAGGTGTAAAAAACACCTTAAATTTAAACTTAAATTACCAATCCATAATTTGGTGCCCTCCCTGCAGTAACTCAGAGGACACCTTATGACAATGGTTCCCAATTGGTAGGTCGCAGGTCCATTCTGAATGGAAACGTGTCAAGTCTGTAAAAAAGAGCACACTTTACTTTTTAAGTGCGTCCTTCTTCTGTAGAGTGAGTGACTTGAGCTACTTGACAAACACAATCATGTGTTGGACCAGGTTTTCAGATGTATGCGGACGATACAGTCATACATGTATCTGCAAAACTGCTCTGGCAGCTTCCAAACAGCTGTCATGTCTCATATCCTTGCTAAATTCTGTCCTGCTACCATTAACACAGGCAAAGTTATTGATTGTATTTTTAATTGAAAAATGCAAAAAATGTACCCAGGGGTGCACAAGGGTTAAAATACATTTCATAAAATAAAAACATGATTAACATTTCATTAGTTAAGCCAAGTGCTTTACAAAAGGAAAGATTTGAAAATGAAATATCTTAAGACAAAAGTTAAGAATCATACATATAAAATAGAATTTACAATTTAAATACAGAAAATATATCAATTTAAAACAGCTGTGCATCAAGAACAACATTCAGTTATCTTAGTATCTGTTTGCGGTCACCTGAAGTCGCTTGATGTTTTCTCAGATTAATAAACTTTCTATATGTTTACTATCCATCTATGATCTTGTTTTCCTGCTCGTCTACCCTCATGAGACCTGAACTTTTGTTTGGTATGCGTTTTTAATTTCTCCTAGCTATTTGGAATCCGTAGGACCATCCATCCACTCACATTCACACCTACGGACAATTTAGAGTCACCAATTAACCTGCATGTCTTTGGACTGTGGGAGGAAGCTGGAGCACCTGGAGGAAACCCGCGCTGACACGGGGGGAGAACACGCAAACTCCACACAGAAGGGTCCTGCACCCAGAATCGAACCAGCAACCCTCTTGCTGTGAGGTGACAGTGCTAATCATCACACCACCGTGCCACATTCATAGGACCAGATAAGTGAAAAACACTAAACACTGTCAACGATAATAAAATCCCAGTGTCCTCAAATGAGCACTTCCTAATTTACAGTGTCTTATCTTGTTAGTTCATAAAATTAGTCACATTCGTGTTCCATGTCAAACTACAGATGTTATTAATCATAAAAAACAACTTTCAACTATAAAATGTGATCAGGTTTTGGACCTTGTCCACTTTTGTGTCGGGATCAGCTGCAGACGGACTTGGCAGAGATGGCGGCCATCTTGTTTTTACATGGATTAGTGTAAGGTTATGTAAACCCAAAATGTGATGTCCTCATATGAGGACACGGAGTCTCAGGAGGCGATACTGAAATTTGTTGTTATTCTGTACACACTGCATTCATGTCCTATCTGTCTGTCCTGAGAGAGGTGTGACCGTTTGTTTAGATACTGCAAAGCAACATTATTGGTCGCATTTCAGAGGGAACTCCACTCAGTTGTTCAGCAGGAATAACAATTTGACAAAAGAAAAAAAAATACAATCAATAATCTATCAACTGTGAATAAATATTAAGAGAAAGAACAAAATGAAGGCAAAGAATAAAGTTAAACATAAACATGATGTAGATGTGCAAATAATCAAAACACAAAATGATTATTGATTAATTCAAAGTAACAAACAGCCACATGATGACTGAGACACAAACAATGAATTCTAAGGCAGAATTTACACTTCTGCGTTGAACTGACGCCATAACCTACACCGTAGCCTGACGTGCACCTCCCAAGAAATGTAACTACACATCTCAGCAACGCAGACCTCCTGTCTGTTATGTAAGTTGAAACCATTTCCTTCAGTGGAAACAAAGCTTTTATTTACTTTTATTTCAAAGTTGTGTAACAGTAAATTTTGAAGACAATAAAGCCTCCACAAAAGTAGCATTTTAAGTCTTGTGTGTGATTTATCCTGGCTTCATATGAGCAGAGGAAATCTCCGATTGTCGCTAGGCTAATATATACAATGCAAAATGCCATAGGCTTGTGCTAATCACGTTAGCATGTTGTATTTGTTTGGAAAATGTGTTTAGTATAAGACAGTTGTTTTGTCAGTGAACCTTGTGAGTTGTAATGGAGCTGAATTTGGTAAGGTTACCTTTGTTAAATGTTGCTGTTGTCCCTGGCTTCATATGAGTAGAGAGAAGTCCACTAGCTGCTAGGCTAATTTATACAATGCAAAATGCCATAGGCTCATGCTAAAAACATTAGCATGTTGTATTTGTGGGGAAAATGTGTTCAGACAAAGACAAGTGTTTGTCTGTGAATGCTGCGAGTTATAGTGAAGCTGATTTGTGTACTTCTGTTTGAAACTGTCTCTATTAAGCCATGTTTAATGTGTGTTTAATGTGTGTTTAGAATCAACTTAACTTCACAGCACTTCACTGAGACCCCGTCGCTGACAAGTGTTTTGGAGGTGTAACTGCAGAGTGACACAGACACACCACCAAACAAGTTGCTCACAACGACGTAGGCCACGTGCGTAGGCTACAGCGTATAGGGTCTGCTGCACAAGTGTAAATCCTAAAACAGACAGCTTAAACATATACACACAAGTAGAAAGAGTTCTGTGAAAAGGAGTCAGGTCAAGGCGAAAGGTCGGATGATCTTAATAGGGTTAGACTAGTTACTCACAGTATCAACTCTAGACACATTAATTGTGGGGGCTGTACCACAAAGCCAGTTCAACAAACCCAGGCGCTCTTTGTCTGAGCTGGTTTGAGATTGATCTGTACCACCTACTCCCACCTTTAAAGAACATTAAAAACGTATAACACTAAACGTATTACACTGATTTGTACTTTTTGTGCAAATCAAAGCAAAATGAATTTTACTGATTTAATTTTAACTGTGATAAATAATAATACACTAATCAATCTTCTAACCAGGGTTCTGTTAGCTACAATAGACAAGCGGTGTGAAACAGACATCAGCAAATCAGGACCAAATATTAAAACATAATCCAAAGTGATAATATTATTGTAAGGCTTGAAGGAAATTCATAAATGTCACCTTGATCAATAACAAGAACTATCGATATATGCTACCTGTGATTTTAGAGCCAGTGTGGGCAGATGGACCAAAGAACACTGCAAACATATCAAACATCAAACCGTGCAAATAAAGCAGTATTCTTGATCAGGTTTCCTGCGTCGCTGATACACTGCAGGTTGCCGTCTTACATAAAAAATTAAAAAAATACGGCACTATTAAAAAACCTACTGTAACTGCTCATATCAACCCTTTCTCCTGATACACTACCAAAATCCCTTCCTCGAGGCAGATTTGTGATACTGGGCTACATATATAAAATCAACTTTACTGTTGTGGAGGAAAAGGCTTTGCTTCAGGTGAAGAAGTATGGAAGGTTTTCTAATGTTGTCAGGATGAGTGGTTATCGTCTCCCACCACCACCTCTCTCAGGCCATTCGCTGCAGCGCTGTGTGGGTCTTCATCCTCATTTGTTGCTTGTGTCTTTTGCATCATTGTCTCATCTTCTGGCCCCTGCTCTCCTCTGGGTGTCTTCTTTTTAAGAAACTGTGAGGACATGATAACCACTTTGTGACAAACTTAATTTATACAGTTAAGGACAGTTTGTGTACAGAGCTAAGATGGTAGCCAGACAACGTAATAATATTGTTGATATCATCATCATCATCATCATCATCATCACAATAATAATATTTTCATATTATGGCAAATGTATGAAGAATAATCAAACTGATGTTCGTTACATGATACAAAAAAACTCCACACACTACACTAAAAATCTACCTCAACTATCTGAAGTACAAGTACTGATTCTGCAGGAAAATGTCCTCCATGATTTATTTTTATTCTATCTTCCATTATTAGATTGTCAATGTGTAAGCAGCATTTTACTGTTGAAGCCAGTTTTAGAAACAGTATTGGCTCCAATTTAAGATTTTATTTAGTGGAAATAACTTTTAAGAAGTTGAGGTTGTCTTATATTAGAGTGAATATACATAGTTAGACTCCACAGTTAATTTTAAAATACTGTAGAACAGAAGTTTCTAACTTACAGATCCTTTTAGACTTCAACAGGATAAGAAAAGTGGCAAGAACGATAACAGCAACACAACCGCAGACATGGAAGACAATTTTCCACAGAGGCTTCTCTACAGGAGCTATGTTCTCTTGATCTTTGGTTACTATATAAAAAAGAAAGAAGACATTGTTTTCAGTATTCAGAAAATGCAGATTAAAAATATCATCTAGAAGTGAGACAATCTGCCTGTGCTCAGAGAGGTCAAAAACAATATTCCTAATTCTGACTAATCTGAATTAAACTGTATTAAACTCAGCATGCTCACCAACACTGAGGTCAATAACACAACCGGCATCCAGTTGTGGGACATAGACCTTGTATGGTCCACTGTCAGACAGCTTTACTGAAGCGAGTGTCAGTGTCAGGATTCCTCTGGTCAGGTCTTCATGGATGAGAGTTGTCCTCTTTTTGTACTGAGCCATCTGTGTTTGAAGATGGTCCTGTCCATGTCGATACACATGGACATCATTGTCACTGACATTAAGGTCATCTCTGCTGACATCCACTGTGTAAGCAGACAAGTCGACCCCAGGAGCCAGAGGACACTGAAGAGTGACATCGTCACCTTCTACTGCTGTGATTGGTTGACTTGTGACACCTGGGGAAACAAAGGTAACACAGCGTCAACACGTGTGAAGGACAGAGTTTATGATTTTCAATTCAGTGGTGCAACAGTTTCTGACATGTGAATATGCTGCTCCACCTCATTTCAGTTCTCCTGTGCAGAATAAACTGATCAGTGGGATGGTCTGATATGTCTAACGAGCTTGATGCACACCTGCAGCTCTTCACAATGTGAAGAGCTTGTATTTAGTGTGGTATCCTGGCCCACCTGTATAAAACAGTAAAGTTATGTCATCTTATATACAGACACACAACAGGGTGAACACAATAACATGAACAGCTGTCCCACTGTAACACAATTATGACATCCCTGAGGCCAACACTACATCTGTGAGGCTTCTTAATAATGTTTATTGTTGACGGTGCCTCAGATTTTGTTTCGACTTGGATATTTCCTCTGATTTGGTTTGTGTTGTTCTGCTGGATTTATTATATTGTACATGATCACTTGATGAGTGCAGGACAGTGAGGCAAAGTAACACAAAGATCAAACATCACAACACTGTAAACTAAAGCTAAAAGCTCAATATAGAGTTGATCCAACGTCTCACGACAAAATCTCAACAATATCAGGGCGTCGGTGGCTTAGTGGTAGAGCAGGGGCCTGTATCACGAAGCGAGATCAACCTTTCCTGGGTTACCCAGACCTATCCTGGGTTGACTAACCCTAACAATGGCAATCAGGATAATCGGTATCACGACGCTGGATATCAACTTGGTAACTCAACCCAGGGTTGCTTTATCAAGAGCCGTGAACGCGCACGCAGCGGACCAATCACTATCATGAGAGAAGCGCAGCGTCACTGAGCGTCCTCACAGAGCGCCGTATGTGAGGGAAAAAAGTATTTCTCATGTGAGGATCAGAGATTAATTCTACTAAAATATGAGGAGGAGAAAAGCAACATTAGAGAAAAGGCCAACACCGTGGCAGCTGCAGGAGGAGGAAACGTGCGTGGCAACGCATAACGGGATGAATAATGTTTCGTTTTAGTTTAGATTAGTTTATTTGCACATAATGTTAAAAACAGACAGTATAACATTTACAAGATTAAAAAAGAGCAAAGTGTCGGAGAGGTTAGAAGCCACTAAAAGCTTATCAAAGAAATTCCCCTGTCAAAACATCAATGAAATCACATAATAGAGAAGAAAAAAAAACGGGTGAGGAAAGAAGAAAGAGAGGAGGAGAGAGGGAAAAATCAAGACAACACAAGGGAGCAAATAAAATGATGTGTAGGTTAAATTACTCATCACTGGTTCAAGTAGCTACAGTACCTGTACCTGTACATCTGACACTGGTCACACCCTTGAATCCCATGAAATCAATGCTGCGCAGATGAATTGCATGTATTACAATTATCGTCTAACATCATTGCGTCTGATAAACTGGTCTTCTTTGTCATAACGTTATATATGCTACAATAAAGCTTAAAGCTGACGCCACAATTAAATCATATCAGCACCAAACTGATAGTCTGAATAAAATCATCCTGATATTGAGCTGTGTTAGAAATTAACAGCTGCGCAGAAATATACCTAGTCTCCCTCTTTAAAAAACAAAAAGGAAAATCCCTCAAACACCATGAAGTGTAGACATGATAGGCTACTTTCCACATTTCCAGCAGCAAAGCTGTCAGTTAGGCCCATTATCTTTAACAGGGATCATTTCCTCCAACAAAACAAAATGTTGGCACTAATTAATGGTGCTATTAAGTGTCCGCAAATGATCAGTTTCTTTCTTATGAAGGGCTGGGATGAAAGTTCCACTTCTTTCCACTCCTTTCTGAACAATCTTTTCATTGCCTGTTGTTGTTGCTTTCTTTTCTTTTTTAATGTTCAAAATAAACTTTCAAATCAAAATCAATCAAATGAATTAAACTTCCCGTCATGACTGGGCTGCATTTCTGTCAGCGGAGTCATTTTTTTCCGAACAGCTGATTGGCCAGTGGGTGGTGCTTTTTATAGGAGCAGATTCAATTAAGATTCAATCCTCTCCAATTAAGTGTGCGTGCTGTGCTGTGCTGTGCTGGTGTTTGACTGTGTGTAACAGCAGCCTTTTGGTGGTCATTTACACACTGTCCATGTGTGATCATGGTAAACAGACAAGCTGTAACCATGATAACAATAAATAACAAACTGTGTCGGGCTGGGTCAGGAAAAAGCGTCCCGAGCTGAGCTTTAATGAACATGTCCCTATAAATATTTCGGGAGGACAGAATTGTTGACCAACCTCGGAGCAAACTTGTTCGCATTATCCTCATACTAACAGTTCTGTGCACAAAAATACTAGACAAATCGAGTCTTGCATTGATTCAGTGAGGAACAGAACATTTTAGTTTTTAATATGAGGGCAATCCCATTTTATGCCTGACCAAAAATATCTTCAGCTAGTTTCAGTATTCCACCTCCAATGAAGAGAAGACGAGATGGAGTTCAGTGTCTGTCAGACGATCTGAAAGGGATATATTGGCAGAGCAATAACACAATGTAGAGCCAGCAAACAAGATAAGGGTCGCCACAATATTACAGCTGTTTCTCAAACATAGCCTAACTTAACTCTCGACTTCTCAGAGAACAGAGTTATGTGAGATGTTTTAAATGTAGTGAAAGTTTTGAACATAAGCACAAATCTGACTGAAACACAAATGAGCCACCAATAGCAGCCTATAGCAGCAGCCTATAGCCTAGGTGCCACACCCACATCAAAGTTGGATGAGATGGTAAACTATCTAGTGCCATCTACCCTCGTATCATAACATATTGAATAAATAATCATATAATCGTTACCCCCATATTTTGAAGTCTCTCTTATAAATAAGAACAGGGTCCATAGCGCCCCCCCCCCCACACACACACATACACACACTCAGAGTGATAGGCCTATTACAGTTCAACTCACCTACAGTCAGTACAGTCACCACTGCCATTGTTAGTGCAATACAGTAAAAGAAATTTAACTAAAACAAGATGAAGTCCGCTGCGTCGACTTATTAGGCTCGTTCCAGATGAACTGCGCCTCGCCTGGAAAGTAGACGAGAGCAGGCGGCCGCAGCGGGGGGCGGTGACAGAAAGCTTCCCGACAGTTTCCAGCATCCTCCAGTCCGTCCAGGAAGTCACAGACACACTAACATCCTGTCTGGAATGATATCAATTCATTAAAAAAGTGATCAGACCCGTATATCAGTTTGTTTTCAGTCTCCAGTTGTTTTAATTATGATAGATACATTTATTAAAATGCTTTACAGGTGATCTGTAGTTTATGTTCATGGTAAATCAGCACCATATCAGTTTGACCTGTCCCCTCAGCTACACAGGCTGAATAAACTGTGTGTTGACTATAAGGTTCATATTTTATACAAGACAACAGCTTTCATTAAGGCTCAGTCAGATACAGTCAGGGCTTCACATCTGTACACGTTAGTTTAAGAATCCTCACATCCCACTGACCACTGTGTTGCTAAATACTTCAATAATTAAACCGTCCAATAAAATGTAGTACAGTAGACTCTGTATAGTTTATGATGAATGTATTCATCGGGGCTGAACTCCGACACAGAGAGCAGAGGAGATTTGTAAACGTGCGACCATGTAGAGACAGAAATGACATGCCCTGGTGTAAATAAGATAAATAACAGAGAGCTGTTGAGCTTGTTCCATAAAAGGACAAGGTATGCTTGAGGTTCTCAGTTCTGGTTCAACGCCGTAGCCTAACGTGCACCTTAAGCGGACTTTAAAATGTCTAAACTTCAGAAATGCACAGAAGAACGTGCGGAAGCTGCTAAAAGTTACAGAGAAGGACTTTGTCAGCGGAAGAAACAGCGATATCTCGAGAAACTGCGGTTAATAATAGGTGGTAAAGATCCGTACGGGCTAGCTCCCTCGTCTTGGAAAAATGATGACCCGACGGTTCTGCCTTCCATATCCTATCCAGACGTAGTGAATTACCTCGTATGGCAAGCCGGTTTAACATTTAATCGCTAAGTTTGACTATCCAGAATTACCATTAGGCTACAGATATCAATGTCATTTTGACTAGTAGTAATGCCATTGTGACTAGTATGAATTTTAATTGAAGATATCTATAACGTCATTCTGACTAGTCAAAACTACAGTTACAGATATCTGTAATTCAGTTTTGACTAGTAAGATTCAAACTATTGTTGCCATTCATGTGTATGGGGTTTGTCATTATAGATATCTACAATTACATTATGACTATAATTCCAGTTTGAGATATCTACGTCATTCTGACTATCTGAAACTCAATTCAAGATATCTAGAAAGGAGCATGTAGATATCTTCAATTGATGATCATTAAAGAGATCTTGAACTTGTATTCTTGATCAGGTTTCCTGCGTCGCTGATACACTGCAGGTTGCCGTCTAACATAAAAAATTTAAAAAATATGGAACTATTAAAAAAGCTACTGTAACTGCTCAGCTTCCTTCAGTGGCATGTATGTAACATTACCATCATTGATTTACACCGAACACAGAGTGCTCTAGGGAGTGGAGAAAGGAACTTTTCAGTCGATTTGAGGGTGTGAAATTTGTTCTCCGCATTTGACCCATCCCCTGAGGGAGCTGTGAGCAGCAGCGGTGCTGCGCTCGGGAATCATGTGGTGATATAACCCCCCAGTTCCCCAAAGGCAATGGGTCCCATTTTTTTATAGTCTTTGGTATGACCTGGCCGGGGATCGAACCCCTCCCAGTCTCGGAGCGGACACTCTACCACTAGGCCACTGAGCTGGTCAGCAGCTCATATCAACCCTTTCTCCTGATACACTACCAAAATCCCTTCCTCGAGGCAGATTTGTGATACTGGGCTACATATATAAAATCAACTTTACTGTTGTGGAGGAAAAGGCTTTGCTTCAGGTGAAGAAGTATGGAAGGTTTTCTAATGTTGTCAGGATGAGTGGTTATCGTCTCCCACCACCACCTCTCTCAGGCCATTCGCTGCAGCGCTGTGTGGGTCTTCACCCTCATCTGTTGCTCAGGTATTTTGCATCATTGTCTCATCTTCTGGCCCCTTCACTCCTCTGGGCGTCTTCTTCTTACAAATCTCTGTGAGGACATGATAACCACTTTGTGACATACTTCAATAATATTTTCATATTATGGCAAATGTATGAAGAATAATCAAACTGATGTTTGTTACATGATACAAAACTCCACACACTACACTAAAAATCTACCTCAACTATCTGAAGTACAAGTACTGATTCTGCAGGAAAATGTCCTCCATGATTTATTTTTTTAAACTTTATTTTTCATTTTGCACGTAACAAAACATAGGCATAGAATACAACATCAAAAAACACAAAGGGTGGGGGGTGGGGGGGCACTACTCTCTGTTACATGTATGCCATTTTCCCCATATTTGTTCATGGACCTCTGCTTTAGTCCTCAGACAATAGGTCAGTCTTTCCATAGAGCATATTTCCTCCACAATATTCAGCCATTGTTCCTGTGTAGGAGGTTCACTTTTCAACCAGTTCTTTGTGATGGCCTTTTTAGCCGTAAGTGTCAGGATTTTGAACAGGTAAATGTCCTCCTTTCTTATTATATCCTCGGTGTCAGTGCCAGATACACAGCCCGGGGGATCATTCGGAATCTCATATCCAAAGACTTGCTCCATGGTTTGAAGAGCCATGTCCCAGAATGTTGTAATTTTCACACATGACCAAAAGATATGTGAGTGACCGGCATTCCGATGCCCGCACTGTCTCCAACAATACTGACGCTTACTCAGTTGTTTACTTTTAATGTGTGGTGTAATGAAATATCTAATTAAATTTTTCCAGCCAAATTCCCTCCATCCTTTAGAACTAGTTGAAGTATTTTGGGTTCTGCACATGGATTGCCAGTCACGCTCCGACAGTTCAATATTAAATTCTGACTCCCACTTCTTTTTTGTATGCAGTGTGTTACTTCCATTCTGTTTTTTGCAGACCTTTGTACAGTTTGGAAACAATTTTTGAAGGAATTTGTTTATAGGCACCTGTCAACACTCTGATCACTTCATTTTCTCTGTCGAGATCCCTTTCTTAATTTCTGTGTTATAGAAATTTCTTAGCTGGAAATATGTGAACAGGTCTCCTTTATCCAGGTCAAACTCCCTCTGAAGTTTTCCAAAAGATTTGAAATGTTGTCCTTCCACCAGTGTGCACATAGCTGTTATTCCATTGTCTCTCCAGCTTCTAAACATCCTATCAAGCTCTCCAGGCTTAAACCTGTGAGTCTGAGAAGGCCAGATCAGAAGTTTACTATCCCCTGTCAATTTGTATTTTTTAACCACCTCGCACCATATTCTAAGTGTTTCTCTTAATATTGAATCGTCTCCCTTGGGGTCTGTATGCTCTATTTCACCTAGCCTGGTTTGAGGGGGATCCTGGCCCAGTTTCAACTCAATATCCTTCCATCTAGCTTGATATTGTGGGGAGCACCAATAGACACTGGCTACAGTTACATGATGGCTTCTCATTCAGAATGAAATAAATCTGAATGAAATCATTCAGAATTAAAGTGTTTCCAGGTAGTTTACATGGGAAATATTCATTCTGAATGAGGGTTTACACGGGAGATCAGTTTAATCGCCTTTATTCAGGTCTGCGCAAGGTTTGGGGCAGGGAAGGTTTCTGATTGGATAGGGGGCGGGGCGGATGTTACGTGTTTACGTTTACCGGAAGAAAACACTGTAGTCCTCACTCCGGATAACAAGATGCTTGACGATGCCGTTCTTAGTGCCTTTTTCGGGCGTGTTTTGCTTATATTCTTGAAGCAGCAGTACGACAACAACCTCGTTCTGCTAATGCTTCATCTGTTGAGCAGGAGAAGGGAGGTAGAAGACTGCGCTGTGGCGAATGGAAACCGGTGAGTGCAACGAGTCTGACTGCTCTATAGAGTGCCGAAGTCACGCCCCTTCCCGTAGAGCTCATGGGATCTTAGATCGGAAAAAATATGAATGGCAGTGAATGGGGAGAGCAATATTATCTTTTGGTCCCGTTTGAGTTGTGACAGGAAATCCAAATCACCAGTTACCCTGGCCTCAATGAAGACTTTGATCTCACATCTTTCTTGTAGTCATTGCTTCAGTCCTATTATATAGATGTGCTTTTTCCTTTAAGGATTAGATATTCTCAACATTTTCTCTAAATGTGCTACGAAGTGGTTTCCTCCGTTTTACTACTTTTTTTTTTTTACTACTTTTGCAACTTCTCATTATCTCTGCCATAATGTCTTCACTAATGCTAAATGCTGTACTTTAATGTTTGATTCCTAGTGTGGATTTTATCCTCCTTTGCCTACACCACCCCTAACAGGGTTTGTGTTGTTTCAGGGATCTTGTTCTTATATCTATTTTTTCATATTTCTCTCTATGTGTTTGCTGGTTGGTGCCTCTAGTGGCTAGAGAGAAAAAATGTTGCATATGGGAGGACCTCATGTTTGTACTTCCTGTCTTGTATTCACTGAGTACTGCCCCTACAGGTCAGAACAAACTTTGCATGTTTCACTCTTGCTCACCTGTGCACATTTGTAGTAATTGCAACCATGATTACTCTGTTTGTCTTTGTGTCACTGCACCCTGAAGAAGGCGCAAGCCGATACGCGTTGGTGTAATTTTAATGAATGTAGCCCATTAAATTAAAGGCCTTTTACATTTTTCAAACCCACTTGAGTGCCTGGACTTGGATTTTTTTGTGCCATTTTTTTGGCCAAAAGTTTTCCTCTTATTTTGGACATTTTTCCCTTCCATGAGCACCGGTGGTTTGAGGGACACCAGCAGTGCTCCAGTCTCCTCTCTCTCTCTCATGTTGTTAATGAATTTAAAACATAAATTTTAAGGTCAAGAAAGTCATACTTTGTGGTAAAACTGTTGAGATATAAGCTTTGGAAAAAAAACGTAATTAGAAAGACTACACAGGAGGCGGTCGCGTATGTGACGTCATAGCTCTCGCGCGCTTCCAGCAGCTTGGAGTGACTGCAACCTGGCACAAAACACACAGACATCTTCAATCATAAATCGATTAATCATAAAACAGTGGAATTTCAGCGGGGAGGCCAAACTGCAGGAAGCGAGCGAAAGCTATGACGTCACATACGCGACCTCCTCCTGTGTACTCTTGAGACTTTCTAATTAAAAAGCTTATATCTCAACAGTTTTACCACAAAGTATGACTTTCTTGACCTTAAAATTTATGTTTTAAATTCATTAACGACATATTTAGATTTCATGTCACAACTCAAACAGGAACAAAAGATAATATTGCTCTCCTCATTCACTGCCATTCATATTTTTTCCGATCTAATGGTGCATTCCAGGCAACCCGTAACTCGTGTTTTCACAACCTGTAACCCGTGAAAGTGCACTGGAACGGCAGTCAAACCCGTAACTTCCCACCCGTGAACTCGTACCAGATCGATGTACTCCCAGTTACGCTTTCTGACGTCACACAGCCCTCTAAACCAATTACCTTACTCCTCTAAACAACAATGGCAGCCCTATGGATGCGGTGCTGATGGAGGTGATACATGGTGAGAAATAGACATAAAATAACCCTAATGTTAACGCATTATTGGCAGCCGCTCTAACAGCTGGTTTCCAGTGCAAGAATAAATCAATACAAAATACGTTTCCAAACCCACAGATAACGTAAAATAAAAAGTATAATAGCATCTGTGACCTTGTGCGCTGTTTTCCTCCTCCGTTTCACTCAAATGAACAAGGAGCAGGCACCTTTGGCGATAGAAATATTGGGGAAGCACAAACAAACAGTTCGCCATGTTCAACGTCAAACAGGAAGTTAACTGGCAGTTTGCCGTAACTTTCCTGGAACGCTACAAAGTCGTAACTCGTGACTTGAAGTCGTGACTTACGAGTTCAAAAGCCTGCCTGGAACGCACCATAAGGTCCCATGAGCTCTACCAGAAGGGGCGTGACTTCGGCACTCTATCTCAGCCCGTTGCTATGCAGCCCGTTGCTATGTGCGCTATAGACGTCATCGCGCCAGAAGGGCAAGGAAACGAGCATGCGCAGAAAGACTGGAATGAACTTAAAGAGGAATGAGTGTATACATGCACACAAAATTATTTCATTCGGAATGACAAACGGAATAAACCACCCCCTTTAATCGGATTTAATTTTCAATCGGAATGACCATTTACATGACCACGTTTAATCGGAATGGCCTTTCATTCCGATTAAACGTGGAATTAAACTGTCCATGTAAGCATACTGTGTATACCTCTCCATGATTTATGTTTATTCTATCTTCCATTATTAGATTGTCAATATTGATGCATCAATGTGTGAGCAGCATTTTACTGTTGAAGCCAGTTTTAGAAACAGTATTGGCTCCAATTTAAGATTTTATTTAGTGGAAATAACTTTTAAGAAGTTGGGGTTGTCTTATATTAGAGTGAATATACATAGTTAGACTCCACAGTTAATTTTAAAATACTGTAGAACAGAAGTTTCTAACTTACAGATCCTTTTAGACTTCAACAGGATAAGAAAAGTGGCAAGAACGATAACAGCGGCTTCTCTACAGGAGGAGGAAATACTGTAGAACAAAGTTTCTAACTTACGGATCTTTCCAAGTTTCCACAGGATAAGAAGTACAATGCCAACAATGGCAGCAGCAGCGACACAACAGCCAACACTGAGCAGGACAGTTTTCCACACAGGCTCCACCTTTGCAGCATCTGAAGGAGAATCAGACAGAGTAGAGAAGAAGAACAGCCTCTGAGGTGATGCAGGTTTTTTCTCTTGTAATGTGGTTATTAATTCTGATCATTAATCTATAGTGTGCTGCTCCTGATTAAAACTATAACAAAATCATGAACAGCAGCTCCCACAGTCAGATTATCTTGTATTTAAAGAGATCGTAGGATAAAGTGAATCAAAGAAACCTGAACAAAGATATTTACCTCCATCGCCTGACTTGGTCACTCCCTGAACTGGAGGTTTAGTTGTGCTGGAGTCATCTCTCCTTGTGCTGTTCTGTGGGTCTTTGGGTGCTGTTTAAAAGGAAAAAGACAAAAATGTTCTCAGTTCATTAAGATAAAGAAACAACCAGTGAAAAACAACTGCATTTCAGCTCAGAGTAATTTACCAGGATTGTCCAGCTCATCTACAGGAGCTATGTTCTCTTGATCTTTGGTTACTGTTTAAAAAAAAGAAGACATTGTTTTCAGTATTCAGAAAATGCAGATTAAAAATATCATCTAGAAGTGAGACAATCTGCCTGTGCCCAGAGAGGTCAAAAACAATATTCCTAATTCTGACTAATCTGAATTAAACTGTATTAAACTCAGCATGCTCACCAACACTGAGGTCAATGACACAACCGGCATCCAGTTGTGGGACATAGACCTTGTATGGTCCACTGTCAGACAGCTTTACTGAAGCGAGTGTCAGTGTCAGGATTCCTCTGGTCAGGTCTTCATGGATGAGAGTTGTCCTCTTTTTGTACTGAGCCATCTGTGTTTGAAGATGGTCCTGTCCATGTCGATACACATGGACATCATTGTCACTGACATTAATAAGGTCATCTCTGCTGACATCCACTGTGTAAGCAGACAAGTCGACCCCATGAGCCAGAGGACACTGAAGAGTGACATCGTCACCTTCTACTGCTGGGATTGGTTGACTCGTGACACCTGGGGAAACAAAGGTAACACAGCGTCAACACGTGTGAAGGACAGAGTTTATGATTTTCAATTCAGTGGTGCAACAGTTTCTGACATGTGAATATGCTGCTCCACCTCATTTCAGTTCTCCTGTGCAGAATAAACTGATCAGTGGGATGGTCTGATATGTCTAACGAGCTTGATGCACACCTGCAGCTCTTCACAATAAATGCCACATTTCACTTGTTTCAGCTCGAGTACAGAGAGAGTATTCTTTGCTCTTTGCTTCATGATGAACTATTATAAATATGTGACACATGTACTATGCAGCTGTTATCATCATTCAGTAGGTATTTAGTGTGGTATCCTGGCCCACCTGTATAAAACAGTAAAGTTATGTCATCTTATATACAGACACACAACAGAGTGAACACAATAACATGAACAGCTGTCCCAGTGTAACACAATTATAACATCCCTGAGGCCAACACTACATCTGTGAGGCTTCTTAATAATGTTTCTTGTTGACGGTGCCTCAGATTTTGTTTCGACTGACATTTCCTCTGATTTGGTTTGTGTTGTTCTGCTGGATTTATCATGATCACTTGATGAGTGCAGGACAGTGAGGCAAAATAACACAAAGATCAAACATCACAACACTGTAAACTAACGCTAAAAGCTCAATAAAGAGTTGATCCAACGTCTCACGACAAAATCTCAACAATACAGGCATAGAAAAAGACTGAAATATTGTTGAATGTAAATGTCCTGGATCCCCTGCATCCACCATTTTCAAACCAGTTGAAAAACTGACAACTGAAATCAAAACTTAAGCCTTTACCTACAGAGCAAACAATAATGAGGCTTATAACATCTCACTAACAAGTAGTCATGTAAAGCAGTCTCTTCAGCGTAGTTTTAATATAAACCAGAGAGACTGTAGTTCGACTCACCCATAACAAACGATAAGATACTCAGCAGAGCTCCCAACGTCACGTTCATAATTACACCGATAAGATTAACGTTAACATTAAAGTTATCATGACACCGGCGCGCCGTGTCGTCCTTGATGTTTTTTAAAGTTAAACCAGCAGAGGTAGCCGGTGAGCTTTCCCGCCAAATCACTTCCCGCTTTAAGAGCCCTCACAAGCATGCTCACAACAGAGCCTGGCTCGGAGCCCTTATATGGACTTCCGCTGTCTACGGCTCGGGCAGCATGCACAGCAGTTGCGCGCATCGTGATGACAGGCAACCCATACTGCATACTGTTGAGATCATAGACATATATATGTCTATGATTGAGATACTGTACCTGGAATATGAATACAGAATAAGATAACCTTCATTTTTACAGTCATCAGAATTTCATGTAAAAAACCAAATCCACGTTATTCACCTTTGCAATTCCCAGAGCCCTGCAGTTAAAGCAGGAAATAATATTTAGGCCAATATTTACATCCATCTAGTGGCAGCAGTATTTACATTGTTCTAAAATGCATTAAACAAGGAAAAGAAGTTAACACTAACGGAGTCATTTAGTGGTGTTTGCCATCAGTGTGTAGTTGTTTGACTTGTTTAATCTAGTTATAATCTATTGTTTAATATATTTCAAATTATTTATTGACTGATATCAAGTGGTTTTTCAGTTTTAATCCTGCCTCTGGTGTTCTCCATTTATGATAACGTTCCCTCAGTGTGTGTGTGTGCGTGCGTGCGTGCGCATGGAGAAGTGTATGTGTCTTCAGTTATTCTTTCATACAGACGGTGGAGGTTTTCCACGTTATCTGAAGATGTCCGCCCACTGTACCTTTGGCGTTGCTCACGGTTAGTTTGTCAGTGCAAGACCACAGACATGTACACAAACACTCATACTTTATGATCTATGGGTAATAGAAAATAAAGTTTTGTCTCCAGTTAGTTAGAATGTCAATATTCAGTAGAGGAGTGTGTTTGGCTCACATGGACTGGTTAAATAACGTGGTTAAAGATAATTTATCATAAGGAATTGTCAAAAGTCACATTTGTCAAACGTGGATTTGTCTTAATGTCCCTGGTTAATACTTGTGGAGACGTCCACATATCACATCATTTAATGTGGAAGTAATAGACAACTGTTCAACTAGCTAGCTAACGCTCTGTTTAACTCCTTGATCGTGGAAGGATATAATCACTGTCACCACTGCTCGTTTAAGAAAGGACACCACAAGAAAACGTGTTCCTTGTTTAGATTATCAAACTTATGCCATGATGTTTGTTTCTGTCAGCGCGCTAGCTACATTAGCTACATGGCTAATGTTAGCCAGCCTTTCATTCCCCCTGCCTGGATGCACATGAACCGATCTAAACGCACATTATAGGCGAAGTTATCCTAAACGAAGACGGCGTTTTCTCGTGGTGACTCCTCTAAAGTGAGCAGTGGTTAAAGTTAATATACTTTGTTATGATCAAGGTGCTAATTAGGCGACTGTTAGCTAGCTAGCGCGCTAGCAAGCTGATCAGTTGTACCTCGTCCACAACTATTAATGGCAGCAGTATATTGTAACGTGTGTGGATGGGGCATGGACAGATGACGACTCGACGATATTATTTTCCAGCATTAATTCACTCCTACAGAGGACAATATGATATATGACATAAGAATAGCCTTCTGGACACCCATGCCTACAAAGCGGAAATATGACGAGTAGACAGAATGAGCTACGGAAGCGCAGGAGGTACAGAAGAGGCGACGTACAGCGAGTTCACTTCCACAGGAATAATCAAAACAACACTAAATAAAAATAACTCAGATAAAACTCACAAAAAAAATGAATGAAAAACAATCACAAATATAGTTTGACAACAATAAATAATTAAGTGCATTTTAACCCTTAAAATTACAACTATTAATCAAGGAAAACAGAATAGAGTATTTCACTAAATAGCGTATATACAATAAAGTGTATATAATCCATTGATAGGGTCATTTTGAGGTTATTTTTGTCACAGAACTACAAAAGCTAGAACTTTTATTACAAAGCTGCTGTATTAGACTGCATTAGCTGGGTGTACCTAATAAACTGGTAACTTCCTGTATTTACCTAAGTCCTGTATATACTGCATTTTCACAGGATAATTTAAGTTCTGTATTATTTTCGGAAGTGATCTATGAGTATTTTGCAGGTTCTCCAATTTAGCAACTGCTTGCTGTAAAAAATTACGTTGCAAAATATATTTCCCTCCAAAATGTGACTTCAGGAAGTGCAATGCAAGTGACAGTCAGCTTCAGTGCTCACTAATGTAAAAAATATAGCTGGTATTTGAGCGTTTTATCACTGCTGCACGGCCGCCTTCATCACAGTTTTTGCACATGATGAACCACATATAAATATTTGCTGCATGAAATAAATATATGAGCCCTCCTTGTATGAAGCTTAATAAGGCACATTTAATTGAATAAATAATAATTATATTTAAACTAACTGCTGCATCCTGTCCAGTGATATAGCCACAAAGCTCAGCCAAACCCTGCTGCATTAGTAATTTAAAATAAAGGTATAATTATATCTTTACCTGCTCTGAAATCTTGACACAAGTCCTCATGCTGCAGAGTTTCTCACATTCTGATCGGCCCCTCCCTTTCAGTTTCCCGCCAATTCTCAGCGTCCCAGGGGCCTTTTTGGCACGACACACTTCCTGTTCGGCTCTTAAAGTGACAGTACCTCCACGTTCATTCATATTAATGCAACTGGAGTTTAAACAGTGACAATCATCACATTTTACACCGCAAAAAGAAAGAACAGACTTAACTTGAAGACCGGAAACTAAATTGAACTTATAAATGACCTCAAAGAGTTTGAAAAAAAAAAAGAAATAAAAAAACATATAATGTTATCCTTTTAACCTTAAACTTCCTCTTAACTTCACAGTAACAGTTAAGAGGTAGTGGCATGTAACTAAGTACATTGCTCAATACTGTAAAGCACTACAGTTAAAGGAAGTTGTGCTTGAGTATTTCTCAACTACTCTGCTACATTTCAGAGGGAAATATTGTACTTTACTGCACCATACTTGTGTTTAAACTGCACTTAGGTTTTTATGTAAACAAAAAATAAAATAAGCTTCAAAATACAATACTTAAAATTAAACCAGTGATCTCTAACATAAATAAAGTAGTTCAAATAAACCTCAACCAAACATAACAGTATAATACTGCCTACAGATTCTAATAATATAGCCTATATAGTGATAT
Organism: Epinephelus fuscoguttatus; assembly: GCF_011397635.1. Lineage (NCBI taxonomy): Eukaryota > Metazoa > Chordata > Actinopteri > Perciformes > Serranidae > Epinephelus > Epinephelus fuscoguttatus. The sequence continues at coordinate 4,153,805 of NC_064754.1, forward strand.
ATCAGGCCCAGAGGACATTTTATTTCAGAACAAGTACTTTTACTTTTGATTCTTTAACTTAATTTTGTTAATTTGGTTTTTTTTTATTTTTACTTAAGTTTGTAATTGCAGGACTTTTACTTGTAGGGAAGTTTTTTTAAGCTGTTGTACTGGTACTTTCACTTAAGTAAAAGGCCTGAATTCCTCTCCAACACTCAAATTCATCTGACTGACAACATTACATACTTTAAGTATTTTCTTTTTAATTAATAATGTTTACAGCACACATTTCCTCAAACTGTTTTATTGCTTAAAAGTTTACTCACACTCTTTATTATCAGGAAGGCCTTAAGAAACCCCTGTGGAGCTTTAGCGACCCCTAGTGGCAGTGGGAATCCCCAGGTTGGGAGTCAGTAGGCTACACTGAGAGAACGGTTTTCTATGTTTATCAGGCCAAAAAAAAAAAACTTAGTTCACGGGTCAGCAACCTTTACTATCAACCATCACACTTTAAAATACATACTTAGAGTACACACTTTGACAGTGGTTCCCAACTGGAATGTCGCAGGTCCATTTTGAATGGACCGCAAGTGACTCGCAAATGTGTCAAGTCTGTAAAAAAAGGAAAACATACACTTTATTTTTAAGAGCCTTTTTCTGCACAGACAAAGAACTAACTCCATGGCGTGGTCAAATGCAAGTATGACTCGGAATATATTAAACTGTGTGGACCTTGAACTAATGATTCAGGAGATATCTGGACCCCGTGGCCGGACCAATTGGGAGCCACTGCCTTATGAGGTTGCAGACCCCCTGCTGAAGACCCAGGCCATAGAGTGAATACCAGATAGGTTACATGTTCATGAAATTCTGCTTTGAAGACTTTACTAGACTTGTGGAGCACTTTTACAGTGTACTATTTCTACTTTACGTCAGTAAAGGACTATGACAGTGCTGGTTTTCAGATGTATGCAGATGATACAGTCATACATGTATCTGCAAAAACTGCTCTGGCAGCTTCCAAACAGCTGACATGTCACCTACAGTCCTTAGCAGCATGGTCTGAAAAGTCACATCTCACACTTAATGTTAAGAAAACGGTGTCAGTTTGCTTTTCTGCCAGGGCTCGCTCATCAACAGAATGTGTTAAATCTAAATATTAACGGACAGCATATCGAACAGGTCTCAGAGGTGAAATACCTCGGCCTCATATTAGATTCACAGCAAAAATTCGAGAAGCATGTTAAGATGGCGAGCAGGGCTGCAAAAGCAAACTTACAAACATTTAGATTTATCAGAGACCGTCTCCTATTTCATGCTGCGAACAGTTTCATGCAACGTGTAATCTCTTGGTCACAAGCAGCACCTACAATAACTAAGCCTCTTATGGTGATATATAATCGAGCAATTAAAAGTTTGGACAGGAAACCAATAAGAGCACATCATCCATGTTCTTCAGAAACTAAATATACTAAGTTTTGATCATTTCAAACTGATCCATAAATGCCTTAATAATCAGGCTCCTCAGGTGCTCAGTGACCTCGTGGTTCCACTTAGGGCTTCTCAGTAACATGTGGAGCAGCCAGTGGGAGTTGGAAGGTTCTCCTGTGTAAATCCTCATTTGGACAAACAGCTTTTTCTGTACGTGGAATTTTTTACCTAAAGAACACAAACTGGATCCTGATTTCGATCACTTTAAACTCAAACAGAAACAGTTTTTGAAGAGGAATCAGTTACGCAGTCATGAATAACTTGGTGCTTCTTATTTTATGGTGATAATTATGTATTGGAATTTTGTGTCTCGTATTGTTCTGTCTGTATTTCTATTGTTGTTTGTACTTTCCACTGTTACCTGTGTTCTTGTTGCTGAGTCTTTTGAATCTCAAGGCCCAGCTAGGGATGGGCATTGCACATTAGCTTAGGCTATACATGATGTGGTGTGTGGCAGTTGTGTGTGCTACATACTTGTCCCAATACAAATATACATTAAATACATGTATGAATGCCTTCTACAATCAGTTAATGACACAGACTCATTAAAACGCAGACATAATACCAGGTGTAGACAAAAAAAAACACATGGTGCATCAGATACCCTTTTTCCCCATATTTATTTGAAATTATTTCAAATGATAAAAACATGGTTGATTAACATGAAATGACCACAGGGTTTTTGCTCTTAGAGTGGACAAGGTGAGAACAGGAGGAGACACCAGCGTGTCGGGTCACCTGTGTGACAAGGTGAACATACATCCAGGACAGAGTGTAGTCGTTTTGTGTTGTCATCATCCGTCACCCACACCCACCTTCACTACAGTACCTGCCAAATGGATTCACAGAGACAGGATCCCCAAAATGTTGGCTCGTTGTTGGCAAAACCCTCACACACATCCATTCAGCTCACTCACCCTTATGGCCAAACATCCAGAGAAGTGCTACAGAGAGTCTATCAGACCAAAGCTCACCGACTGGAACGCTGTTATAATCATTTATCTTTCCTATATTACAAGCTTTTTACAACATAAAAATAGATCAATAACTATGATTACCATATTCCTTAATGTAAATATACAATATTTATTGCATTTTCAAATAAACTTGTTTCTTATTTACGTTATCGTCATCATCTTACCCCCTTTAAAGATCAAAACAAAAATAAAAAGCACTGGTACCGATGAGACAGATTTGTGTAAGGCAAAGACCAGCAGGGGGCGCTGCATCACTGAGAATCTCGGCATTTCTTTTTGTTCAGTTTGAATATGATGTCATTAGTGTTTTAAAGTCAAGAAAAGTAAAGAACCTCCATCTGCTTCAACATTTCTCTGGCACTTATGTGTTTCTTTTTTTTTTGGTTAGCTGCTACCAACTACAATCTGTACAAACTGCTCCTTGCATAGCAATTAAACAACATGTCCTCCTTCTCTGGCCGTACGGCCCGCCTACAAAAAAGGGTCACCAGCAGCAAAAGTAAAATGATGGTGATGATTCAGAACAGAGCTGAGCTTTCAGACCGACTTCCCCTGGACAGAAAGTTGAAGAATGATCCCTTATAAACACCTCCAGAAACATGCAGCTGAATCATACGCACTTGGTCCAGTAAGGAAATAATAATTTAGTGTTGGTCTCTGCTGTGAAACCACAGCGTGTTTGGAGATGGATGCTGACTATGTGAGCCACAGTTTGTCAGACACATCAGGGAAGAATTAGGAGTAAACCCTCTTTTTGATTTTTGTCACATCAACATGAATCCTGATCCCAGGGTCTTGTGTTGTCATACGTGCATATATAAGCATCATGCACAGTGTCTCAGTTTAGCAGTTACGCTGCTGTGCAACATCGCCTGAAGATGGAAATATAAACACCCCCCGAATAAAGGAAAGAAGGGGGCACAAAAAAACAAAGCAAGAAAGAGTCCCTCTCCAAATGTAAAAATAAACAACCAGGCAAGGCTTCCGTCATGACTTGGCGATCTGTCTGGTAAATGTGTGACAATTTCAATCATATGTAAAACATGTATGGAAACTGTCCTGTGCAGTTTGTCTGACTCCACCCGCTTTTGGCACACTGACACAGAGAGCTGATTCAAACGCACCCTCACCTGGCACTGCTGGAATGGCTATTTAAGACAAAACATAACAACAACAACAACAATAATAACCGTCACTTAGCCCCCACATTCATGGCATTATCAGTACTGTGGGAATTCACCTGCTGAAAACATAAATTCAAAGACAGTTTCCATTCAAAGTGATGAATTTTTTTCCCTCCCACAAATTAATGCTGACACCAAAATCATAAAATCAAACCAGAATTATGAAAATCACCATTATCATCATGATTATGCACTAAAAAAAGATGGAATGCACAGATTTGGAAGTGTTCGGAGTTTGGTCCTGATATGTTTGTGTCGAACAGAAGCCTCTACGTCCAGTCAGCAGAGAAGTCGAGGTGGTCGCGGTCAGAAAGTCTGTCTCTGACCCCCGAGTGGTTTTTTGTTCTCTCGTGCAAAGACAGAAGGTGAGCGGCGAGTCGTGTCATACCTGCGTGGTGTCGTAGTGTTAACTTTGTGCTTCCAGCTGGTGGTTTTAGTGTTAGTGTGTGTTGTAGTGTGTCGTGTGATTTGAGTGCTTCTTCACCACTCTCTCTCGCTTTCTCTCCCCCCCGCCGACCGTCCATCGAGTCGGCTGACTGAGAGTTCATGTCCTGAGCTGAGGTCCGTTCACCTCCCCACCGGCGGCGCTGGAGGAGCTCCTCTCATCATGGCTGAGGGCAAAAGGAGAAACAGAGGAGGGGGTCACTACAGGTCAGTTATCTCACTTTAAAACACACTGCTGGAGATTATTAACTCTGAAAAATAAACTACAAACTCCACACGACCGACAAAAAGCTGGAAATACACACACCGGCCACTTTATTAGGTACACCTGTTAAACTGCTCATTAACACAAAAATCTAATCAGCCAATCAGGTGGCAGCAACTCCATGTGTTTAGTCATGTAGACATGGTGAAGATGACTTGCTGAAGTTCAAACTGAGCATCAGAATGATGAAGAAAGGTGATTTACGTGACTTTGAACGTGGCATGGTTGTTGGTGCCAGACGGGCTGCTCTGAGTATTTACTGGGATTTTCACACACAACCATCTCTAGGGTTTACAGAGGATGGTCCCAAAAAGAGAAAATATCCAGTGAGCCAAAATGCCTTGTTGATGCCAGAGGTCAGAGGAGAATGGCCAGACTGGTTCAAGATGATAGAAAGGCAACAGGAAGTCAAATAAGCACTGGTTCCAACCAAGGTGTGCAGAAGAGCATCTCTGAAGCAACAACACCTTGTCCAACCTTGAAGCAGATGGGCTACAGCAGCAGAAGACCACACCAGGTGCCACTCCTGTCAGCTAACAACAGGAAACTGAGGCTACAATTCACACGGGTTTTCTCACCAAAACTGCACAATAGAAGATTGGAAAAACGTTGCCTGATCTGATGAGTCTGGATTTCTGCTGCCACATTCAGAATATGGTGTAAACAACATGAAAGCACGGCTCAGGAAATATAGTTATTATATTATATTCCATTGCTGCCAATATATCCCCCTGAATCCTACACACTAGACCTTTAAATACTTTCCCCTCTTAATCTTCAGTTGTTCTGTTTCAGTTTTGTGTTTTCAGTACTTCATGTCTCTTTTCCTGACTTGGCAAATAACCCAAACAACAACACTGTCAGAGAGCAGTGCAGAAATGTATAAGTACACGTAAGCAGCCAAGACCAGGAAAAGGTGAATGTATTGAAAAGTGTCAACAGTCTGAGCATGTTCTCCTCATCACGTCTACGCTGTCCTGTTGAACTAACACAACAGTACTGGACTCGTACCCTTGTTGTTTTTGCTGGGGTAGACCTTGTTGAAATGCCTGTACTCCTCTGGAGGTGGAAGATCTTCAATGGGGTGGAAGTTGAACTTGGATTCAAAATCATCTGAAGGAAGCAGAAAAAACACAACAGCAGATATTAAAAATGTGTGTTTACATCAAGGTACCACATCATTAGCCAGAGGGAACTCATTCAGTGGCTCCTCTGGCGGCAGCACAGCGTCTCTCCCTCTCCTCTCAGCTTCGTCAAGTGACTCTGTCATAAACCTTTGGTGATGTAAACCTACGTGACGCTAGCTGCTCGACAAAAAACTCCATATATGTGACTGTGTGATAGTTGTGGTATCATAACAGCCTGTCACAGGTTACAGCGTGATGATTAGAGGAGAAATTTACTAAAAGAAGGAAATCACCTGTTGATTTATATATATAGATCCCAGGGGGCATTTTTTGTATTTGGGAGCTGTTAAAATGTGGAATTAGTAGGGGTGTAACGGTACACAAAAATCATGGTTCGGTACGTACCTCGGTACACAAGTCATGGTTCGTTTTTTTTTTCGGTACAGTAATGAAAAAAATAGACAACTATTAAATATTTTTTACTTATTGGTAACCTTATTAAAACATACCACCACAGCAGTTAACTCTTTTTACACAATTTTTGAATGAAACAAATATATATAAAATCCTGCTTTTTCACATTGTTTGAATGAAAATATAAATATAAAAGTGAAAAATAAAATCCTGCTGTTTTTTTAACACATTTTTTTTAATGAAAAATATAAATATAAATATAAATATAATATAAATATAAATATAAATCTTCTTAAACAGTTTTACTCAATTAAAATAAAAAGTATAGTGCAGCTGGTCAGCTTTAAAGCCTGCTCAGATTCAGTTTTACTAGGAACTTACTTAGCTTTCCCACTTTGTTAAAGTGCAGTAAACAAAACATGCTTATATCTAAAGTACAGCTTAAACAATTTTACTCAACTCCAATGGTGTTGGTTATTTCTTTAGCGCGATGGTCAGGGAAACGCTCTTTCTTTTTAAACGACGACGGTATCGTAGTTTGCACCAGATTGCTTTTTCTAGTCGTGCCGGTTAACGTTCAAACTCAGGTGGTGTCGCTTTAGATGCGTTAGCATGTTAGACGTGTTTCCAAGTACATACCCGACCGCTGTTCTGCAGTGTCGGCACACTGCTTTTGTCTTGTCAACTTGTTTATTTCCATCTTCGTATTTTTACCCTGAAACCAAAGTGTTCCCAAACGGAGGACTTAAGGTTTGCGGGTGTGTTTTCAGGTTCGTCAGGCTCACTTGCCATGTTGTCAAAATGCGAGAATGCGCTGCACAAAGTGAAGGCGGAAATTTACGGTCGGACTTGGTCCGTCACTCAATTATGTCCGTCGGGGAACTAGATATTTTAAATGGTTCGGCTCGCAAAAACGGAATTAAAATAAAACAAAATAAAATAAAATAATATCCTGCGCCCAATATTTCAGTACAGGGTCGTGCCGAACCGAAAGTCGCGTACCGAACGGTTCGACACAAATACATGTACCGTTACGCCCTAGTAATTAGGGGTAGATTTTATTTAGTTGAACTATTAATAGTTACTGTTGTTCACAAATTAAAGAAATGAGAGATAATTTTAAATTACTGATTACTGTTATTTGTCAGTAATGAATATGTAGTTGCTGACATGTTGAGGCAGAGGGTACTGTCTGTAGCTCTGGTTGAGGGTGAGAGGCTGTCAGCAGATAAACAGAGATCTGTGTGGGTACATGAGACCCTAAAAAAGAGGCTGGATCATGGGGAGTACCACCAGTTGGTCCAGGAGCTTCTCCTCCATCATGGACGCTTACAGGCAGATTTTAGGATGACTCAGGGGCAGTTTGACAACCTGCTGTCTATCGTCGGGCTGTATAGCTCTGGGTATCCAGCAACTGATACCACCAATTTCTCCTCAAGTTTTTCCCCTTTGAGTGGAAGTTTTCAAGTTTGAGTTCAGAGTGCTCCAGCAAAAATGCCAGGCGACTAAGAGCGCAGAAAGGCAAGGTGCATCGCAGTGTAAAAAATGCGAGCAAAAAGCTTCATTCTCATTAAAAACAATTACAAAAAGGTGCCTCCAGCTTCTAAAACACTTTCTGCAAGATCAGGGCCTTAGTCAGGTGACTGACTGTTCAGGGTTACCATGTCTGTCTATTTACATTATTATACGGCCATACTGTCCAAAACAGTTGGGGCACAAGTCCCACACTGTACACTGTGTTAGGGTGAGCAACCTTAAACATATTTAAAGCTGAAAATCGGCAATTTAACATCACAAAAAGTTCCTTTCACTAACATTCAATGTGTTGAAATAGAAACAAACAGCACATCACTATCTTAATATTGCAGCAGCCTTGTATAAGTGTGTTTTCTGTGTGTACATGAACCTCAGACAGTAATCTAGGAACCATTCCCTTCCTGATTCGTTCAACAGGAAACAATGAAAAGGGCTCGTTTGCATGGCTGCAGTGGAATATTTGACTACCGATGCTCAGTCACCACCGTCACCTCCATTACATCCAGATCAGAAACACAACCCATGTTAACAGCTACTCTGACTGATGATGAAACACACAGCTGAAGGATATAAGAGAATAATACTACAAAGATAAGAGAGTAAGAGATACTAGTTAAGAATTACTGGTAGATTTAAAAAGACAAGAGAGTGGTTTGTAGGAGTCGCAGCGTCTCACTTCATGCTGAAAACAGCAGCCGGTCCAAACCCTTAATTTAAAGAGGGTTGTTTTATTTTCCCTTCGTCTCTTCACATCTGAAATGTCGTTCTGCCAGATTTTTTAGTCGTGGCACGTGCAAAGTGCTCCGGGGTGGAAAAAAGTCTGGTTGTATGAAAGCATCACTACAATGATTTTACACTTAAAGTTCAGTTCAGGACTATGACAGAGAGAGAGAGAGAACAGCTGTATAATGTCCTCTGAGGTTCAGGAGGAGCTTTCTAGAGTAAAAAATAAAAAAAAATAACCCCATGACCCCAGCCTGGAGTCCACAGGTCTAACACCATGTCCTAAAAGCAAGGGACTGCTGTCTGTCTGCAAGAAAGTAAACACACAGATCTTTCAGCAGCTGTCAGTGGTGACATCATGAATAGGGAAGAGGAGTGTGATGGCACCTGACTCACCTATGATGGACTTGGAGGAGGAAATGGAGGAGTGGCCGTTCCGGATGGGCGGGGGCGGTGGAGGGGGTCCAGCCGGGGTTCGGGAGGAGGAGGATGAGACGGAGGAGGAAGAGGAGGGAGGTGGAGGTGGTTTACCCACTCGGCTGTGGGGCTCTGAGAGCGCAGAGCTGTGGACGCGGTATGGGGGCGGGGGAGGAGGGGCGTCCCGACCGCCGTTACGAGACCCGGATGGGGGCACCTGGGGAGCTGTGTGGACAACATACACACACAAATGGTCAGGATGACGTGTTAGAGGTCACTCTCTAGGTGAGAAGAGTAGTTGTTACCCTGTAACTGTAGCCATAAAGCATGATGTGCAACGTACAGTACGGTATCATGACATCTTGCCATGAATCTCATACTGAAGATGATCGTGACATCGTGTTCAAAAAGGACTTCTGCACGATTGTTACTATTAATTTACCTTTTACAAGACCGTCATTCCCAATATAAACCAAAGTCACTCTGGGTATACATGCATATAAGGATTTGTATAAGTAAGTGTATATATCATTTTATTTTATCTTATTCTATTCTAGTCCACATATCTGTATATAATGCATGTTGAACATATGTAGCATGAAGGTGCTTCACAGTGCCTGTCATGGTGCAACTCTGTGCTGTAAAATAACAATGAACCATGTAAAAATGTCAAACTGTGATTTGTTGTTTTATATCATGACACAACAGATCTCAGTGACAAAGCGTCACATTGTGGCACTTCAAACAGCAATAAAGCAAAACACCAACAATGACCAGTTACATTTTATATGGACCAGTAACTGCTGACTGGAGGTTATAAATTGTGGCTTGAGACATTATTTCCAGTTGAGACCCTGCAGCCACTGTGCAACACCAGTAACGCATAATGTAGCTCTCTTATGTCCATTTTTATATGTTAGAAAATTCAAAAAAGAACAGCACAACGAGGAGCACACAAACAGGGACGATGACAGAAAACAGAAGGCGTGTTAGTATTTAAGTCGGGGAAAAGCAGCAGAGAGAATGAAAGTAAAGAGGAATGCTGGAATATTCCACAGGGCTTCAGGAATGCAGAGAAACCAGGAGGCCTCGTGGCGAATCGCTCTGCCGTCCAATCACAACACAGAGCTGCAGCTAACAAGTGCCTTCCTGTTTTGTATGTTCACTCTGACATTAAATTATGAATATATGTTTTCCAGTGAGTTGTAAATCTGCCCAGAGGAGGATGCAAAATCATCACCTGAGAGTTTAACTGTTAATTTCTGTAAGATATAAAAGGATTAATTCTATAAAACTAAAATGTTCTGTAGGTGACAGCGTCTTAAATCCTTAAATATCACGTTATACATCAACACACACATATAGCTACCTCTGGGCTGACACATTTGAACAAAAAGGAGGCATCTAATATGTGTAAATATCCACATAACATCTATACAATTACGCCAAAACATATTCACTGAATTTCACTCTGGTCCATCCAATGTGGAAAAAAGTCCCCAAACACACAGGCAGCTGTGGATATAATAGGAAATATTAAACTACAGTACGCTGAGTATCTGTGCAGACACCTGGCTTCAGAAAAGGGGCGTTTATATGTTAAGCAGAGCCAAACACATCATGTCTCTACCCTCTGCTCCACTTTCAGAACTGACCTGCAGTAGGTGTGATCATGTGGAGGAAATGTTTTCTGCTTTAAGGCTGTGTTGCACAATAAAGGATCAGAGATAACGAGTCTAAACTTGCTTTGGCCTCTGGATGAACATTCCTCCAGCTGAGATGTTGGCTTCATCCCTGAGATGGTTCAAATTGTGAACACAGTGACATCCTTAACACGTATATATACGTATATAGTGAAACACCGTGCTGAAATGATCGGTCAAATGACTGAGTAGTCAGTCAACATGAAATTACATTTTTAAATAATTTGTTGTGCCTTTTTATAAGAGTGTCATCGGAAGAGAGACAGCTGGAGATGAAAGGACAGAGACTAAAAAAATAACCGTCCATCTTTGAGTTAAATTAAAAATCAAAATACGTGCAACTCCGAGTCGCTGAACTTTCTCTCAAAGATACAATTTTCTCCAGTCTGACCTTATGATTCTGGTGATAATTTGGACCTCATTTAGGTCTCAGTTTCTGCCAGGTCGACCTGGATATTGGAAATTAGGGATGTCCTGTCCAGATCTGAGTCATTTAATAGAGTATCTGCTGATACCGAGTCCTGATCTAATACTTCTATTTTCTTAGATAATACAGCTGCACAGTGCACACTTCATCTACATTAAAGTTATTAAAATAAATCAAATGTAAATGCTTGACAACTGAAAAGCTCTGCAATGCATTAATAAAAAAACACCTGCATCCAAGCTGTTCCTTCATGTTTATTATTAGATAGGTCTAAAATAAAAAATTCTCCCTTTAATCTTTTTGGCGTTGTCGCTGTCTTGAGGGAATGCCTCTGTCCCTTTAAGAGACAATTCTCCAGTGTTTGTTGCTTCGGTGCAGCCTTTGCCTGAGTTACCTGAAATCAAAGCTGAAATCAATTTGTGCTCATAATTTTTGGTAAAAAACTTAAATAAACAGTCTCATACTGCATTTTTGCTGTGATGGCGTGTTGTGTTTTGCCGCGGGCAGGGCTCAGCCTCTGCTCTTAAACACACACAAGAGCTCAGCTGAATGGAAGAGAAAAGAAGAGCACAGTTCAAGATGGCTGCACTCTGCAAGTCTCTGCATGAAAGCTTCATGAGTAAAAACAACTGTGACAGCTCATGTTTAAAAGGATCGATTCCTCTGTAGAGCTCAATAAACTTGTTTCAGATCAGTTAAAAAAAAATGCCTTGATAGACCCTGATCCCAATCTTTGAGATCAGATTGGGACATCCCCACTGGAAATAAATCAATATCTAGTCTAACAACAAAATACAAAAAATGGTCCCAGTAAAATGAGGTACATCATTTGATTTTGTGCAGCAGAATTGTGTTTGTAGACTGACTTTTCCTTTCTGCCTTTCATAGTACATGAAAAATGTCACTTCATCACTTTATAATCTGCAGACACACTGTCTAATGATCCCGAATGGTTTATGTTTTATTGGCATTGACGGACAAAGGTGCAGCTGCAGTGCGAGTTGTGACCTCTGACCTTGAGAAGACATGAATACTGACAGTTGAGTGTGATTTCAGTGCAGGTGGCTGTACCTGATCTGCGTCCAGGTGGCTCTCTGGCGGGTGGTGGTGGTCTGCCGCCCTGCTGGGAGGATGGAGACGATGAGGGAGGAGGTGGAGGAGCGTGGTTGCGTCCTTGGCTGCCGCCTCCTGATGTGTGTTTTTTGTGCAGGGAGTTGTGCCTCTGTGGCAGCTCTGGAGCTCCGCCGCCATCTACGTGGGACGGCCCATTGGAGATGCCGCCTGTGTGTGGTCTGTATGGTGGAGGAGGTGGAGGAGCTGAGGAGCCACCTGTTGGTGGCCTGCTGGAAGACGGAGGCTGCTTCCCAGAGCTGGGAGGGGTGGGGCCTCTGTTGGGTGTCGGTGGCAGGGGCTTCTCTCTGCTGTGAGAGGAGGATGAGGAAGATGAAGTATTTGATTTCTGATTGGGGGTAGGCGGAGCATTGCCGCGGCCTCCTCTGTTGAAGGGTGGTGGAGGAGGCGGTGCAGACGTGCTGTGCTTCATCCCGCTTCCTGAGGAGGAGCTGCTGCTGCTGCCACTGGAGGGGCGGGAGATGTCTGGGAGCGAGGGGCGGTGGGCGCGCTGGTGCTCTGGTGGAGAGGGCTTGTTGGCTGGGGAGGGTGAGGAGGAGCGACCTGTGGGGGGGCGAGGGGCTGAAGGCCGGGCCCCTGGGGGCCGCAGGGCTGATCTCCCCACCGAACCGCCCGCTGAACCATCTAAGGACAGAGAGATGGTGTTTAGGGACACCACAGGAACAGAAAACATGTCAGACACACTTACAGGTAAAAACAATGCTCATCAGGAGGAAGCAAAATGATTCATGGCTGCAACTTATCATTATTTTCATTATCGATTAATCTGATGATTATTTTCTTGATTAATCAATTAATTGTTTGTTCTATAAAATGTTAGAGAAAGGTGAAAATGAACCAATCAAAATTTCCTTAAGATGAGGGTGACGTCTTTAGCCAGCAGCCCAAACCCCAAAATATTCCCTTTAACAATCACATACGACAAAGGAAAAGTGCTCCCACATTTAACGGTGTGTTTAAACCGAACGGGAGACAAGAAGTGAGATTCTATGCAAAGTCAAAGCAACGATAAAAATAGACACAAATTTGCGGCGGGCGATGCGACACAAATTATGTGATGTAAATGACACGAAATATACACAATTCATACTCTTCATATCATTGTGTGAGCTGAAAATTTTCAACTTGAGCGAGAACTTTGTGATGTTGTGTCGCCAAAGCCTACAGGGTTTCCTACACATTAATTTATTTGTGGTGGGCTGCCACAATTAAAACGTCTGCTGCCATGTTTTGATTGTCTACTTTTAGAGCCAGACCATTCATTAGGAGAGCTGTTCTGTTATTATTTCTCCACAGATGTAGCTGCAGAACAGCAGGTGCAGTGACCGTGGACCTTAGCCTTCAGTGCACTGGGTCTAAAAGTTTGCTTTCACTCAGAAACAGCAACTCATATCATCCATCGATCTGATCCGATCAGCTCTGAACGGATCGACTGATGAATTCACAACTCAAAACTCCACAAACTGCTGTTGGAGGAAAAAAAGAAGAGTTCCACATTTGCTGTGTTCATGGACCTGCAAAACTTTTCAAATTTAGAAAGAGGCAAGCAAAAAAAAATAAAAAAATAAATAAAAATTATAATTCTATAGGAAACACTGGCTTATCAGCGTTAGAATCTAGTTAAGATTCTTCTGATTTTACTGAGAATCAGAAATGGAAGACAAACACTGCATGTGCATGTGGAGCTCTACCACTCGACGTCAGTCCTGCACACAGACAGAACATACAAGGAGAGGGGTCAGAGAAGTGAAGGAAGCCTTAGGACTGCACGATAAGTGTGTATTTGTGACTTGTGTAAGCAGTTTTGTTGATTTTTCTTCTTAGCAAAATGCTCTGGGTAATTTTAGATGGTCTTTAACTGTGGAAAGTAAACAACAGAAACAGTGAAGCAGTGATGTCTTGCAGTGACAATATGTAAAATAATATCAAGTGGTGCTAATTCACACTGAGCCTCCGTGTTCACGTAACTTGATTCCAGCTATCGATTAAACTTTACTGCAAATTGAGTTAGCTGTTAGCTACCTTCCTAATCTAATTAGCATGACCATTAGCACAGCTGTTAATAGAGAGTATTTATCAACTGCATCAATATGGTGTGAACACACCATAACAAGCTGGAGCATGAGAACTTGGGGCATTTTTATTTTCGGTAAATGACTTTTTTACTTTAATCAATTATCAAAAAAGACTGTTATTCATTTTCTGTCAGTTGACTATTTGATTAATTGACTGATGTTGGGCTTGTAAGAGCTAAAACAATCAATTATCTTGCAATTATCAATAAATGTTGTGATATACTACTTTTAAAAAATCAAATAAATGCAAAAATAAATTCATAACCAGACAAGAATGTGTTTGTTCTTGTATAATGTAACAAATTAAATGCCTGACAAATCAATATACTTCTGCATATTACTGCAAAAATCATATAAAAACTCTACATTTCCATAAAACTGATTGACTATCAGTAATAAGCCCATAATGGTCTCAATATACTGTCATAATTAAAGTTATTAAAGTGGTCTTCATAGAGACAGCATGGCAAAACTTCTGATTTCTGAATTCTACACCCACAATAACTGACTCATAAAAGTATTTTTAAAATCACAGAATCAATATTCTATGTATTACTTCATCATCAATTCCTTCTTTCCACTGTCGTAAGGAGGTCATAGGTCACAGCGGCTCTGTCTAACTAAATATTTGATATCTCTAAAATAAGCATCGGTTCATTCATAATTCATATCCCCTGCTCCTCACTGGTTCAGCTCCGACCACAAATATGTCTGCTCCATCAGAGATAAGTGGGAGAAAGGTCCATTAAGCCTAAAATAACCATGTTCATGTCCAGATATTCTCTGCTGACTCATACATTGTGGACTTCCATGGCTTGTGGTCTTTAAAACGTTCTGTGTGAATTGTTTATTTCTGTAACCACAAAATGATCGTGGAGGAGCAGACTGCTGGGAAATGCAGAAAGAGTTTTCTTCTCCTTTATCAGTTTATCTGGTGTTTGTGCAGGCAGACTGTTGTCTCTGATTAAACTACTGACGAGCGGATATGTTAGCCCACTCCCTTCAGAGGTGGACGTTGATTTATTTACACAAATGATAAGAGAACTGTGACCAAGATGGTGAAGGCTTTACAGAAAACATCAGAAAACACTTTCAAATAGAAATAATCTCATCAGAAATAATGGGTTTTTTTTTCACCTCCAACTGGGCGTAATTTTGGCACACCTCCTTGGAAAAGACCTCCCATTCCCATTGGCCCTCCGCCTCCAAAACCTCCTCCACCTCCTCCACCTCCGCCACCTCCGCCACCACCTCCTGATTCTGGTGAATAGATGAAAGCCACGTCAATATAAACAAATTTGAAAGCAGAAATAGAAATACATTTTAATATTCAAATATTTAAAGATAGAAGTTATTTAACATCAGTAACAAGTGTGCAGAGAGGAGCTACAACATTTTTTTTTTTTAAATCAGCTCCTTTTATCAGCTACAATTTGAGTTAAAAACTTTATCAAGTCAGAAACGTGTCGACACATAGCTTGAAAAGTAGTGTGTCCAATTAGTTAATTACACAAACACACATTTTCATACACGAAAAGCAAATTTAATTTGTGTCCCATTGTATAAGTCATTATCTTGTCTGTCAGAACCAAAGTGCAGCCAAATGAAAACAGAATCTGAAATCACTTTTGATCCTCAAATATCCCAATTTTACCAAAACATTTCAGCTCCCTGTTCTCAAACATGGGTGTAATATCTGACAGTGATAAATGAGTCATTCAGTAATGTTTTATCAGCTGAGAAGATTCTCAAAAACTCAGGTCTATTCTCTGTCGACTTGATGTCAAAGAGATCCATTCACGCTTTATTCTCATCCCGGTTGGATTATTGTATTTCATTGTATTCAAGGTTTAAAATCCAAAATATTCACGCATTCAAAGCGCATCATTGCAGGCCTGAAATATGTGAAACCTGGCTCAGTCATGTAAAGCGCTTTGTAGCTTTGTTTTGAAAAGTTCAGTATAAATAAAAGTTACTACTTGTATCGTTATGATAGCTCCTCCTTTCCATGCAAATAGTCAAACAGTCTATCGTCACATTTCTGTTACACACACATCAGTTTGTGTTTGTGCATGTGTGTGTGTGTGTGTGTGAAATGAACTTGCAGTGACTCACTTTCTATGATCGGGCCACTCCGGTCATTGATTACAGTGACCTTCTTTAGTCTGGTGCCTTTGCAGATGTCCGACAGCAGCGCTCCTCTGCCTTTAGCCTCGGATGAGCTCAGTTTAGGAGGAGTCGTGTTCGCCTGTGGAGGAAGTTCACAAGTGCAATCACACCCCCAGTTCCTCTGGTCTGAACCGTTTGTTTGGGTTCACACGGCACATTTTAAAACGGAGCGACAGCTCGTAAACAAATGTCACATGACTCAGGAGCTGGTTTACTGGACAGTTTGGTTATTTGACATCCTGCTTGCTTGGAGATTTTGACTCAAGTCCCAGAAACTGTTTATTTGGTATAATTAACCTTTATTTGATGTTCATACCAGGTAAGAACACAAACAGGGGAAGATAATCATCAGCCTAGATTGTAGGTTTCTTATTTTTATCCTTCAAGTAACTTTACTACAAATCTCTTCAAGGAAATATTAAACTTCTCCTACTGGCTAAACAAATCAAACTACTGTCCCCTTATAGTCCTGTTGAAGTGCTTCTACAGTGTGTTAATACTCCTTAGACCAAGCTAGCCAAAACTAATTTACTATCATTATTATAATCAAGTCTTCTTCTTCAAGACTGAGTCAAAGAGGAGGAACTTGCTCACCTGTAATTTTCTACAGATGCTGAAGAAGTATGACGGGATGAAAGGAAACACAAAGAACTGGCTAAACTACCATTACGACTTTAAAGTTTGAAGTAGCATGTGTGCAGGTCAGGATTAAGTTTAAGTCCTTTATGTTCTTTATTTGTCACGTGCAAAACAGAGGTATATGTACAAGCTAGGGATGCAGGAAAATTTGTGTGTCAATGCAGAAGAGTCATTCATCAGAAATCTAAAACTTTATTCCCGACATTATGATCGCCTGCAACAATTTTGTAAGGGTGCTCTCAGACCTAGAGTTGTCTTGCTGTGGGCCGAATCAGGGACTCATTGTTTCAAATTTGTATAACTGCCTAGAGCTGGTTCGTGTTCTCACGGCAGCATTTACAAGTGGACCAGATAAAATGCCTTGCATGAGAAAGCTGCTCTTGATTGGTCAGAATTTCCAGGAAGTAAACAAAACATTTAAGTAGAGTACACTTCCAAGATAAATGCGACAGAGTTCATTTGTAACTAGACCAAGAGGGTCTCTGTCTGGTTGTTTTGGTGCAAACGTGAGTGCGATTGCTGTGTTCACACCTGCCCAAACGAACCACACTGAGGGGGCAAATGAACTTGGGTTTGATTGAACATGACGCTTATATTTAAGTCTGGTACGTTTCACCGTCCAGTTGATTCAGCTGTAAGGAACGTACCAGCGTTAGGATGCTTTCCACACCTGCCCTGTTTGGTTAGATTCAGCTTGGCTATTTCTTGAGTATTGGTGAAGTTGGCTGAGCGTGAGTAACCACAGATGGATACATTATGACCTGGCCTAATCTTTTAATAATTGCATCATAGCTCTCTGAATCAAATCATGAGGTGCCTAAAGATTCTCACCTCTAGTACAGAAACGGCGCATATTACAGGCTAACCCACGCATTTTTTAAAATTTCATTTTCAAAACCTTTTCATAATATTCTACCTCATTTCCATAACTTTATTTAAGCAGTAGAAGAAGCTGTAAAATTATCTGGCCAGACTGCAACAGACGTGAAACATCCCGAAACACTGGCAGTCTGTTGAGCAGCCATTTGGTTGTCTTGATGCTTTTTCCTTTTAGCATGGCTGACCAGTACTGCTTCCCCTGTGTTGCCATGTCAAACGTTTTGGTGCAGAGCCTACATGCAGCGCAGCTCGGGTCTGCCTCTCGAGTCATGTATTTGTCTTTCAAAATCCATACATTACTAAACATACACTTTCCAGTAATTTGCAGATAAGCAAACTGCTAGCATTTGCTAACTTTACTCGCTAACTAGACACTCCCAACATCAACTAGCTGCATACGTCCATGTGTATCATGTAATACAAGTGACACAGCGCAGCACTAGATTTGAAACATATTTTGCATAACGTTAGAAATGTTTTGGGATTTTCATAAATATTTTAAATAATATCCAAAACAATGTTTATTCAAAACTTTTCCAAAACATTCTGTTAATAATAGTTTTTCTAATTTCATATTTCTTCCAGTAATTTCATGACTGTGGGAGCCTGGATGTTATGCAGGTGTTAGCAGTAAATTTACAGTAAACTGTTCTGGATAAATTGTCTTGTAGATTAATTCTGCTGCACTGAACTGTGTAATCTCAGTTTCTGTGGCTGGCCGATGTTGAATCTTTGTAGTGTGATGTGCTGTGTGCGTTCAGTCCAGTCACTGACCTGACTGAAAGTGGGGGGAGGCGGGGGTCCTGGGGGAGGAGGGGGAGGGGGAGGAATCGGCATCCTGTCCCTCTATTGGCACCTCTCTGTGTGGCGGGGGTAAGAACCGGTGACTTCACCGTCTCAGCTGGCACGACGACACGCGCTGACTCCTGAAAAACAACAGACGTGTTTCATGTGAAAAATGGCTGTTCAAATGATCATTCAAATACTGCAACACTGATAACTGGATGGCTGCTGTGCTTTGGAAGTCAGGTGGAAAAAGTTTGTCACTAGTGAAGAAGTTGGTGATGAATTATGACGTGCATGTTGCAGTGTCAGGCAATAGTTTTTTTTTCCAGGACACAATGAAAACTGCAAACTTAAAATATTTCATGTAGAGCTGTTCCAATAATAAAACAACTGCTTGGAAAAATGCCCACAGTGTGAAATGTCGTCCCCACAGGGAACATCTTTGGTTTTGGGAAAATACTTCTGAAGTGGTTCTCCACAGCTGCAGCTTGGTGACACTGGCATGGGTAGCCTAAAAGCAAAATGTGAGAAGTGCAATGAAAACCGACTTTAAGAATTTACTGTGACGTACACGAACACCTTCTGTTTAGCTCAATGAATCAACTCCCAATATCTGCACAACAGTAGAGGATGGAGAAACACATAATTTTGCATTTTCTTCTGACGATTTTTCTGAGGATTTGGTTCAAATTTGCTCTGCATTCAGATGGAAACCTGACGAATGACAACTGTCCGACTGACTGAGCAGAGACACAAAAAAGCAGGAAAGAGACACAAACCTTTTAATGTCAAAAACAGCACATTGCCAGGAAAAATAAGTACAAAATTGTACTTAATCACACGATAAGCTTTGCAAAATTTAAGTCAGCAATTTACCTTGCTGTTCAGCGGTGCCTCTATTCACTGCCTTTGAATTTAACCAGCCAAACCTTGTTTGGGTTGTTTTTTTAGCCAGAGGAGGGCTCAGTCTGCTGTAGTGAACGACTTCATTAATGTCTCCAGTAACAAGGACTAAAGGACACAAGCCACTGTATTACAGTGGCAGAGTGAAAGTGCTTTATTGTGTAGAGCATAATATTAAAGTGCTTTCTGTGGCAAGACACACACAATACAAGTCGATCCCTCTGTCTGTTAGACTGGCTGTCACGGTGCCCAGGGTGATTCACATGATTTGTGGCAGGAATATATGAAACATGACTCAAGGGAGAGAAAAAGATCTGACAGACAACTGTAGGAGATGTCAGAATAGTTCATGAAGTGTGACAGAAAAAAGATCACCCTACAGTTACCACCACAAATAACACAATCCTCTGTCTTGATGTTAGACGTTCTTAAATAAATCTTATATGCAGTGTCATATTCATTTTCACAAAGTCATCATGAGGCTTACAGTGAATAAACTCACTCCACCTACCTGTAGGGCAAGCCCTGAACAGGTAAAAAGAACATGAGGTCACCGGGATTAGCTGCAGTTGCATCTGTTCACATGAACACTACGTTAAAGAGAAAACAAGATGATGAGGACGGATGCCAACACGTTTCATTCTGCTGCTTCACAGTGGAAACAAATGTTTGTGCTCTCAAGAAAGGAAATTCTTGGGAGAAGGAAGCAGTTGCTGAAGCAGCTCCTGGGAACATGGCAAGCGTGGAGAGAAGATGAGCATTTCAACAGCAAGCGATGAGAAAGGAAAGGTGCTTTAAACCCGTTTGTAGCCACACTGGCAGCGAGACTTCAGGATGTCAACTTTCTTAACAACGACTGGATATATTGCTGTGAAATTTGGTGCAGAAATTCATGAACCCCAAAAGATGACCTACTGACTTTGGTGTGATCGCTGCCTGGATGGAGTGTGCGTAGGTGGGGTTTGTGCTTTGCATTGGCAGAGCTTTTCAGAAAGGCTTTCCTGAGTGGATGAATCTGACAATGCAGGTCTCGCATACTGAACTTCGATCCTGATTGTACTGTAATTTACCATGCTGGTGTTTTCAGTACACACAACATCTATTTCCTGGAGGGATCCCCCTGGAAGAGGGATCCCTCCTCTGTCACTCTTTCTGAGGTTTCTCGCATTTTTTTCCCCCTTAAAAAGGTTTTTAAAGGGGAGTTTCTCCTGATCCGAATTAAGAGTCGAAGGACAGAGGGTGTCGTATGCTGTACAGATTGTAAAGCCCCTTGAGGCAAATTAGTGATTTGTGATATTAGGCTGTAAAAAAACTGACTTGACTGTAAGCAGAGGAAACTGCTTACAATTGACTGTTACTATTACTATTGACTGTCAATAGAGATAATAAAACACAATAAAAGTGTGCTGTCAGATCAGCCAAAGGAAACTGGTATATTACAAATCTATGAGCTTGAAAAATCACCCTAAAAACTGTCTTGCAAGGCAAAGCGAAGCCCAAAAACTGATATTTGGGACAGCCCTGCAAAATTTACAGTATTTTCAGTGTGAAATTCCACCTTTATGCTACCATGGACAGTGTTAACTTCCCAATAACAAAAAGAGGGAGTTTGGTACAAATAAAAAGTCTAATTTTGAAAGAAACCCAGCCTGATTTGTTGTTTAACCTGATTGGCCTGGGCAACAGACACTGTAACATGAGAATAAATATCTTTTAAGATTTTGGATATTGTTATATCGTAAGTGTCGCCTTTATCTGGTTTTAAAGGCTGCATTTCAGTAAAGTGATGTCATTTTCTGAATTTGCAAGATGGCTCTATTACTTGCCTTTGCCCACTAAGTCATGATACCAAAATTACTGATGACAATTTTTCAAAAATCTCATTATGGAAATATTTTACAAAAGCACAGATAGTCAGTCCTACAATACTGTCACATTATCAATAGAAGTTTTGGGGCAAAAATATTTATATTTCTTTTTTTTCCTTCATCTTGCCAAGCCCTAAAACTGATATCAGAGAGGTACTTTCTCAAATTTGCTGTTTCAGAGATTTATAAGTCCTAATACAAAAAACAAATGCTACATTTTTTGTACCTTTCAGAGAACAATGATCTAGGGATGCACTGATTCATTGGATGCACATCGGTATGGGCCAATATTCACCTTACGGCCTATCTGTGAATAAGATGACCTTCACTGATGGCAGTAACAAATGTTTTTCTGTTGTTTTACATCAATTTTGCACAGGCTAAAAAGCAAGACTCAAAACTAATGGTGTCCCAGGAACAACAGAAAATGTGTTTGGGATGAACAGAGATCTTTCCTGGGACCCTGACAAGGATGAAAGGACACAGTAAACTCACTATTAATGTGTCTGGGGACACACCCTGTTGTTTGCTTGATAATGCTACATCGTGAATAACAAATCTGTGTTGACATCAGCAAGAGGAGAGCTAGTTAACATTAGCTGTTAGCAGCTAGCGTCTGGAAATAACTGCTGATGTAGGTTGCATTGAGTAACATTATGATGCCTTCAAGCTCCATTCGGTAGAAATGAGTATTGGGCGAAAGTAAATTAACTTTACGTGCACAAATGTAATTTTGTAAAATGTAGTTTTGGGGGGAAACTTGAATAAATGCAGCCGTTTGACGGAGAAATGTGTTGATATATTTTTTCTAAATGTTTGCATGTGAAAGGTTATTTTAAAGGTCGTTTCATAAATTTGTATGATTGAATTTGTGCTCATTCAAAGGTAGTGTAATGAAGGACTGAATAACTAATAAAGAATAAAGATTTCTTTGTTCCCTGGCATAAAAGGGGGTATAAATAACAACAACAACAACATCAGTATCAGCTATGAGCTATTTCACTATCGGTGCATCCCTACATTGATCGTAACTATTTCCACAATTAATAACCGAACCAAAAACAAACAGTTACACCCACAGTGCTACTATATGACAAAGCTGTTTTTCTCATTTTCATTTCTGTAAAAAGTTGTTTCTTATATGACTCCAATAGACAACATGTTGCTGAGTTACTCAAAAACAACAACAAAAAAAGCTACTTAAACATAAGCTTGTCCGTGTTACACGTACCTATAATATACCCACACCTGAGGCTGCCTTAAATGTGTCAACACAGTGACTGAGGTCACTGGATCTCCCCAAACCAGTTAGCTGTCTGGGCCCATTGTTGGCTTACGCAGGCAGCGCTGGCTCCTCACCCCACCCTCACCCTCCACTGCTGCTGCTGCTCCACTCCTCAGGCAGCCTGGTTGAGTGTTGGGGCAGGTTTTCACCGAGGGAAACCAAAGGAATCTCACCAAGCAAGCTCGCCAGTCAGTCAGTGACGTGGTTTAAACAGAGAGACACAGAAACTGAGAGTGGGGGGTTACCTCTCCTCTGGGAGGAAAAATGAATGTTTCGAGAACTGCTGAGTGTTCAAGGACTGAAGCCACGAGGAAACTAGTTTCAGCGCATGAAACCTGTTATTAATCCACTAATAATCACAATAATTTTCCATCTACTACAAACACACTTAACACAACAAATCCATTCTGTTTTAAATTGAGATGCATAAACATATGACTAATTTGACAGATACAACCATGTGTTACTTTTAGAGCAAAAACAGTAAAAACAAAAACCAAATTTATGGTATCCTGGTTTTTAATCACTCTGCTTCTGCAGCAATTAGATGATTAATTGCCTAATCCATCATCAGAAATGTAATCAAAGACAATCCTGCTAATTTATTTATCTTCTCAGTCATTTATTGGGTAAAAATACCAAAAACTTGTCTAAGTAGTGCAAAGACTATTAAAGGTTTATCTCTGTTTGATATTAATATATACTAAACACAGTTTGATTTACAACATAAATGACTATAAAGACATCAGTTTGGATTCTGGTAACATCTGATGGGAATTTTCCATCACAGCGTCATCTTACAGACTAGATAGATTAATGGATACTAAAAATAATGGCTTCTTGCAGAGACATTACTTTCTATTTTTGGAATATCTTCATTGAATTACAGCTGATGCCAAACATAAAACAGGCCTGCTGACACAAGTATTTAACAAAAACGTTAACAGATGTAAGAATTATTGCTTAGAGGGATGAAAAGGAACAAAATGAAAGTCTCTAGATACAGGACACTTCAAGTTGGGTTTGTTTTAGGCTTGTCTTCTCTCCTTTAGTAACTTTGAAGAGTAAAATCTTAAGATGAAGCTGATACTTCTGTGAGCCAATCATGGTGTCAAAGAGAGCTTGATGGAGGTCAATGTTCTCAAAAGTTTACATGTGGTGGAGAGCTGTTGTATCCAGACAGCATGTCAAGAGGACTTCTTTGAAATGACTTTGAGGGGCTGTCCACACCAACGCGGCTATTTATAAAACCGTGACTCTTTGCTCATGGTTTGGCCTTTCATCCACACATAACCGCAGTTTTGGGCCCCTGTAACCGGAGTTATTTGAAACCGGAGTCCAGGGAGAACTTTTTGGAAAAGTCCGGTGTCAGCAGTCATGTGTGGACAGGATAACCGCAGTTATTTTGTCTCGTCTTCATTGTATGATGTCACAGTGTGTGACGTAAACAGAAAACAGCTGTGTTATTACCCAATCCAGTGTGTGCGAGAGATTATTTGAGGATGGACCTAAACAAAATACTGCTGCTATTTAGCAGCATATCAGCACTTTGTGGCTGTATCATATAACTAACGCTACTCAACCACATCCAGCAACAGAGGCGCAAGAGTGTGCTATTACGGAGACCGCTCCTGCTGCATAATAGTACGCTTGTTGTTGTTTTTCTGGTAATGACGTTTTATTGCCTTCTGATTGGCTACAATGGCCTTACAGTTAGGAGTTATATCGCCACCTACTGCTTTGGCATGTGCATTACATTGCTTGATAGTGGAATTTGCGGCGTCGTGTGAACGGAGGTATTTTTATTACACCGCTCGTATGGACGCAGATTTTTTAAAAACTGGAGGCCAAAAAAGTTCGGTTTTAAAAATACCTGTGCTCGTGTGGACTAGGCCTTAGTGAGGCATGTTAACACCTTCATTTATCAGTCAGGTAAAGTTTTCTGGGAATTGATTTATCTAAAAAGTGGTAAAAATGCCCGTCTAAAGTCCCCAGTATTTGATGTGTTTGACCAACTTTATCTTAGAGAAGTTGCAACATGTGAATTGTTAATATTTTTGCTTAAAAAACCCCCAAAATGATTAACTGATTGATCATAATTGACATTAATTTTCTGCTAAATTTAGTGATTAATCGGCTTCATCTTAAGTTCAAACTTTTAAAAAACAGCAAGTTAGCGACTTGCACAAGGTAAAATAAAATGGAAATGTTAGGCCTGAGATTAAAAGTCCTCAAATATTCAGAGTCTCTATACATTTTTATGGACAAAATTTCAATTTTTTTCCAAAACTCCTCAAGGACCTATAATAAAGTTTTTCTTCTTGCCCAGCGTTTATCTAACATATCAGATTTAAACTCTTTTCAAGCATAATTTCAGCTACCTAGCGTACAGGAGAGGAGAGACGGGTGAAAATAGAAAAACTTTGTCACACATTGATGCATATTAGAGCAACTTTACATTGACAGCTACAGAAAATTAATTTGCCGTTACATTACATGGAAGATTATTGTAACAATTTCACTACACACATCAAAATCCTATGCCTTTTCTGTTCAATGACTGACTAATTCCATGACTTTCCAGGCCTGAAAATGTGATTGTGAAATTCCATGACATTTCCATGACAGTGGGTATTTTGCACAACTGAATTGCAATAACTCAATATGAATTCCAATTACGAGCAGGGTGCAAAATTAACTTTTTGTCAACCAGCCAACAACTAGTGCATGTTCAAAATTTTACCAGCCACTAAATCAACCACTATCAAAAGATTATCATTTACCACTACTGAAACAAATCTATCCTGCATCTCACTTGTGCTTTGGACTAAACTTGAGTTTGGAACAAGATAATGGAGCATGCACAATCGTGTACAGTCTGCGCAGTCACATAAAATGTGCAATCACGTGTGGTGATTGACTGGGTCAGGTTGTCTTTTTAAAATAAAAAAAAATATATATATGTATATACATATATATACATACACACATTTAAAATATAAAAAATTGAGCACTCTTCCAGCAGCTCCCTCTCCTTCCTGCAGACAGAAGGAGGTGGAGCCTCCAGGCTTCGTGCTGGGCTCTCTGTTCTTCTTCCCGGCCGGAGCAAAGAGCTTCTGAGCTTCTCGTGGGGGAATACAATGTGGAGATGGTGATCCACCAAGCTGGTCCATTTTCAGCTGGAGACACGCGTGGCTTGCGCTGCAACACAGCCAGTGTGTCTAGGGTATCAGAAGCTGACTAGTGCTTTTTGGGTGTCTCAGGCTTGGTTGGGCTCAGGCTCAGTATTTTATGTAATAATTTCGGACAGGCCAAGTTCGGGCTTCAACTTGCAGTCCCATTCGGGTCGTAATGTTTTTGGCCCATTGAGGACTCTAGTCCACATAAGGGTCCCTATGGATCCCCGTAGACATGGGTGAATGATGACATGTACGTCATACAGGCCAAAGTGGAGCACTGCAGAAATGCGGATGTGTTAACTATAAATTAGCCCTTACTGCCCAAAATGTGTCTGTGACTACAAGAATCAGAAATGGTTGAGAACTGAAAGCTGTATATTTTTGGGGGCAAATTTATGGCTTTAAGTTTCAGTACAACATTGCCAGACTTGAAAGTTTGGATGTTTTTAAGTTAAACAAAAACAGGTTGGTTTTTTTTTAGAAAGTACACTAAATACTCCAAAAAGTAAGGTAGTGAGGTTTATCATTGTTCTAATGATACCAAGATGAAAGTACAGTATTGCCACAGGAAATGGAAAGATTTAAATGATACCCACCACTGTTCAGCATTTGTACATGTGAAGTTTGACATGATTTGGAAAATTTTAAGAAAACACCACATAAAATGTCAAACTAAAAGGGGGACATGTGAGATACTGAACATTAAACTCTGAATATTTTTTTTTTTGCATTTATCCATATACAAATGCGTGCAAATCTGACAGCTATACACTGATAAAACAAACTAGTCCTGACCTTTGACCTCTATAATCTGACTAATCCTTTCCATTCAAGATCAAAGTAAAGTGAGGTCCTTAAAGTAGGTCAAGAGCGCTGATGTTTGGTCTCCATTAAGCTGTTCATCCAAACAGTCAGTTGATGGAAAGAAGTTTCCCTACATCAACATTATGAAGCTGCACAGGGAAATACAACCAGGGAGGAGGAGGGGGCTGTATGAGGAAGTTAGATGCTTTTGTGGTAAAGGAAATACACTGAGTTAAAGGCCTGTGGCTCTGTGTGTGTGTGTGTGTTTCTAGGCTTTTTTTCATGGCAATGACAGCTCCAAATTACCATTACATAGCCTGCCTTGTGTGCTAATCCACTTCCTGGACAGGTTTTGCTATAAAAATATCCTCTTGTAGCAAAGCAAGCATTCATTTATTCAATAACTAAACCATAAATCATGCATGTTGTTGGACAAATTCAGGAGTGTCCTGCAAGAAATAACTTGCAAACTGTGCAACAAAGGCAGTGGTGGAATGTAACCATGTACATTTACATTTAGATTTGAGGAACTTGTTACTCCACTACCTATTTAATATTGTTCTTTTTACTGCACTACATTTGTCTGACAAATGCTTTCGTTCACCATGCATTTCCAGATGTTTGATATACTAAAGGATTATGTGCTGGAAAAAAATGTTCCTGCTTCTTAACCCAAATAAACTCAGCTGGAAAATGCATCGTCACAAAACTGAAAACAGGGCTGTCTCCAGACACCATGACAAGTTGACTTTCTAGAGATTTGTGGATCTCACAGGACAGCCACGCTACAAACATATGATGATCTTGTAAAGTAAACTACTCAACAGTATATTGGACTTTTTTTTTTTTTTAAAAAGCACGTCCTCAAATATGTAAAGCAGCTAAATGCAACAAACACATGAATGCAGCAGTAATATTAATCCATAAGCATTAGATACAGTGACAGGCAGCGTGTTGCTGCACAGCGAGTACTTTAACTTTTCAAACTTTAACTACATTTGCTGATACTTTGACTTAATTAAGGATTTAAATGCAGGACTTTTGCATAGAGTATTATCAGTGTGTTTTTAGTACTTTTACAATAGTAAATGACCTGAGTACTTCTTCCACCACTGAAAAACAGGATTTATAGGCCTGTGCAGGTTGTTTGGCCGCTCCCAGGTAAAGGAACAAACATACCTGGCGCTGTCTTAAACTTAGGTGGAGTATAAAGTTAGCGTCCAATAAATGCACTTACCCTGGCTCGAAGAAGAAGAGGTTTGATAATCTCGTCCTCCAAAACAACATGAATAGAAAGTGCCGTCGTGTTTGACCCAAAAAGTTAGGATGGGAGGGTGCTGGTGTAACTTAACGCCACCGAAAAACACTCACAGGTTAGCCGGCTAACGTTAGCTCGCTCTGGGCTAGTGGCGGTTACACAGCGGAGCT
Organism: Epinephelus fuscoguttatus; assembly: GCF_011397635.1. Taxonomy (NCBI): domain Eukaryota; kingdom Metazoa; phylum Chordata; class Actinopteri; order Perciformes; family Serranidae; genus Epinephelus; species Epinephelus fuscoguttatus. Next base: position 4,181,638 of record NC_064754.1, read on the forward strand.
AGCCGCAGTTAGCTGGTTAGCATGGAGCTGTCAGTGTCAGCGCAGTCCGGCTGAGTTCTGTCAACAACACTTATTTGAGGGAACGAAGCGGTTAAGAGTCACTTTGAAAAGTTTTCAGGTAGCTACGGAAAACTTTAGCCGCCGCACTCCTGACCTACGAGCAGAGCCATACTCCCTGTTGACACAGTTTTATCGGTCCCTTCACGGGAAAACACGGAAACGGGCCGACCGATACAAAATGGAGGCAGATCGGCGCTGCGTTAAAGTGCTGTTGTAAATTACAGTTTCCAGACTCCAGGGTTGTTAAGCAAACACGAAACGTAGGTATTTTAATGTGCTGGAGAGTAACCAAGTACATTAAGTCATGTGTTGCATCTAAGTACAGTTTTGAGGGATTTCTACTTTATTTTAGTTAGTTAGTTTAGTTAACAGCGGTCATACAGTGTTGGTAAACCTGCAACACCACACATCAGAATCAGAAAAGGGTTAATTGCCGAGTAAGTTTTCACTTACAAGGAATTAGCTTTGGTTTTTAGTGCACATATTAAACATACAATGAAAATACTAAGAAGAATAGAAATAGGGCAAATCACTGCAACACTCAAGAATTTTAACATAGTAAAGAAAAATGCATACATACTTTTAAAAAAAAGTACAATGACATAGTATGTAACATATAGCTATTTTAGAGTAAGCTTTACAATTTTGTGCAGTGACATGCACAAATATTAAGCAGGGGATGTGCAGAAGTTCACAGTAAAGCAAATGTGTGCAATGTAAAACCTGTCTCCTTCAAGCTGGATAACATCCACTGTATTTCCCTGTACCAGTACGTTATTTATTTTCAAAGTTTACACACAGTTTTTAACACGCAAACATCATCACTGTCAATATGGATGCTGTATTTGCTGTCAAATCCAACCACCTCTTGTATATAAAGCAACCTGTCTCATTAACAATTCTACATTTATTCCAGCACCCTTCTCCATTTACATAAAAACATTTGTTTTATGACATGATGCTGTACTATGCTACTAGTCTACAGTAACCTAGTATACAAAGAACCTAAATTTGGCTCCACATTGACAAAATAGTATTATATTCTGATATAACACTGTGAAAGGAGCATTTCTGCACAGTGAGACTTTTACTTACCTTAAAGATCTAACAAGTACTTCTCTCACCACTGTCCTCTTGTGTAGTCTCGTAGTTTACTTTTACTCAAATATAATTTGTTTTTAAGCATGTTTTCATTGTGGTATTTTACTGCTTATATAATTTTGACTCAGATCAAGATTTCTTTTTAATGATTTTTATTCAAAATCTATGCAACAAATATGACAACATTTACGTTCATAGAGTACAGGGAAGCACAAAAATACTGCAGTAGCGAACAACATCTTACAATACAAGACTGAAAACTGATTACAAAGGAAGTGCTTTTAACTCTAAGTTTTGAATGTAATAATAAAATAAACTCAAATAAATAACTTTTCATACAAGGGGAAATATAAATATATGTCAGTTATCTGATACAATGGGAAATGTTTAAGAATATCACATAACTTTTGTGCTTTTATTATTTCAAAGATTTTGTGTACAGTTTAAATTAATTTAAGAAAAACAAATATGGGGGATGATTTCAGGATTCTGTTTTTATGTATGAAACATTTTTTCAAATATATGATTGAGTTACGACAAAGTTCATCATTTTTGTTTTCCAGGATCACACCAAATTCAACTTTGACTTGAGTGAAGAAATGTGTTTATTTTTTCCTGCACTGGGAAAAGGTCTTTGAATGCACTAAAAGTCAGGTGACTGTAAGGTGACGCCGAGATGTCACGCATGCGCGGTGCGAATCAAAGCATTTCCTGTCAAGATGGCGCTGAGCAGGGGAGCAGGATTGTGGAGGACATGCTGCAGGTTGTTACCCAGACAACCTCTCCTGTCTCCAGCTGCTGTCCGGACACAGAGCTCCGTGAGCGGGGACCTGCTGCCCCGCACCTCCCTGTCTAGTCCACCGTGGCCGGAGCAGGTGATCCCGGTATCGGAGGAGGAGGAGCGGAGCCGGCACGCCGCCGTGGTGAGCACCGTGAACCAGCGGATCCAGCAGCAGGACTTCGGCCGCCTGTTCGCCGTGGTGCACTTCGCCAGCCGCCAGTGGAAGGTCACCGTCGAGGACCTGATCCTGATCGAGAACCACATCGAGGCGGAGTGCGGGGAGCGGATCCGCCTGGAGAAGGTGCTGCTGGTCGGGGCGGAGGACTTCACCCTGCTGGGCAGGCCTCTGCTGGGGAAGGACCTGGTCCGGGTCGAGGCCACCGTCATCGAGAAGACCGAGTCCTGGCCCAAAGTGCACATGAAGTTCTGGAAGAGACACCGGTACCAGCGCAAGAAGATCATCATCCAGCCGCAGACGGTGCTGAGGATCAACAGCATCGAGCTGGCCCCCAGACTCTCATGATGAAGAGGATGATGAAGAGTGGACTGTCTCACACACAGACTGTTTGTTTTCAGTTAATATAAATATGTAAACAAATGTTGAAGGTGACTCTTTGGACTGTTTCTATTGAAATGAGCCCACATGTTGACCGGGTTTAAATCTGTAAATAATAAAACTTCAGCTTTTTGCAGATGACTGATTTTTATTTATTCTGTTTTTACCAGTTTTTAATTTTATAAAATCGCGTGTGGTGGAAAAAGTACTTAAATCTTTCAATTAAAAAAAAAGTAGCAATATTACAAGTAAAATCCTGCATTCAAAGCCTTACTTTGGTAAAACTACACACATATTGACATTAAAATACCAAAAAAAAAGTCATTATGCAAAACTCAACCTCTCAGAATATTATATTAATGGATTAAAATTAATAATGCATTGATGTGTTCATCGCTATAATGTTGCAGGTGGTAAATGTGGTGCTCATTTTAATGACTTGATGTACTGCTCAGTTGCTCAATCTATAATAATACATCATAGATGATTTATATTTTGTATTAATAAGATGAATCTTCTCAGAAACTTAAAGTTGTCAGATGAATGTAGTCGAGTAAAAACTACATTTGTTCCTGAGATGTAGTTGAGCAGAAGCAGAGGTTGTGTAAAATGGAAATGCTTGAGTACAGTACTTACGTAGCTTTACACAACTGCGTATGAGAACGTTTTCTTGTTGTGAAAAACTAAGCTTGCATTACAAAAAAGACCAATGTCACACCTGAAGACAAGTTGAAAAGTATAGAAAAGGATTAACTGATTAAACACATATATGGCCACTGCACGGCATGTACCACCGAGAGGTTAAAGAAGTCCTACCAGTGGCGGGAAAAGGCCCGACTGAAAGACAGCACAGAAGCACCAATCATGGCAGCACAGGAACAGACAGTATGAGATCAATAGAAGCAGGGGTCGACCACAGCAGACAGGACCCCAGGTGCAGTCTGTGCAGAGGGGCCCCTGAGACAGTTCAGCACATAACAGCAGGGTGTCAGACGCAGGCAGGAAGAGCGTACATGGAACACCAGTGTGCACGAACATCTGCACTGAGTATGGGCCGGAAGTCCCAAGGTCACAATGGAAGACACCTGCTAAGGTGGCTGAGAAGGACCGAGCTAAGATCCAACCAATTGGACACTGTGTTGATGGACAAACAAAAGACGAAGGCAGTGGTGATACATGTAAGCAACATCAGGAAGAAGGAACACAAGAAGCTCGACGAGGAGCTAGGCAAGACGTGAGGAGTAAAGGCAACAGTGGTGCCAGTGGTAATGGGAGCACTAGGGGCTGTGATCCCCAAACTGGGAGAGTGGCTCCAGCAGATTCCAGGTACAACATCTGAGGTCTCTGTCCAGAAGAGTGCAGTCCTAAGAACAGCTAAGGTTCTGCACAGAACCCTCAAACTCCCAGGACTCTGGTAGAGCACCCGAGCTTGAGGAGGACACCGTCAGCTCTGTGAGAGGGGGGTTTATTATTTCATATGTTAGGGATGCACGTTATTATCGGCACGTCATCGGTATCAGCCGATATTGGCTTTAAAATTAACTATAAGAATCTGTCAACGTATTTATCTTATTTTGAAAAATGATTGAAAATTACATTTAAAAGTATTGTATTTCATGTCTCCATCTGCTGGTGGGCCGTCACAATAAGAGTATGCATGTATAATATGACGTTTATTCCACCACAGATTTGATGATCACTAAAATTAGGTGGGGATAAAAGTGGATATATTGATATTGGTATCGGTTATCGACCAAATAAATGCAGAAATGGCGTGTGGAGTGTGACAAAAAGCTCAAGGCGTCGACCTGGCTTCTACATTTCCCAGGTCCCAATCTGCTCAAGGATTCTTGTGATGTGCCGGTACCCCAGATGTACCCCTAATCCAAGATGGGGCCTCCTTGGATTGGACTTGGCTCTGACCTGTCGAGGCATGGACACAGGATCTCTGGGAGTGTCCTGCGGTGTCTGGCACCAGTGGGTTGTGAGGTGGGTTAATGGCACGTGCCACAGATGCTCATTCAGATTGGGATGTGGGGAATTTGGAGGCCCGGTTGACACTTTGAGGTCTTCGTCACAGTCCTTGGGCCATTGCTGAGCGATGTTTGCAGTGTGGCATGGTGCATTATCATGCTGGGGGGGGGGGGGCATTGCCATAAAGCTGCAGTGTTTGAGTGGGTGGAACATGTCAGGTGGTATCCACATGAATGCCAGAACCAAAGGTTTCCCAGCTGAACAATGCATTGGAACAACATAATCAAAGTTAATCACTTCACCTGTCAGTGGTTTTAGTGTTTTGGCTGATCAGTGTTAATATATATAAATTAGCAATTAATCATCAAACCATCAACCTTGTGGTTAATGAGGTTCATCATCTAATGTCCAGTTCCTGACACAAAGATCCACGAGACAAAAGACTTTAACAGTCTGCAAAACAACTGCTTTATTTAGAAACCTGATCTCTGGAAACAGGAAAACTGCTCGTCTGTTCCCCCTGCAGAGGACCGATATCTTGAAGGCACTGTTGAACATTTCTGCTCAGTGGTAGCAAGTTTACTCATAACTGAACTCCGAACGCAGGAGGTGATGTTTTTAAATCAGGAGCTTGTCCAACAGGCAAAAAAAAAAGCGAACAAAACAAAGTGATAAAACCAAATGAAAAGTTGCTACTAATGTTAACAGGTTGGTAGCAGTACCTTAATGTTCCCATTTGAAGTCTAAATTAAGGAAATAATCCTGAATTAAAACAATGAATTATGACGGCACATTCAGCAGCATCTCAACCCTCACTGACCTCCCAATAAATTAAATGTCGTCAGTGTCGTAGAACACAAAGCCATCATCCTTTTACCGTTACAAACATTTCAGATCTCCCAGCATATCCAGTAATAACATGAGATGATATAATGTGTCGCCAGGGAAATAAACCTGTTCTGTAGGAAACCTCATGTTTATCCCAAATAGCTGAAAATGACTGTATTGCTAAGTTGTCGTTTTTTTTAAATTCAATTGTTGATATGCAGCGTTAAGACAAGCGGTTTCATTCATTCACAGGCTGAGAGGTGGGAGTCAGCCACAACAGTGACCTCTGTCTGATGCTGAACTTCATTTATGATTAAATTAAAGGACTGGTTTGGATTTTAAGTCCAACTCAACACAACACTCTCGTCATGTCTTGAGCATATCAAAAGAGTTCCTCCTGTTCTCAGTGGCCGTGAAGCGATCCACAGCCTGCACTCTGATTTCTAAAACTTGGGACGTCCTTCTTTGTCTTAAAATGAAAGATAGACGGCAATAATCTGAACTGGCTAACTGACATTTTTTTACTTTTCCTTCTGTCTCTCCAGATATTGACATGTTGCATCACTGTTGACTGTAACGGGACTGAGCGTTTTCTAACACATAGTTACAGCTTAGCCTTTATACTTCTTCATATTTCTGTGTATGTCATGTGCTCTGAATCTCTGTCAGACGTTTAATTATTGTGGCCACAGTGTGCCGTTGGAGCTGTCTGTGCGTTTCTATGTAAGATAGCATGTAATAAAACAGTTCAAAAATGTATTTTGAGTTTGTCTGAGGCTTTAGCAGTCGGAGTTAGACAACAAGAGAGCATTAGACACTCCACAGACTGACAGCTTAGTTTTAAATCATCTCCACAAACTGAAATGTCTGATGAAGGAGGAAAAAGTTCTGCAAATGAGCTAAAATTAATTCACTCTGGACTAGAGAGCCCCGCTCACACTGGGCCACAAATACACTGGTTTTTCTCCCAAAACCCAGTTGTTAAGATGTGTCAAACTATTTTTCTAAAACAGTCAGACCCTCACTCGTACGTTTACACAGCCATTGGCCAGAGGAGAGAAAATAGAAGATTTAAACTACTCAAGATCTATTTTTTCCACTCGTCACACAGCTACTAAAGTCACATTTCATGTGATCAATCGGATCTATAATTGTTAATGCCTTCAAGGAGAGTCTAAAAGCGCACAATGTTATCTTTGCTCCTATGATTTATCACATCAAGACACACAAAAGACAGAGTTCTTGAAGCGAGATCAGGGAGGCTGCGTGATCAGATTGAAGGCAAAAACAATGCTATGACAGCAGGCTTTTTATCCTACCTTTGAAACAGGTGTTAACACTTCTGCCCTTAGACGTCGTTAATTTGAAGCATGCCGAGCCCTAAACGAGGACTTTGAGGATCAGAGAGGTTCACTACGCCACCAGTATGGACAGGAGGAACGATAACAGTACCCATGACTTTCGATTTACGTGCGACGTGTGTGTTGCATTCAAGATAAAACTTGAAAAACCCAAACCTATCCTTTAAGACTCCAGAAATATTCCCATTTTGCCCTTTTGGTTGAACTGCGGTTCAATACAGAAATTTAGGCCTATGTAACTATGTTTCACTTAAATATGCTTGAGTCTGTCTCTGTATGAGAGGACACCAAAGCAAAATCTGTGAAACCCGACAGGCTCATGTTCATTTGCTCATCACCAAACATACAGACTTTAAATCAGACTTCACTGGTGAATTCAGTTTTAACTTGCAACTTCTCATAAAACTGATTTTTACTGTTTTTTTTAATCAAGTATGTATGTTTGATCACAAGGAAAAGAACTGTTAAAAATACCAGGATTCTCACAGGAGTTTGGTGCAACATTTTCTCATCCTTACAGAATGAAAGAAAATAAATCATCTTCAATGGATCAACACTGACAGAGCCCAAAAAAAAAAAAAAAGAAGAATCTCCCCGTGTCACAGCAGCTATGACGGACACCATTTTCAAAACAAAATCTCAAGTATAATCTTCAAAAGTCCGATTAGAATTGTCCAAAAGATTGACTCCTCTTCCTGAAAGTCCTCCTCTGCTGCCTGAGGGGATTTCTTTTTCTTACGTCCTTCTTCTGAATCATATGAGCCCTTATCGAACGGGTCCTGAGGAACCGTCTGATCGTAAAACACCCGCATTTCAAACTCGCTCTCCTTGTGAGATGGGTGGCCGTAAATGCCGATGCCCACAGGCCTCGTGAAGTCCCCTGGCACCACCACCACATCCTGGCCACAGGTGGCCGACTGCAGCTTGTAGGTGTCGAAGCTCGGGCGCAGGGTTTTATCCGACACGTAGAGGTCCGCGTCCCCCTTGAGGCTTTGCATGTGCAGGATGATTCGGCCATCGTGGTTGAGGCGCAGGTAGCTGTAGTTTCCGGCCCCTATGTGGCCCTGAACCACATGAAGCAGCACCCACTCCTCGGGGACGTTGTCTTCCTCAGAGCTCAGGAAGCCTCTGGCCTGGGACAGCAGGAGGGCGACGACCAGGGCGCTGCAGCTCAGCATCATGATGAAGGCATCTGTCAATCAGTCACCGCCTGGACGACACCAGACAGCCTGATGAGAGGACAAGAAGCATTATAAAGCAGCCAAACATAGACAGAAAACACTATGGTAAAAATAATATGACAATTATCCCGCCAACTGTTTCTTCGTATATAAAATATCTGATATCAGTGAAAAATGGCGCCCTCCATTTGGTTATTTTGCTCACCATCAGGCCTAAGAGGCTCTTCAGTTTAAAACGATATATAACAGAGTAAAGCAGCAAGTTTATATCCTGTTTGATTGGTTTTCACATCCGCCAAACAGGTTAAAAACCAGTACATTTCAGTAAAAAACAACAAACCTCTGACCTGTCACCACAGAGTTAGGAGATACACAGTATATCCACGGTAAGACTAAACGTTTAGAGACAGCACTTTTGTTAATCATTGGTAGCTTTACCTGTGACTTATACAACATGCATGATGTAGTCCAAACAAATTACTGCAGTTTGTCTGACGTTATTTTAACTTCCTGAATGACTGATCTGAGCACACAAATGATATGAATGATGTTCAGAGCAATGCATGCCTGTGCAGTGAATCATTACGACCTGGTTAACACAGACGACTAGTTGCTTTGTGTAATCAAACATAGATCAAAACCTTGAGCGAACGGGAAACAACAGCATACACAAAGAGGCAACCCAGGGACTCCAGAAATATAGAAAACGAGGAAGGAAGTATTAAAAAGCCTTTATCATAGTGGCTAAATCAATAAAAGAGCCAACATGTTTCGACCACTGCAGGTCTTCTTGCATTAAAAACAAGTTTCTACATCTGTTTTACAAATTTCTTAAACCACCACAACGTAAAACAACACGCTTAGAAAACAAAAGGCTGCGAGTTATTATTTTCCTTAGGGCTTTTCAAATTTTAAAGAAAACATTCTTTATAAATGCGTATTAACAGACAATGAAATAATACCAATACACAATGCAAACACAAATACGTGCTCTTAAACCAGGGTGTTACATAAGTACATGAATGAAAATACATATAAAATAAACATAAACCAGAGTGCACACATACAGAAAAACAAGGTATATTCAGTCAGAGAATTCGGGGAATAGAGGTGTTTAATTTTCTGTAATATATGGATATACTGATATCAGTATTGGTTGTAGGCCAAATGAGTTGTTATGTATCGACATATCGGCAAAAAATGATATTATAAAACTGTTTGCTTTTTTACCAATAACAAAGGCTTAAAACTTTTCATGTGGGCCTTTGTTGGTTTCAAAACTGATGATGTAATGTAATAAACTTTCTAAAAAGTAGGCTTTTTTCTTGGAAATGTAAAGTGTACAGGTACACAAAATTTATATTACTGTTAACATCATGTTAGCCTACTGACAACACTATCATCTGACACTCATTTCATGTTTTGGAAATGTTAACTCAAGGCGTCATGTAGAATTTGAATTTTACAACAGGCAAAGCATCAAATTAAAGGAACGAACCTGGTCACACAATCAGAAGAAGACAAAAGCTGCAAAAGATGGCTAACGTTACACAAGTTAGCGATGAAGTTAAAACAGTCGGTTCAATCTCCATAAAATGTTCTTTTTCATCTGAGTCAGCAGTGATTCTTATTGCATGAAGAGCTTTGCTTGCTTCACCTTATCTTATAATTCTGCATTCAAAAAGTTTTTCAAATCAAATTTAAAATTAGGCAAAAAAGTTAACCTTAATACATCAGTGGAAACTTTTTTGACTTTTACCCAACTGCACCCTGATGGATTACAATGAGGGTGAGTTGAATCACAGATTTTCTAGTTTAAAAGCAGGGCCTGACCAAGACAGCCTGAGAAACACTGCTGCAACACTTTTTTAACACTTTTATTCTATGTACTTTTTACACTCCTGGTAATTTATGTCCTGATCAGGCAAAGTTTGTACCACTTTGCCTTGTGTGGCAAGGTATATTAAGGTTATTACGGTAAAATGTTAATATCACTCAGGATATTTTATTACATTGTTGTGTTTTATTAAATGTTCCATCAACTTAAGTGCAAATTTTATTACACTTTCAAGAAATTATTATGTTACTGGGTGTTACAAGGACTTTTACTTGTAATGGAGTGTTTTCAGCGTGTTATCAGTACTTGCACTTCAGTAAAGGACATGAATACTCCGTCCACCACTGCCTGTATGTTTCCTGCTATAGAGTAAAACACATTAACCTGAGCTGCCCTCTCAGGACAGTCTATAAAGAAACCACTGACCATCAGCAGAGCTATAAATAAACAGCTCGGTCTGAAACCTACAGAAGAGTCTGACCTTTAATACGAAGGAAAGACAGGTTTAAACGGTTATTAACATGCGGCACAACCCTCATATTCCCTTTGACATTCAGCTTCATGTCTTTGAGACCACGTACGGGTGAGAAATTTAATATTAATGGCCCTTGATTGTATAAATACACAGATAAGTCTAGATAACTTGAAGCTGCGTTTGACTTTAATGCGAACCTGCTACCGACGACACCTGTCAGCAGTTACAACCTTTACAACCCAACTATGTGACATTAATTAAAACACAAAAATACGTGCTCTTGTAACGTTCAATACATATTTGGAAACATACAGTTTAACGCTAGCTTACATTGTACTTAGCAGAAACAATGCTAGCCTGATCAAACAGCAAGCTACGTACTTATTTAACTAGGTTAGCTTCTTATCACACAGTTAACGTTAGCAGCGTGGCAGCTAACGTTGCTAACTAGCTTGTTCAGTTAGAGCTAAATCCGCACAAGTTTCCAAAAAACGGACGCAGCCGAATAACGCCAAACTTGATAAATTACGTCACGAATCGATTATTAAACATGTGTTAAGTGGTAATTTAACACACCCCCTTGTTTACTTACATAGCTGTCATTTCCTAACCAGCATCTTCGTCCTAACACAGCAACCTGCTGGAAACAAAGTTCACTTCTTCACTTCCTTTTCGTCTGACACACCGACAGCTGACGCCACTGGCGCCGCCCTGCTGGTCAAACCTGGTAACTGCACCTACCAGAATCCAATTAAACGTAACAATGGTGAGTTTTTATTTATTTATTTATTTATTTATTTATTTATTTATTTTCAAATGACAAATCTACTAAAAGACTGAACTTAACGACCAACAAAAATTCTAAAGCAAGGATAATTTAATATTATGCAATGGGACAGTGGTGGAAAATAACTAAGTACATTTACCCAAGTGACGTTCTTAAATATAATTTTGAGGCACCTGTACTCGAGTATTTCCATCTCATGTTACTTTATACTACTACTACTACTACTCCACTACATCTCAGAAGGAAATACTGTACTTTTGACTCCACTGGATTTATTGATAACTCTAGTTACTTTGCAGACTAAGATTAATAACAGAAAATAATATCAAGAGATAAATTATTACAGATTAAGCTACCCAGCAGTTAATAAAGTAGATTTTAGGTCCATGCTTACCAGCTACAACATTGCAGTGATTAACACATGAATTAACCAAATATTACAATCCAATAATATATGATTCTGAGAGGGGCCATTCTGCACAGGGAGTACTTTAACTTTTGTTACTTTGAACATATTTTGATGCTTAAATTTGTATTTTTAATGGTCTGAAACTGCTACTTTTACTCAAGTAAAGAATCTGAGTACTACTTCCAGCATTACTCAGGGTTTGGGACCTTTTGTCTTTTACAAAATTTAAAGGACAACCCTCATAAACTAAAGCAATAATCCCATAGAAATCAGAACAAACCCTACAACGAGGAATCCTAACTGGAGTCTGCAGTGGTGTAGTAGATTCCCACAGCCCCGCTCCAGGCTTTCATTATGTAGTAATATAAACTGATGAGACACATTTGTTTAGGGATGTACAATGTAAGCGTAACATCAACTGAAAACAGTATTAAAGGTGATAAAAGCACATTTTTGGGTCATTGCAGACCATCTAATTGCAGCATCCCTGTTTCAGATCCACACACGAACATGTTATCCACAAATGTTCACATTTACCATCAGCTATCCACATTTTGATATCAGACAAAGAGGGCAAAAATGGCCCCAATATATTGTAATATTTTGAAATAATAGAGTCTGACACATGGCCCTCAGATGAAGTAAAATGTAGAAGCTGCAGAGCCTCCTGGTGGCCTCGAGGTGAAGGTGCTGACAAACTCCCAGTGTCCCCACTTCACCTACAAGCCCAGGAGCTTCAGTGCATGTTGTTTAGTCTCTCTTCCATCATTTATTTTGATTTGCAATTGCTGAGTTAGTACAAAGTAGCTGCCACACAGACAACCTGCGGCCTTTGGGACCTCTTAGCATGGATGGATTATGACACAATGGGCCCCCCCACCCCTCAGAGAGCAGGTACAACATGCTGTTGTTTCTCCCCACAGAGTCAGAGGGCCCACACTTCATGGAGCACTATAAGCACATCTAAAGTCCTGTAGGAGATAGAGACACTCACTGACTATCGTGATGGTTTCTTTCTTGTGACGTCTTCAAATTCCTTCAGTTTCTTTGAAGGGCTCTGTTATTGACATGATGTCTAAAGTTAACGCAGAGGCCTGTTCAGTAACAACCCTTTTCTACCAAAATTACTGCATGTATGTGGGTTTTTAAACCTGGATAAACTTGCTAAAAATAGGCGCTAGACTCCTGTCCCACTGCCAGTAAACCAGAGCTGTGTACATGGATCTGCAGCAGACGAGTATGCCTTTTTGTGCGTCACATTTGACATCAGAGGCAGGCCAGAAAACAGGTTAGTCAACAGTAGAAAGCAGCGTGGAGGTCAGTGAAAATGTTATGTTGGTTACTTCTTTCTTTCAGTCTCGGTGCAGACTAGTTTGGCATGATGTTTGAGTGCTGCTTGGGCGAAGACAGACAGTAGCTTGTGGTGGCATGTCATTGCATCTTGCCAGTACAGGAGCCAAAATTAACACCTTCACCTGGGTGTTGTGTTTCCATCAATGCTGATCGGAGCTAGAATTGATTACCGTGACTACTGCAGGGTCATTTGACCTGAGTGTGAATGCTGATTGTGACCTTTCCCATTAGATTACAAAGCCAGATACTAGCAGGTCTTAGTGGTTTTTTTGTGCAGTGGGAAAGGTACTTAATACACCCATGTCTCTTATACCCCCTTTCCACCAACATGCAACTGGTTCCGTTCCCGTTTCAGCGCCTAATTTTGAACTGTTCGGGGCATTTCGGAAAAGTTGGTTCTAGGCTAAAACCAAAAATAGCAGGTTTTAGGTCATTACATCAGAGATAGACCTGAGAAATGTCTCGTAGTGACAGATAACTGTATCATCAAGTGTTGCTTTATTGGACTGCACATTTACGTTAGCCTTGGCATCACTGAAGTCAAAGCTGTCCAGATTCTCCTCTCCTTAAAGTCAGAGCCACAAAGACATCCCACATGTTGAACTAGATTTGGATTCATTAGAAAAAACAGACAAGAAAACATTAAACATCTCTGCACGATCAACTCAAAGCCAAACGCTGCTTGGACTACTTCATGAAACCAAAACGTGTAGACATGTGAATTTTCTCTCTGTAATCATTTACGTCGATCTGTAACCAATTTTATTCTCATTAGGTGTAATTCAGCTGTTTTATATATATATATATATATATGTATATATATACACACACACACACACACACACACACACACACACACACATCAGTTTCAGTGCTGCGTCATCCATTTGTAATCCAATATGATCATCTCCTCCCTCGTGTCAACGTGTGAGATAATACAAAATAAGTTACAAATCTGTTTCCAGGCACGCACACTCACACCTCACTCATTAAAATCAACTTGTACTAATTTCACATCTTTTGTTTTTATAATCCTTTTTTCACTTTAATGAACACCAACTGTAGTTTTAAACAAAAAAAAAAGAAAAGAAAAGAAAAGAAAACAAACAAAAAAGAAAAACAACAACAAATGTTCCAGGAGCGGGGGTGAAAGAGTCTCGACAACAGGTTGGATGACTCGGTCGGTATGTTTTCAAAAACCACATCAAATTGTAAATTCTATATAGATATACTCGTTCAACAAGTCTGCATAATCTGTCACATTAGATACATTTGACGTTGTGTGGAAACCACCTAGTATCACCACTTCAGTGTTAAATATTTACTGCAAACCAGTTGGACCAATTTAAGGCTTCCAAGATTGACAGTGGAGTGAAGTCGATCTGTCCACAAAGTCTGGAGCGGGCCTCGCTGGACTCGCAACCCTATTGAGAGGCGTTTCCTGATGTTACTTCAGAATGAAAAAGGCCCCGAAGAGTAGTGTTGTGATCCTTTTTTTTTTTTTTTTTTTACTCTCTCCTCAGAATATAAGATTATCTCAACATTTAAATAAATCACTGCATCTTATGTTTTATAAAACACGCCGATATCTTCACTTCATTGGGGGTGGCAGATAAAGAAACGGGGGAGTTTAAATATGTTTGCTGATGATTCAAACTATACAAACTCTGACTGTACAGAGCTCGAGGGGGTTTCGGATGGGGGTTGTGAAAACAGGTAACCATGAACTTTTCCATTGAATTATCTTAAAAAGGAACATCGTCCGCAAAAAAAAAAAAGAAAGAAAAAATTGCTTGCATTATACAGTTTACAATGTAGTACCATGCTAGCGCTGCTCGCCTCGTCCTAACCGTTTATTAGCAAATGGAGAATCAGTGCTGTTGGAAACTACAACACACACACTACTGTTATTAACCCCATTCTGCCCAGGTGCCTTCTGCTTTCACCCAATCACAACGCCCGAAAGAGAAGGAGGAGGGAGAGGGCATGAATAACTAACGGAGGAGTGGAGAAAAAAAATGAAACAAACTAAGAAAAAAAAAAAAATCTAATAAATTGTTTGTACAGAAAACAAACAGAAGTAAACAAAGCAGCAAATGCAGAAAATCACACTTCATGCATTCAAAACGAGTGGCAGCAGGAAAAAAAGAGGGAGGATGAGGGAGGGAGGGGGGATTCACAGTTTTCTCAGCTACGACGCAGAGATGGATGAGGGTGTGCATACGGGGCAGGTGATGCAGAGTGCGTTAGCGATCATGTCAAGGGACGTGGTGTTTCTGCGACTTCACTGAGTGCCGGTTTTTAGAACGTTACATGTTGAAGTGCTGTCTGCTCGAGGGCAGAATGGGGGTAAAACTACATTCCTGGTCTGACTAAAATGAATTTGCTTTGTTAACGTAGAAAGAGTCTCTTTGTGTTTCCAACACTTTGTTAAATTCTTGGCGTTGCCTTCTTGTTTCATACAGTTTCTTTAGAGAAATGAAGCCTGCTGTAAGTACGCTCTGGTCTCCCGCTCTGGTCTGTAGTGAGTGGGGGGGCCGAGGCAGCTATGATGCTGGGAGGTCCGCGCTGGAGGGAGGGGGGGAGGGGGCTGGAGGAGGCGGCAGGAGGGGGGCTGTGGCTCAGACGGGGGGCGCCTTGCGCTGCAGTAGATACTGAGAGATGTCGTCTGCGTCGCGCTTCAGCCAGGCGGCGTTGAGGAGGATGTTCTCACAGCACTGCTGCACCGTACGCTCGGCTGCCGGCGCCGGGTGACTCTCAAAGAAACTCTGCAGGGACACAAACACACAGAGAGGGCGGTTTAAGAAAAGGTGCTGATCTCTAGTCAAAGACAGGAGGAGTATTTTTCCCTTTTCACACATATATGATCTCTCTGAATTGTCACCTATGACCCATATTAGATGTGTGGTGGCGTCTGTATCGCAGAGTATATTCTTATTTTATTCTTATTTTTTTTGACATACCAGACTTCATATAAAAGATAACCACAGTGTGACTGATAATCACAGCATTAAGGCCTAATGCTTGTGATGCATATCATATAAACACAATACCCACAGTTTGATTCCACCCTGAGCTCTGTTTAAACCTCCTGTCTGTCTCTACACTGTCAACTATCACATAAAGAGGCAAATAATGCCAAATAATGACGGTAATGCACTTGACCTGTCCTGTCCTGTTATCAGATCCTGGTTTCCTGTTAAACTTGCATTCAGCGCTATTTTGACATGCAGTAGTTTTGTGTTGTGGCAAGAGTAAAGTAAAGTTAAGTATTCATTCACCTGCACCAAGTTGTAAGGACTGACAGTGCTTTCGAATAAGTTCATTATTATTATTTCATCAGGTGCACAGAAACATGCCTCTGATCAATGCTACTGTGTTGCCTGGGTGAGAAAGTAGGACTTGATATGCAGACAGTAGCTTATGATATGGTCATTCTGCCCCCTAGTGGTCAAAATAGCTTGATACCGTTTTGCAAAGGAGTAATGATTCTTCCTAAAACAATTCAGCTGATTGAAATCGGTTTCAACTTTAAAATCTGTTCCTGAAAATACAGCAGCATGGATTGTTTTATATACATGAGTTATCAAAACATTATTTAATTTTTTCTTCTTCTCAAAAGCACAAATCAACTTTCAGGAATAAATCTTCAAAAATGCAGAATACAAGTGAAGCGATCTCACCTTCACTTCAGCAGCCATTTTGTCGATAGCAAATCCATCAACTGTGAGCTGAAGAGACACGTGGATGAAAAACATGTGAGCTGATTAAAAAACTCAAACAAAAACAGACACTTAAGTTCATATGCAAAATGAACAAACCTGAACCTAAAACATTAACGTACACCGAGCAGAATAAATGTGAGGTTATGAGTTGGGGACGGGGGTAAAGAACTTAATCTCACACTGACACATTAACTCATGACCTCATAAAGAAGCAGTAGGCGTTTTTACCTTGATGAGCCGTGATATGAGGAAGCCGCCCTGGTAGCGGTTGTAAAGCTCCTCCCAGTTGTCCTTAACAAACTTCCACGCAGCTTTCCGGCCTTGTTTACTGCTTCCTGCCACGCCCCCGATTACTGACACCGTGTCCTGGGGACGAACCTCTTCCTGTCGGGGAGAAGAACCAGAGATAAGTTAGCAGAGGTTAGCTGAGGTGTTGCACTCAGCTGCTGCAGCTTAGATCGTCTCACCAGCTGGCGGGGAATCCTGTCAGACAACTTGGACATTGAACTGAAAAATCATAAAGTGTGCTGCTGTAGTCAGTGCCTCATTGTTTCTTACAGTGTGAGTGTAATCATTAAACCACAAACCAGCACTGAATAATAAACTGACTCAAAGTCCAAATAAATAAAACACAGAAACTGGGTCAGATTTTCCTCCAAAATACACGATTATAATCATGCTGGTGTAAAACAGCACACTTGAAATTACACTTCTTTCATTTCCTCCGTCACCTCGAGAAACAAAAGCAGAACTTTTCAAACATGCAGTGAAGATGGTCGTGCATACCGAGAGGGCGAAGTTGAGGACTTTCTGGATGAGGTCAGGGGCAGAGATGGCGCCCAGCACTCGCTCGATGCGGTTCTTCTCTTCCTGCATGTCTGCTTGTTTGTGGAGCTAAAAGGTTAAGTGACACAGATAAAGAAAACAGACATGTAAGAAAGAATCAAATAGATCAGTGGAGAACATAAGAGTGAAAGAAGAGCACAGAATATGAGAGAATAAATCTGGTTATGTGAAAACAATCACTTCTTTTAGGAAGATAACTGTGAAATTTAATCATTGAGAATAATGTAAATGTTTTAGTTGTATAGGGCGGCCCTCTAATAGTCGACCAAATGTCCGTCGACCAGAAAGGTCATTAGTCAGCAAGATTTCATTGGTCGCTTGGTCGCTGCAGGAAAAAACATAAAAACAAAAGTGACACTCTACTAGGAGCTGCACCTTGTCAATATAAATCCAAACCTATGTGACTGGACCATGTGGGAGTTTAATTTGAAAGGACAGACACAGGAAGTGTCCACGCTCAGCAGTCAGACAGGAGTCAGGTTAATCTCCAGGGCTGGTACCTGCGGTTATTCCACAGGCTAGTTAATAACATGTCGGGCAGGAAATCCAAAGTGTGGGATCATTTTGAGAAGGTGAAGGACGAACCCAAGGTGATATGTAAACTCATCTTCATTGGTCGACTACAAACATGACGTATCATGTGAAACATGGAAGTAGCTACATGCCCATTAGCCCACAGCGTCATTAACAGGTGGCTCGCTCAGTGTGTGACGTGCACTTGGAGATAAAATATAGGCCTATATTAATGAAGGTTCATTAGTACGGTTTGTATTTCTCTGTAATGTAGCACAGTGTTAACAATGTTACTGATACTATTCTTTCTCACGCCTTCAACTCAAACCACCAAAATATATCATTTAATCATTACATTCATATCAGAAACATGCAGGAGACTAGTCCACTGATGGACCGTAATGACAACTAGGAAAATTCTTAAAGGGGCAGCCCTACAGTCTTACGTGTTAGCTGTCGTCTTACCTTCAGCATTGTGTCCAACGTGGTGCTGTCTCCATGCTTCAGAACTGTTAAATACACCTGGAACCCAAAACACAAATACACAGTCAAAATGTTACTCCAATCTGAGCCCTTTGCGACATTATACAAAAAATATACTAATCCCAAAATAATAAATATAAATGAGACACAGTATGAGGAGCGATGTGGACTTTGGCCAGGTGGTGTAACCACTATAAATCAGTAATAAAGACGTGTCATGGTATACTGTTGTTGTAACATCAGGTGCACTGCAGTATCAGACAACTCACTGCATGTTAGCTGCTGCAGCTGGTCACTCAGATCACGTCACAGAAAAGCCAATAAAATCACGTTTGATGTTAAAAGCAGCTTAAATTCTAAAGTCAACAAAGAATTCAGTTACATTAAATAAAGAGGGTTTCAGTCATATCTTTTGAAACGGTTTGGGGTTTAAGTCTTATATAGGAGCACTTATAAATATTTAATATGTTGCAGGGTTTTATTATCCCACTCTTGCTATTAAATTTATATCTTTTACTTTATCTTATCCCCCCATGTTTTATGATGCCCGTGCTGCTTTTATTTTTGGTCTGTAAAGGACTCTGTAGCCTCGTTAACAAAAGCGCTACATATATAAAGTTAATTATTACCTCTGACAAGAAGGTTATGTGTTCGGTTCAGTTTATTTGTCAGCAGGAATATAGAAAATAATTAGAGAGTGTTGCATGGGCCAAGGAAGAATCTGTTAAATTTTGGAGCAGATCTGAAATACGGGGCGGACACACAAATTATTTTTCACTTTCATTAACACTGCGAGATAGGGCATTTGGCCTCAGCGGAGGTCTGTGCTTTCTGAGTGCCTTCCCCGTTATTCTATTTTTTATTACTAACCACAAACAAACCATGTTGCGTATGAAGGCTGTTACATAACACTTCAGGATCACGGTTAGTGTTTCATTGTGCTCACCGGGCTCCGGAGGTCTGCAGGCAGGACCTGCTTGCCCTCCACGTGGTCCCTGAATCTCCGTCGGGCCTCCTCCAGTGTAGGTTTGTGTCCTGCCTTCCCCAGCTTCCCCAGAACCAGACCTCTCAACAGGGCGTCCAGGTGACCTGCAGGACAAAAACATCACACTCAAGTTAATGTCTTCACTCACCACAACACTGCGATCTTCAAGAGGACGGTTCAGGTCAGTCAGGTGTCACTCGGGTGTCTCGACTCAATTACACTTAGACCCTGTCTACATGTGTATAGATGATTTAAAGACAGATATTGCGCCCTTATTCTAGAAAAGAATTCCGTCCACATGACCTATGTTGTACATTAAATCTCTCTGTCCACACAGGGTGCACGGTGACTCAGTGGGTAGAGCATGTGCCCCACGTAGAAAGGCTATGTCCTTGCTGCAGTGGCTGCGGGTTCAATTCTGGCTTGCGGCCCTTTGCCGCAACATGCAGCCTGTTAATATCTGTCCAATTAAAGGCAAAAGCCCCCCCCCAAAAAATATATATACACATCGCTGTCCACACTAGAACACAAAAATGACTTCAAACGCTGGTGTTAGCCGTCTTCAGCAGTCTCCTCCTGTCACACACAGGTAGAAAAGTGCACAGGCTAACGTTACCTTTATCAAAACACCTGATGGAGATCTCATCACCGTTGATTTGAGTGAGCTCCCTCATCCTTTCACCAAAGACAACAATCCCAAAAAGGATGCTTTTGCTCAAGAGAGAGAAAACCTACAACTACCAGAATGCACAGCACCACGTAAGACCAATAAATGCTCCCACAGGTGGGTGACGTTTGCAAACATGTCCGTTTGAAACGATGCCAGCCAGCAGGCAAGAAGCGATCTCGAGCTCTTACAGCTTAACAGTCAGCTAAAACACATTTCTGAAGACATTTTAGGGGAGAAACAGGCGACTCAGTAACAGAATATTGGTTCATGCTTAACCAGCGCTGCTTAGTATTACCATTTGATCTCGGTCTCTTCGGCCTCTGTTTTCACTGTGCACAAAACAGTATGGCGCCCACTTCCTGTTCACAAAACTCTTACTATTACAGCTAAACAGGGCACTAAAATGTTTCTAAAAACACTGTAGGCGAGAATAGGCAATGCTGTAACATAGTCTTGATATGTTTGATTAGCGCTGCCTAGTTTTATGGTTTGATCAGATTTCGGTTTGAGTTTGAGAGAGAGAGAGAGGAGGGCGTGTCCATCTCTTGATCTGTTTCTGTACTCTTTGTGTCCGCAGTGGCGGCATCAGTGGCGGGCAATATGAAAATGTGGAAGTACAGCCTGTAGTTTGAGCAACACCCAGAGAGCCAATGTAACTCTGGTGGAGTTTCACCAGGGATAAGTAGGGATATCTAGACACTGGATAGATGGGGGGAAGTTTTACCACAGTTCATTTACACATAGTACACATACTGTTTTGATACAAAGCTGGTTGGAAATTGGCAAAGTACGCTTTTAAGTGACATAAAACTCTGTGTGTGTGTGTGTGTGTATAGTAACTATATACGTGTAGACAGGGCCTTAATCACGGCATGAAAAATTAAGTTTCCTACAATTCAGTGGTACCAATAATATTTTCATGATACATTTGATGTTAAATTACATTAAAAAAAAAAATCGAGACAAAACATAGCTTGAAATATCTCACTTTAAAAGGTGTCTTAATAAAAGCATAAAGACACTATGACACATTACGTTCAGTTAAATGTTGATAAAATAAGACAACGTCAGCTCCTCCTCACCTTCCCCTGGTTTGCAGTCCCAGCCGAGCTCCAGGCCGATGGGGGTGAAGAGGTCCCGGATGAACTCCTGGATCTCCTCGTGGAAGTCAGTGTGAGACAGCAGCGAGGACAACACTCCCAGATTGCAGCTGAGGTCGCTCCACACCGTGTAGTTGGGCTCGTTGACGAACGCCTCCATCAGCTTCAGCACCTCCACCGTGCTGATCATCCCTGCGCGAGACTGAAGCCACAAAAACATGTTCAGAAATGTTTTTCCTTTTATGATTCTCTAAAATAATTTAAATCCTCTCGTCCTTTAGAGAGAATGAAAGTTTTAAGTGTGAAGGCCTGTTGTACAAAACTGTCTCATGTCACATTTACTGTCTCAAACTGTGGGACTTATGAAGAAAAAGCAGGAAAGGAAAAGTTGATTTATATAAAAACCTACTGCAAATCATTTGATGTCAAACAAAAGATGCATCTTCCTGTAGGAAATGATAAGAATATATTTGCTCTAAAATAAGACAATAAAAATTCTTATTATAAATCGACAATGAAATCTGGTATTTTGTTTTTGTGAATGTGCATTACTGAAAAGTCTGACACATCAATGATGTCACAACTGTGTTAGTCTGAGTTTTGCGGTGAGGCCGAGGTCAACATGTTTTCTGTGGTGATGAAGCGCAAAGTGAAGCAACATGAGACTGAACATCAGCTTGTTGCCACCTGATAGCTGAGTATTGACACGTTCACACAAACATTTCCCTTCTTTTGAAAGACTCGACACCAGCAAACATCTGAGTGGGGACAGAAATGATAAAAGTTTAATGTGGCGACAAAATCAATCCTGCTGTTCTGTTTAAAATCACCAGAATGTCTGGAATCCAATAAAGAAAGATATGTGATGAGATGATATCTGATCCTCTGCCCTGAACACTGCTGCTATTCGTCACAGCTCAACATCTGGTGTGAAAATGTTACAGAACAATCCCATAATTTCATTTTAAACAGAGATTAAATAAGAGAAAGAGGAGCATGACAGTGTGACATGACATCTTCTTCACCACAGCGACTCACAAGCTGACGATGAATTAGGAGTCCGTCACTGTGCTTCGTCTGTTGGAACATAACCACACCTTTATAGTCATCCGACCACTCACAGCTTGTTTTTTCCACACTAAGAGTCACATTCACCCGGTCACACACATTCATACACTGGTGGCTGAGGCTACAATGCAACTGCTACTCAGTTTTTAACACACTCACACACCGATGGAACGGCCATCGGGAGCAATTTGGGGTTCAGTATCAGTATCTTGCTGACGGATACTTCGACATGCAGACTGGAGGAGCCGGGGATCGAACCGCTAATCTTCTGATTGGTGGCGAACACTTCCTGTTCACTAATCTCTCGCTATTACAGCTGAACATGGCACTAAAATATGTTTCTAAAAACACTGTAGACAAGAAAAAGAGCCATGCATCTTTTTAGCTGCTGTGGTTCACAGTTCCTCAGCAATGAGAGCACTAGAAAAAAAACTGACTTTTTTTTTTTTGTTTTTGTTTTTGTTTAACATTAAACTGCTTCACTGGCAGAATCGTGTTTTGGTGCACCTAACTGTTGTTAATTGCTCCAAAAAACATTTCAAAGAGTTTGGAAATGTTTGTTTTTTTACTAAAAACACCAAACAGTTAATGTTAAAAATCTGTTTCCAACAACAACGTCAACAACTTGAAGGTACACTACACAGAAATGGTTGGCTTCTGCACTATGTCCACAGTTTTCGCAGCTTCCTCTTGCTACTTATCAATTTTTCAGTCAATTTAATCAATTTTATTTATAAAGCCCAATATCACAAATCACAATTTGCCTCATGGGGCTTTACAGCATACGACATCCCTCTGTCCTTTGGACCCTCGCCGCGTATAAGGAAAACCTCCCCAAAAAACCCTTTAACAAGGGGAAAAAATGGTAGAAACACTTATACTATAGAGTATATTGGAGTATATTAGAGAATACTTAAGGCACCTGGTTGGTATCGTTTTATTAAGTCTCGACCTCACATGAGTGCTGTGCCCAGGAAGGTTGTGAACACAGCAAAAAAACACAAGAATAAAAGAAGAAAATACAGGAAGAGGGCAAAGTCTCTGCAGGAAAATACACCACCACACTCTGAGAGCGGACCATAAATGATGATTACTTCTGGATGAGTTGAAAAATCCTGCAAAGTATATCTTAAAGTTGACTTCGCAAGTTGATTTCTTCCTTCTCCACACTCTGTGGATCGGCCATCTTCCCTCACTTTCCCTTTTCAGTCTTCCTGCCCCTATTCTATTCTGCACCAGTGTTTGTTTACACTGGAAGGGAAGTGGATTTCCATGAAGGGAAAAAAAGGAAATTATTGTTATTGCTTCATTGCCCAGCAGCAGGGCTCTCTGTGTGAGTGTGTGTGTGCGTGCTTCACCAGGGAGAAGAGGTCGTTCTGCAGGCCGAGTCGGTCCACAGGCTGCAGGGTGAGGTCTCTGACGCCCGGCAGCAGACTCTCCAGCATGGATGAGCTGTACTGGATGCGATAGAAGCCCACAGTGCCGGGGTTGATCTGTAAACAGCAGGGACACAACTGGGTCAGACTGTGAGGGGGAAAAAAATGTAGTTTCACCATTTTTTACCTCTCAGACTAAGTGCTCTTATCCAGCACAGCTTAAAGGGAGCGAAACAGCATCATCCTAATGCTAATGCTTGAGGGTTTAGCAAACAATAGGATTGTTGTGGCGGCAAAATTTCCCCAAACGCTGATAATTCTGACTTTAAACTGAACAAACATCAGGAGAGAGAGAACCTTAGTCTTTAAATCTTCTTTTCCAAATGTGTAGCCCTAAACTGTAGTTTTACCTCTTGAGACCGGCTCATGATTAACTTGATGACTGTTGAAAGAGCCAATTCACAGGATTGGGGCAGTGGGGATCCGAGGCATTATTTATACATCAGTGTCAGCTGTATGAAGCCCAGGCACAATTTTCAGTCATTTGTTTACACTGTTTACTTCCTGAGGACTCTTCACATCGACAGAAACATCATCAACAGCTGTGCTAATTTGCAAGATACACAGACCAAGTCCATTCATGTTCGCGCCTCATTTACACTCCCACATTACCAGAATGAAAGATTTAAGGGTGGGTTCATTATATATTTATTTTTTGAGGTTATTGCATCATTCTGTAGCTTCCTAGTGGTGTTATTTGAGTGTCAATATGCCATTTTCCCCTTCTGAAAACATTTATTCATGCGACCTGATGTAGGTTTCTGCATGATGATGGTGGTACACACAAAGCCCACCTAACATGACTTTTTCTTTGACTGAGCCGAGCCTTCTTTAAGAGTTAGTTAGTTACTGATTCTCCAAATTGGCTATATTAGGTGCAAAACTCACAGAATGAGTTCTGTTTGGGTACAGAACTCATTACTTTAAAAAGAGTCCCCACCGAATTACGTCGGTACTTCCAAGTACAGATTCATGTTCAATCCATCTGTGCAAAATGTCGACCCCAGAGAGAACATCTAGGAGAGAACGCCAGGTTTAGAGAAGAGGTGACAGTGCCAAGAAACGCCCCAAAGCCAGTCACAGATCTCTGTGAAGCCACGAGCTTTTAGCTTCAGACAGGAGGTGGAAGCTCCCCAAAGGCAGGAAGCCAGCCACAGAGCTCCAGGGACGCACCATGGGCTTCCCAGTGAGCCAAAACTATAGCTGCAGCGCTGGTCTGCCACAACAGTTTCGGTGTCTAGTCTGTTTTGTTTTCTATATTAATGCAGTCACCTATAATCACTGCTAGACGAGTGGACAGAGGGACAGATAAACACAAGCAGACAGACAGAGACAGAATATTAGCTCTATATGTGATCAGAAAAGAGCAGAAGGGCAGAGTAACATTTTAGTCTACTACGTCACCCCTACAGCTTGTTCAGAAGTTAAAATTTTGTTATTACAGAGTGAGTAGCCTAAAAGTTCCCAAAAAAAGGGTGCAGAATTCCAGGTATCAGAACTGGTACCGGCATCGGTTCAAATGTGAATGGTAGCTAACCCTACTGTGGACGCCTTGTTGGTTCGGATCCAAAAGTCACACAAAAACACAAATTAACTGACCGAGGTGGAGGAACACCAGCAGCTCCTCTGTTCTGAGGGGTAAAATTGCTGTTTTTGGTCAAAGGAGTCTGGTGGATTTGAAGAGGGCAATAAAACAGCTTCAGTTCCCCGTCTTCTCTCCAAACATGTTACGTATGGATCACCATCTCCTGCAGGTAATACACCGACTACCGATAAATACAAGGAGTGGGCGGATCAATACCAAAACATCGATACTCTCAATTTTAACTTTTCATTTTCAAGATTGATCCTAGTGTCAATTGGATTGATACCAAAACAGGGATCGGTTTTTCTTTTCTACGTCGTACCTATTTGTATTTTAAGAGTAAAACTGTCCGTGCAAACAACATTTAGTTGTCATGAGCACATCTCCTCTGTGTACTCTTTGCTTCTCCACTGCTGTTGTGTTGTCTGCACTCAAAAACATCCTCCAGACGCAGCAGCATCTTCTTCGGTTCACTTTTACCGTGTGTCAGCAGCTGGATGACGTTGAGCTCACCTTGCAGCCCTCCTGTTTACTGCTGGGTGCTGACACAGACCCTGAATTGTATTATGAATAGAACGCAGACGTGTCCGTCTGACCGTAGCTGTCCGTGGCCATAACTGTGGAAAGTATGTCAGAGCCTGACTAGTTTAATCCGACACATACTAGCAGTGATGGCTTAATGAAAGAGGAAATAAAGAAAACTTGGAGCTGACAGAGTTTACTTGGCTCAATCGAGGAATATCTACGTATACAGTAACTTAGTGAAGTTAATATTTTAGTCAAATCAGATTTCCAGCATTGGTTAATGTTACATTCTCAAACTGTAGTTGGTCATCGTGAGCTGTTACTCAAGCAGAGTGATTATTCACCTCACAAATCATGGCACACTTAAAAAAACTGACTGCTTTTAATAATAAAAAGTATCATATCGGTGTCAGCACCTGCAGTTCTGGTCCTATCATACTTGGTACCGGATCAAAACCAAATTTTGGAGTACCGTCCACCCCTAATAATACAACTCCCTTAAAAAAACTAACCCTTTCAGTTATTATCATCAGTGCTCGCTGCTCTAAGCTACATCACTGCTTTGTGCTTTTACAGCTGAGTGAATGTTTCCATTTGAAAAACTTGTAAAAAAGCACAGGTGGAGTCGACCTTTAAATAATGTAACTGACTAAACTGTGTCTGTGTGAACAGAATCGGTGATCATGTAAACCTTATCTGGGTGAAGTGTGGGTGAGCCTGATGACCACATCCTCTCCTGCTCTTCCTCCCAGTTGACAAACAGGAACTCCAGTCCGTGAACTTCGTTTGAACTTTGATGTTTCGCTTTTTATGAAAACGGACCGAGGCGTTTTCTCTTATGACTCATTAATTCAGCACAAGACACTGGAAACTGGATCCTGTTGGGTAAATTTTAACTCTACTCTGAACGGAAGAGAAATGTTTATATTCACTGAATGTGGTGACGAGCCTAGCTTAAAGTTTTACTTGTTTGTATGCACACGGCCTTTTGCACAAATATGGCTGCAGTCACATGTCAAGGCAGACTTGTAAAGCCACATTATGATCGCACATGATCGTTGTATGATTGAAAGCAAGAGATGAGAGATCACATGAGAGTCTTCCACATCTAACTTTCATTTTACAGAGGATTTTACGCTGACTTGTATTAACTACAGTTAGAGGTGCATTGATCTGATCCACCAGATTTATATTGGCGTGACACGCACGAGATGTGACTGATCAATAAGGGCTCGGACACATGCCCTGTTTTGTTCCCTCAAATCCATTGTCATCTATGCAGATACGCAGAAGTTGCGCTAAAAGCAAGGGTGACGCAATTGTGGCGCGTAAGTGTTCCCAAGCACCTTTTTTTCAGGGCACAACAACCGTACCCCAGCTCGTGAGCTCATGTTTACGACATGGGAAGTCATGTACACGAAGTCTTGAACTCAGAGCCCTCTGAAAATTTCCACTTACAAGGTCGTAAATATGGACTCTTCTTGTGAACACTGTAAACACGACCCCATCTGAACGCAGCAATAAACAAAGTTCAACTTTTTGAATGCAGCAACGTACGCCGCATGTCATGTGACAAGGAACAATGAACACAGCTGGCAGATATCTTTTCTTTCTTCTATAAATATCAGCCTGTGGTAAATATAGAGGAGAAGATGATCATTTAGTGCAGAGTGACGCAGAGCTTTACATCTGTCCCACGGACAATATTTTAATACACACTTGAAAAACAACGCCTGGAAGAAGATCCGCTCCAAACTTGGGATACTGGTAAGTAGGCTATGACGTGGTGATGTTTATGGTCATGGTCGCTTAGCAACGTCAGGCACAACCTGCCTCTGCAGCCTTAAAAGCTGCCACAAGATTAGCACCCAGCACTCGACCTCATGTATTCCAGGCAGTAGATGACGCAGCATGTGTCCCAGCCTTAAATACAGTTTCTAGTCACTCAGCATTTCCACCATCAGGTACATTTCTAGGGCGGCACAGTGGTGCAGTGGTTAGCACTAGTTCAAATCCGGCTTCCGCCCACAGTCCAAACACATGCAGGTTAATTGGTGACTCTAAATTGCCCGCAGGTGTGAAGATGAGTGTGAATGGTTGTCTGTCTCCATGTGTCAGCCCTGTGATAGTCTGGTGACCTGTCCACAACAATCCTTGGTACATAATTTGCTATATTTAATACTGTATCAGATCAGCACTTGGTAGAAATCATGAGTTTAGACCTATCAGGTATCAGGAGAGAAAAAGCCTGGTCATCCCCGATTACTGCGAACCTCTGTTGGGGATCTAAAAGTCAAAATGAATAAAGTTCTCCTATAAAAAAGGTCGACCGTTGGTGTTTGGAGGAACTGTGACTTGAGCTCACCTTGACCCACTGGTCAGGGGTGACGCCGCTCAGAGTGATGGTTGTCTCGGGTCTGTCCAGCAGAACCTTGAGCTTGGTGCATTTGGGGTCCTCGCTGGTACAAATACTAATGGGAACCATCCAGCTGGGGCAATCCTCACCTGTTCAGCATACAAGGAGGAGCCAATGAGAAGCTACGACCACAAGGTATCAGTCACAAGAGAGAAGATAATCCTTTATTAATATCTGGCGGTGAAATTAAGGCTTTGCAGCAGCAGGGGGACAAAATTAAGTCAACACAGAGAAAGTAAAAAACAAGAAGTCTATAAAACTAAAATAAGAATAGAAGTAAAAATAACCTTTACAAAAGCAATTCAAGACAAAGTTACAAGGTAAAGGTGACAAGTGCTGTGAAGTGAAGTTAAATTTCAGGCGTAATAAATTATCAAAAGGGGGAATGTGATAAGGAAATATGTCCAGATGTGGGACTGGGACTGAAATACACTGTAGTACAATACAATATAATATACAGTATAACATAAAGATATTAATATATTAACCCTGTTTGTTTTTCTGCAAATGGTTTGAGTAAACTCACCATTGTGTGGTCCGCTGGCACAGAACTTCTTCTGAGATATCTTGAGGATGCGGTCATCACCTTGCTAAAAATAACATCATGGTTAGTGGTGCGTGTGAGAATCAACAAACAGGGTACAAATTTAGAGCCACACAAACACTTTGTCACTGCTGCTGGTGAATTTCATTGTTCAACCAGCAGTGCAGTGAACAAAATGTCTTCTATTGATTTAAAGCACTCAAGCAACTTGTGCCCAGTGAAGCCCACCTGCTCCTGGTCCACTACTATTATAGGAAAGCCCATCTGCTTGGTCCACGAGCTCATCACTGCAGCGATGGGTTTTCCACTGGCCTGTTCCAGACAGTCCCATAGGTCCTCTGTGGAAGACAGCCGGGAGCCAGAGGATTAGGAAACCGGGAAATCGATTTACACAGCCCTTTCATCCCGAGGCAAATATTTCCTGCATGTTCTTACCTGTCGAAGCATTTTTATGTTGGAACTTCAAAAGATAGGCGTTCATTCCTTTCCTAAAGTCCTGCAAATGAACAGTAAGAGGTGAACCCTAATGAACAACATGTTGTAAGAATGGAAACAACACGACAAGTGCTGGAAAACAAACCTCGTCTCCTGTGTAGTTGTGCAACATGCGGATCACAGATGCTCCTTTGCTGTAGGAGATGGCGTCAAAAATTTCATCTACCTCTGATGGATGGCCCACGTTCACCTGTAGCAAAAACACAAACGCTTAAATCAGCTGTGAGGAGTCTGATGCCAATGTGATCATTCTGGTAAAATAATCTGAATTAAAAGGAAACACAGCCTGTGAATGTCATTTTAGAGGGCTTTAATTTCCACATCAGAATGTCCTGATATTACCGGAGTGTCGGAGTATCTTTATCACTATGTTTAACAAATTATTCACACAATTGAAAATCAGTTTTTCTGAGAAACAGTTAGCATTCATTTTATCTATATTTTAATATCTATTCATTTTGTTTTATTTATTTACGTATCTTTTACTTATTATTAACAGACAGACTGACTTGAATGAATGTCAAATTTGCATTCACATTCACCAGAAGTTTGCCTTTATTTTGAAGTCAGTTCTTACACACTCTTATCGTAAAAAAAGTGTAAATTATAATTATATATTATAAATGTATTTATTTTACAACCAGGCTTCAATTAGCCTTCTAAACCATACATTTAAAAAAGAGCAAACTTTCTGTTGCTGTTGTTACACAGGTTAGACTCAGTGCTGAAGGACCGTCTCCGAGCCGCTCTCCTTCCTCCTCTCAGTTCAACGCCTGCCCCGTTTAGCATGAACGTTAGCCACGTGCGTGCGTGTGTGTGTGTGTGTGTGTGGGGTTGGACGCTTACCAACTGGCCCCCTATACGGAGCTCACACTCCAGCTGTGGTAGTTTCATAATAGACACACTGAGGGGAGTAATACGCTGTGCTCAGCTCTATAATAAAATGTGATCTTACCCACTGTAAATAGTCAAAGAAAAGAAAGTCATGTTTACATCTGGGAGGCTGGGTGATGATTACTATTAACCCTAACCCACCTTTTTCAAAGTGCAGGCTGGTTTGACTGTTGTGTTCTGAAGATAGACCCTCTCCAGGATCTTTACACATTTTTAACCAGTGTGAACTCAGGATAATAATGTCATTAACGTGGTGGGCATGGTCAGTCAGTTTGGGGTCTCTGTGTGTGTGTGTGTGTGTGTGTGTGTGTGTGAGAGAGAGACAGAGGAAAAGTGAGTCTCCCGCCTGGAAACACAGCCTGCTTTGCTAAAGCCACACGCCGCCTGTTAATTCCAGCTTGTTATTGGCTTTATTTCGAACCTGTTCCTGTTTAAGTCTGCACCCAAAATTTGTTGCTAAGCTTCCAATTTCTTTTACCAATGACTGCTGATTTCTTCTATCTGTATTCAACTGCTGCTCAGAGGGATCTTTGTCTCTTTCATTTGTCAGTCTGGTTGAACCATTGTGCAGCGGTTTGTTCTCAATGCACAAAGTAAACCCTTTATACAAAATATCATCTCTGTGTAAAGAGGACTCTCTGCAACCTAAAAGCATCAAAGACCGTTAAAAATACAGAGTAGTCCTCTCAGCTGTCTGACAGGACACAATCAAGCTTTTGTGGCAGATTACAAACAAACCCACACATCACACATTCATTAAATAAGATTACTGCCAAAATAATCCATAATCAGTGGGATGTCCATTTTTCCAACATCATAACATTACAAACTCCCTGTTTGGTGGGCGACAGCTGTAAGCAAGAGACCATGTGTCCTTGTGGAGCGATCAATCATCATCATAATCACTACTTGCACTTGCCGTAAGTCAAAACATTCTGCCCATCAGAGTAAACAAGCTGGCAGCTTTCGGTTTTATAAATCCCTCCACAGCTCACCTCTATGGGATGGCTGCTGTCCAGTGCGTCCAGGTCCAGAGCGCGGGTGTAGTCGGCTGAGACAAACTGGGTCCAGATGTCGTACTCTGGGAAGCAGTGGTCCACACACAGATACTCGATCCAGGATGCAAATCCCTCATTAAGCCACAGATGGGTCCACCATTCCTGTATATACACAAGACGACACTGTGTTCTACAAGTCTTTTTAAATATGATCTCCTACGTTACAATAACTAACAGTAACAATGACTGAGTGATTGTTGGGATACAATCACACTAATTACAGCACCCTCTGACGGATGATTAATTTAAATTGTTGACGAGATTAAAACACATTTACGTCGACACAAAGCAGGTGCTCCTGATGCAAATCAATGTGTCAATTTCCAACAAAAGATTTTTAACTATTCTGCCCCACCAAATACTTTTTTAGGAGTTCGTCCCCCCCTTTTTTTGTGGACATTCTTGTATTACGTCAGTAGTACTGCCCAGACAATTACCATCTTACCTGAACTTCTTAGAATTCATGTGTCTTGTTAAACTATGGTGTCAAAAATTCAGTTGACAAGACAAAATTCTGAGGTGTTTTACACCCCATCTAGAAAACACAAAGATGTCTGCATTTCATTTTAAAAAGACTGACTGATTACGTGACAAACTGATGTTTAAAGATGCTCTTATTTCCACCGACAGCAAGTTAACACGAGAACAGAATTCAAAATATTGTCACGAATTCAGTTTTTCAGATACAATTCTGAGTTTACCATCTTACTTCTACCATGACTGAAAATTTGTATTTATTTTTTCATGAATGTTGGAGATTTATTTCCTGAGAATTTACAGTTGCTGTTCACATTTACACTAAAACAGTTTGAGGCACTGGGGGCTTGATTTCTAATATTACAAAAATCTGGCTGGATCGTTTGTGAATACAGTCTGAAGATGATGAGTAGCGAGTTTTGTGTCAACAGTTTGGTTTTACAGGGCGCCCACTAGCTCACCTGGTAGAGCAGACGCCACATATACAAAGGCTGTGGGTTTGCTTCCAACCAACGGCCCTTTGCTGCATGTCATCCCCCTTCTCTCTCCCCCTTTCATGCTATGTCTGTCCTATCAATTAAGGCAAAAAACCCAAAAATCTCTTACAGTTTTTTCTGAAAACAGAATGATGGATCACATAATACAGCCTGGGTCATAGCATACGTAAAATTCTGCTCAACTGAGGCTAAACTTGGGTGAAAGTTGCAAAGTGGTAGCACGTATTGCTGATTGGTTAGAAATTTTCTAAGTTTTAAATGGTTGAAATGATTACTGTGGCACCACCTTCAGGAGTATTAGCCCCAAAAAGTGAGGGTGGGACGCAGAAGAAGAAGAAAATTGGCAAAGATATGAGGTTTCAGCCCTTAGGTTCTCACTTCCCTACACCCACAGCAGCAGACTGAGTAGTTTCTCCATTTTAAGAGTTTTGTTATTATGATCACTAATATTTCCAAAGCTGCTCACAGGGTGTATGTGTATAAAGGTGCCATATAAAGTTACATTCAGTTACAAATAGCTGATGGAAGATTATGGCTCATTACCATGGTGACCAAGTTTCCGAACCACTGGTGGGCGAGTTCATGTCCGACCACTAGCGCCACCCACTGCCTGGAGGACGAGCAGGAGTTCTTCGGGTCGATTAGCAGTGCTGTCTCCCTGGAAAAACAACAGAGTGGAAGTTAACAGCTGAAGGTCGACACTTCCTCCGAACACCAGCAGGTGTTTCCCTCCATCAGCCATCCAGAGTCCACATCGGCTGCTGGGCTGTTTATTAGGAACACCTGCAGGCAGGTGGCTGTGAGATGGTAGATGAATGGAGCCTGCTGCCGTATGCTCATCACATGCCATCTGAATACCAAACAGGTGGCAGCACATCCAACTGATCACGAAGCAATTAAAAAGCCATCAGTGCTGTCAACCAAAAAGACACAAACGCAACACAAACTTTCTCCAAAAGAAAGAAAAAACTGCTGATTTCTCAGTGAGACACAGAGCTGCAGAACTACAGCTCAGGGCTACAACATGTCTTTTTCTCACTCATTTACTACTTGATTATTTTCACAATTAATCAAGAAGGTAGGGGAAAATGCTAATCTCAATTTCCCAGAGCCCAAAGAAACATTTTCCAATTGCTTGTTTTTTTTTTTTGGTTTTTTTTTAAAGATTATTTTTATTGGCTTTTTGCCTTTATTGACAGGACAGAGGGTGAAATGGGGAGACAGAGAAAGTGGGGACTGACATGCAGCAAAGGGCCGCGAGCCAGATTTGAACCCGCGGCCGCTGCGGCGAGGCAGTGGCTCTATACATGGGGTGCCGGCACTATCCACTACGCTACCGACGCCCCGCCAATTGCTTGTTTTGTCTGATCAACAGTCCCAAACCCAAAAAGCAGAAAATCTCATATTTGAGCTGTTGAATGTTTGGCATTTTTGCTTGAAAAACAACCTTAACAATAAATAATTGATAGAAACTGTCGTCCATTCATTTTGACTCTCCTACAGTTGAAGGGGCTCTATACAAAGGGAGTGTGACTTCATTCTTACGCCACTATATCTTTACAGAGCAAGTAGTGGTTATCTACTATAATAATAATTATCCGAGTGTTGTATACAGAACTTTAAAAAGAGTGTTGTCAAATCGGGCCTCAAATTGTTTTGCAAGACTTTATAATCTTGATTTAAGGTTCAGACTTATCTTATGTGATTACCGCATCAAAGATTAATATCTTGACTATCTTCATCAACAGAGGACATTGAACAATTGCAATAAAAAAAGTTTTTGAACTAAAAAAAAATCAGTCGTTTCGAGAGCAGCTCAAGCTTACCTGTAAGTAACAAGGCCCCAGTTTTCCATGGCACCTGAGTGGGAGGAAGCAGTACGTGTTTCACTTTCAGCATTTTCAGTGGAAATGTCTCAAATTACTGAATGTAGAATGAACAGCTCCTCACCAGCAGCAAAATCAGCAATAGCTATGAGATCAATTTTAGGCAACGGATAAGGAACACTGAAGTAGTCTTTGTAGAAAGGTAAGGTCTTAGTCGCAACCTATAAAAAAGAAAAAGAAGAAACAAAAACAGGTAAAAAAAAAACATGCAACGAAACACAAAGGGTATTTAAAAATGTACAAAAAATTTGTAATAGTCTGATAAAGATAAATATAGTCTGCTCTTTTACTTTAGTCTTGGTCTTGTTCTATACAGCAAGACTACAGGGGACACAGAAGATTGTGCAGATTCAAGTATTTAGGGTCGAATCTAACGTCACCATCTACATCTCCACTCATGTTTGAAGTTTGTAGAGTTCAGCGGGCTCAGCAGTGGTTTGCTGTCTGGAGATATTGTAAAAGTCTTTTGACAACATTCTCACCTCCAGTGCAAATTTCCCTTGTTCTGCCTTCCCGACGGGCGTGTAGACGCGTACTGTTATACCATCCGATGATTGGCTCTCCACATAATCATATTCACCGATGACAAAAGCTACAAGGTACGTGGACATGATGGGCGTGGTGGCAAACTTCACCTCCACCAGGTTTTCATCCTCTGGATATGGCTTTCGATCAATGACATTCTGGAAAAAAGGGACATAAAGATAAATGGCGTGGAAACAGATTGCTGACAGAAAAGGGAATCTAATGGTTAATACTGGGGCTAAAGAAGGACATTTTATAACAGATCATCACTTAACAAAAATGTTCTCATTTAATTCCCCCTGAGTTTTCTCTTTTGTGCAAAGGCTGATGTTGTATAACACAAACGCTCCACCAGCAGCTGTAAAGGCTGAAATATTTATTAAACACCACAAGTGGGGCGTCTGGTGGAATAAACAACGTACAGAGGATTTTACCATTTCGAGAGCCATACTGGCAGTGGGAATATAAATGTCACGTTTGTCTTGTGGGTGAAGCTAGAGGGGAAGGTCATGGGGTCATTAAAATCATGACTGTTCATCCTCTGCAGAGCATGAATCTACTTGGATGACATAACGTCATTGTTCTCATCAGCTAACATGTTTGTCGTTAGCAATCACGTGACTATTATGATGCGTGAAATTCAGATGGAGCACAAATGCTCATCATGTCATTTTTCCCACAACTTGACCAAGTTGTTTGGTGTGGACACGATCATCGTTACAAATGACCTCATCCTTCAGATGCTCTAACGTTACACGGCGAGACGATGAAAGCGTACATGAGTCTAGTGGACTAAACTGTCAGTCTTGTTTTTGACCTGGTGAGTAAATGTGCTTGAGTATAACTGTCTTTTTATATTTCAACTCTGTGCGTCGATACACTGCTGTCAGGCTGATGTCACTTGGTAAAGTTAGCTATTTTTAGCTGCTATTTTCTACCTGCTAGGTCAACTGTTTCCAGAGGTCAGGTGAAACGGCATTAAAAATCTGGGTCGTGGCTAAAAACATGTACAAGCTGTCACAGCACATTGTAATTCCGTCCAACTCCCGACGTGTTTAACTTTGAAGTTTATGTGTGACATTAGCTGACTCTGCTCCTCCAGAGTGAAGACAGAGGTTTTTGATCCACATCTGCTGCTGTTTCGCAGTGAAAGGTTTTGTTAAAACCCCTCTCCTATACGTTCTACTATTTTTGGGACTTAAAGTGGCCTTTGTTTTTCACAGTTTGACCTATTGGAACAGCCGTAAACAGTGCAAATCATAGGCATATGTGCAGTGTTGGTAGTCTTTGTCTCTAGCTGCCCTCCATCTGGACAGCTCACCTCTAATGTCATATGCAAAGAAGCTACTGTGGTGCTAGAAGAAAGATCAGCAGGTCACCAGAAACATCAGAAATATATGGAATCATCAATCAGGGCTGAAAGTAAAGTTTACTAAATCAGCTGGTCACCGTAGTTTCGGTCAAACATTACTCAAAAAGGAGACAATTTCCTGGGGACTATTTTTAGCAACGGATTAATCCACATTTGGTGCTCAGCAGGATGGTGTATGTGGGACTGAGTCAAAATAAACTACTGTGTGAGTGTTCATGCTAATGAATAACATGTAACCCAGTGCAACAGCGTGGCTCAGTGATGTATTTAATAGTTTTTGGACAACAATGGAGCTCTATGGCGACGAATCGCGCTTTACTTGTTAGCTGATATATTCACTGTTGGTTTTGGTCTTTTTTATGGGATTTGTGGATAGAGAGAACAATTCTTAATATCACCAGAGTAATCCTTTAGTATCAGTATTGACATTTATGACAGGCTGACCAGTAGTTTTCTTAGTAGCTGCAAGAATCTCTCACTGTATGTACCAACGTCTGAACCCTCAGGTTACAGCAAAGTATCCACCGAGTAGCATCTGTCGAGCTCAGTGCAGTATTGTTTTGCACTGGACTTTGAAAAGGTCACAGTAGACTTGCTGAGAAAATAAATTTCAGCAGGTATGTGAACACAAAAGGTCAAGAGCTGGACTGGCATCAATCTGTGCAGGGCTTAGTCCTGCTGGCCAAAACATTCTCCTTCTCTTCAGCCCTGGTCTGTAATTTGTCTGCTGTAATAATATATACTTTTATCTAGGGTTATTTGTCTGTAATATTCTTTTGTAATTTGTCTCCCGTAATGAGATTTTGTTGACACAACAGGGTTAGACATAAAAACAACACATTATTAAAAACTGACAGTCTGAATTCATGTCATTCATATTCAGCAAGTCATCAGAAAGACCCAAATTTAGCTTCATCATCACCACCCAGATGAACCGTGTTAGCCTGGAGGGGTGTTGTTGTTAGAAATAATCTAAGCCAGATGATGTTTTCTGATGCAATGTGGCTGCAAACGCCTTCAGTTAAAAATCACTAAGTCTGTATGACAAACACAAGACATGATTTAAGTATGGAGTATTTGTTTTACAATGACAAAAAAACCCTCATTGCACTTGTACAGTAGTCGCACTACACATGTGGTTAAACATAACATTAGCCAGAGGTAGAATATGCAGTCACTGTCTGTCCTCTGTGTGTGTGTGTGTGTGTGTGTGTGTGTGTGTGGTAGCTTACATAACACACACACACAAAAGAAACTTGGCAGCTGAAAGTGACTCAGGCGGTCTGGGGTCTGGAGTTCCTCAAAGGGAGGAGTGAACATATGACACGTACCATATTTGACAAGGCTACCCGGTCCTTGGGAACTATCAGAGCGATGTCAAAGGTGGCTTTGATAGCTGGCTCATCCCAACAGGGGAAAGCTCTGCGAGCGTCCGTGGCCTGGAGGAGGGGGCGGGGAGAGAGAGAGAGAGAGAGAAAGAGAGAGAGAGAGAGAGGACACAAAATGAGACACTGTTTTCGACCCCCATGAGTCCAGACTGGGTTCAGATCAGGCTGAGGTGGACTGCAGTTCACAGCCAGGATCAATATGCATCTTAAATCAGTCTCCGCTCGCTGTGATCACATCTCACTGGTTCACATTTGATTTTATTCCTGCTTTCTATTAATTCTTCTTCCTTTTGTGCTGTTACACCGTCGGCGCAGGCTACTTTTTAATACACCAGAGTGTGTCATAATGAGTCATGCAGGTTCAGCTGGTTTGCATAAAATCAAACACCTGACTGGACCGGCAAAACCAGAACTGAACCCAACTCTACTTATGTATCATGTGTACACACGTTACATCATCATATTTTCCCATGTGCAGAAATTATTTTGGTGGCCACCCAAAGAGATTTATGCCAACCTAAGACTTGTAATATTTTAATTATATGAATCCATTCAGAAGTCAAAGTGACACAGGCTGTCATTTTGCTGTGTGAGCAGCACCAGACTCCTTCTCTTTGTTGCTGCAGCAGGCAGCGATACAGTCCAGCATTTTATCTGCGTCGGGTCAAAACACTGTCAGCTGTTTTTCAACGCAGAAACACTGAAAGCATCAAATTCATCTGTGGCATTTGTAGCATTTCCTTTCAAATTAAAGCCCGGCGCAAATGACTTTATCTGCTCACCAGCCTTGGAGCATGGTTGAAGATCATTTTTCAGGTGGGTGCCTGACACAGCTACCATTATGCCCTACTGGTGTTACTGGTGACCAGTCACTGCCAGTCATTACAGCTACTACCTGTGTTCATTTTACACTGTCTGAGCTTTCAAGTGTGTGTGGAAACATACAACGTGGGATAGCAACCACACAGAATCTGTGATGAGGAGGTTACTCTGAATGAGATTTTTCATGTGTTACTCAGTGATGAAAGTAATCCCATTGCACATTACTTAACTGTAAGTTACTTTGTACTTTTAGCTGCTTTTTAGGTGTTTCCCCGAAACCTATCATTTTCAGATTGTTCAGAATTTGCCTGTCACACGGTGGTGTAGTGGTTAGCACCGTCACCTCATAGCAAGAGGGTTCCTGGTTTGAACCCAGCCCTTCTGTGCGGAGTTTGCATGTTCTCCCTGTGTCAGCGTGGGTTTCCTCCAGGTGCTCCAGCTTCCTCCCACAGTCAAAACACATGCAGGTTAATTGGTGACTCTAAATTGTCCGTAGGTGTGAATGTGAGTGTGAATGGTTGTCTGTCTCTATGTGTCAGCCCTGTGATAGTCTGGTGACCTGTCCAGGGTGTACCCTGCCCCTCGTGACCTTCAAGAGGATAAACGGTTACAGAAAATGAATGAATGAATGAATGAACAAAATAAAGATGTTGATCTTCGATTTTACTGATATTTTCATTGTTTCATTATTATGGAGGGCTTCATCTGACAATTTTACGTGTCTCCCAAAACCAACAAGCATGCACCCTTCAAGCAGCAAGCGGGGTCAAGTGCCCTTTTTATTCTTCTCACCTTCTGTCACTTTTTGTGTGCATAACTGAGTGTATGATTTTGTGGAGGTCAAACGACACTAACTATTTTGTTTCAAGCATATTTCTGTCTTTAGGCCATTGCCGGTGGTACTAAATTAAACTGAGCAAGACTGCTTCATAGTAATGCTGGCTTTTAGGACTTTTGCATCAATTAGATGCCATAATAGAAAAACATGCTTATCTACTGATTCAATACTATCGCCATACGTGGGTGCCTATTCAATATGTATTGCGATTTTTTTGCATTACAAGTATTGCAATCCAACATTTTGATATGTTGTGATTTTGTTTACTTTTTTTGAACACTATACCATACCACAGACACTAGACCATTTGTTACCTTCTGCTTTCTTGTTTCGGCTTTGACTTGTTTTTTAAGTGGATATGACATTACGTTGGTCATAGATTAAACCATTAAAAGCAGGAATGTTCTTTCCACCACTGCATAGACTAAAATAAAGCAGCTGAATTTAAATTGAATAGATTCAGGCATTAAACAGAAATCAATTTTTTTTTAAAAAGCAATAGTAAATCGATTATTTCCCACTAATATACACCGATCAGCCATAACATTAAAACCGCTGACAGGAGAATGCAATATTTGGCTGGGAAACCTTGGGTCCTGGCATTAATGTGGATGCCACTTGACATGCAACACCCACTTAAACACCGTTGCGGACTAAGTACACCCTCTCATGGCAAGTGTACTCCTACCCCAGCAGGACAGTGCACCATGCCACACCACAAAACTGCTCAGGAATGACCCGAGGAATATGAAAAAGAGTCCATCTGGCCTCCAAATTCCCCAGACCCCTATCTGATCGAGCATCGGTGGGACGTGCTGGCCACCCACCTTGCAACCCACAGGACTCAAAGAACCAGCCACAACGCCCTGGTGCTGGACACCACAGGACACCCCAGAGGTCCTGTATCCATGCCTCAACAGCTCAGTGGGGGCCACTTACCTAGTGAGGCATGTACACAGGACCTCCGGGGTATCGCCAGGTCCCCTAGATGCTCGATCAGATTGGTATCTGGGTGATATGGAGACCAGGTTGATGCCTTGAGCTCATTGTCATGTTATTCAGGCCATTTCTGAGCAGTTCTTTCAGTGTGGCATGGTGTATTGTCCAGCTGGGGGACCACTGTCATCAGGGAGTGACGTTGCCATGTAAGGGGGTGTATTGGTCTGTAACAGTGTCTTGGGTGGGTGGACCGCATCAAGCGGCATCCACATGAATGCCAGCAAGCCATCCCAAGCTTTCCTAGCAGAACATTGCATTGTAACAAGAAGATCAATGTTATTTACTTCACCTGCCAGAGGTTTTAATGTTTTGGCTGATAGGTGTGTGCGGTTGGCGGACATCCCAAACTTCACAGTCTGAATATGTTTTAAGGTCCATTGACACGCTGACAACTCCACTTGTGATTGTATCACTAGAAATACAATTTAGTGGTTGCAAACCCCACGGGTAACATTTTTATTTTTAAGACTTTGTTTTGGCCTTTCTGTTTCATTCCACAATGACAGAAACTGGAAGGACAGCCCAATTTTTCGGTTTTAGTTTTTGTTTCATCCTGACCCACTCTCTTTACTGTCAGTCTCTTAGTCATGCTCTAACTTGGTACCAAGGTGTGTCTGTGTTTTGGAAGGATGAAGCTCATAACAACATGCCTTAACCAAAACTTTTATGATTTGAAAAGATGCATGTGACCTCTGGATAATTTTTTCTTAACACAGATTCGCTCTAATTTTAATCTATACAGCAATCTGCATCTCCTCCATGCAGGCTGGCATCTCACAGGCGTGACCGCGACCTAAAGCCTTTATTTACATATCAAGTATGTTTTTTACGGCAATACACACGTAAATGTGAGAATAATGACCGATAAAAAGGCACTGAATAAATATATTTTTCTACATTTTGCAACGTAGATGCAGCCAAGTGCGCTTTTTCACTGCAGAGAGAAAAGATCTGTACTGTCACAGCCCTAATGTACACAGCAGGTGTATATCCTGTAGGTGACAGACGCTGTGATGAAAGCCCCCAAGTCAGTGTCTAAACTGGACTGACCTGATTTTAACTTTCCTAGAAAGACATTTAAACACAGTGTCATTTTTTAAAAGCATATGCACACACAAAATGAATTCTGAAATATTGCCTCAATACTCTGGAAAATTCAAAGGAGGACAATTCAGGAAAACTAACAAGAGTCACATGACCATCACGCCCTCCAGTGTTGCAACACAGGCAAGTAGAGGGTTAAGCAACACACATAACTTTCCCATAAGAAAACATCCCATTTCCCTGAGGCCATCCGCTTACCTCAAACTGTGTGACAGCAGCGTAGCGGATCTCTCCAGCAGCTGTTGTATATTTACTTCTATAGAATCCCTTCATTTTGTCGTTCAGCTCCCCGACGAAGTCTATCTTCAATGTCCCGGAGCCTGGAGAACACAGAGAGAGCTGCACAGTGAGTCCAGCCATGACCAAAGGGTGAAAAACATCTTACACTTCAATAGTAACAATGACAGAATAACGTTTCAAAACCAGGAACCACCAACAGCAGAGACAAGTGGAGTCCCTTCTTACCTTTCTGTAGAGCGCTAGGAAATGACAGGGTGACTTTCTCATCCTCATTTTGATAGTTGAATCCTGTGGCATTAATTTCTAAAGAGAGGAAGAAAAAGACATGAGAGCATGAGCATGCAATATTTCCTCTTCCTACTTCAGGAATATAAAATCAGGTGTAATCCAAAAATCCAGATCCTGAAATTTTATTTATGACAATGTCATTAAAAAAGAATAAAAGAATGAAAAAAGCTGACAAAGTCTGACCCTCACCTTCTCCTCCCTGTGGTGCAAAGGAAGCCGTGATGATGTCGATGTCAGCACAGTTCATCACAATCTGATTTGTGGCTTGTGTAACCTGTAAATATTGACATAAAACAACATCATTTTTCCTTTAATAATCTCTGCGCTGCCATAATTTTAACTCCCAATCTATTTGGGAGAGATAAGGTCTAAATAAAGTGACAAAATAAATAAAGCCCCAATGACATTATCACCTCAGTGTGTGGAGAAGCCAGTGTTTTGTTTGACTAGGCCAAATACATTTCTGATGGTGAATCCTGACACATCAGATAACGTAGACAGGA
Organism: Epinephelus fuscoguttatus; assembly: GCF_011397635.1. Classification (NCBI taxonomy): domain Eukaryota; kingdom Metazoa; phylum Chordata; class Actinopteri; order Perciformes; family Serranidae; genus Epinephelus; species Epinephelus fuscoguttatus. Next base: position 4,223,623 of record NC_064754.1, read on the forward strand.
ATGAACCTACTTACTGTGAGCTAAACCTACAGAGACTGAAGGGCAAATCTGGTCACAGATAAAGAACTAGTTGGGGTATGAAAAAACACTGTAGGACAAAGAGAAAGAAAAACAAAGAAAAGAAGATGGACTACAGGGGATCTAACTTGTGATGTGAAAACAGTGGATGTGACTACCCAACTTATTGAGGGCGGAACACAGTGGCACACTAGGACGCCATGCAGTTTTCAGAAAGGGCAGTCATAGTGACATTCACGGTTTGTGGCACTGCTGGTTGGACGCTGCTGTTGTTTAAGACACTCCGGAGGCCGACAAAGCAGCAGAGAGGGAGTAATTATGAGACATGCCAGGCAAATGGTGAAGTGCCACGTTGTTTGAGTTTCTTCTGGCCTACTGTTTTTCACCCAGGCTTTGTATGAACCGCAGGTAAACAGGGAATTACTGAACCAAACTGTGGTTGAGAATCTTCACTTCTTAGCAAACACAGGATTAAAAAAAAACCTTACAGGAGGTCTTAACTTTAAGACTTTCTGAAATGAAGATTTGGATCTAAATGATTCCCACAAAGACAGAATGTTTGAATATATTTAAAGTTGTCTGAATGTTTTATGAATCGGTTTTGTCTATGTTTGAATATGTCCTGCTTTAATTGTTTTTCAAGAGCAATAATTTGTGATCTCTCACATACATTCCTTGTGCGAGGTGTCATTTCAGTAGTGGTGCCAGTAAGATACCAGACTTTCGGGAATGATAGGAAAACCAATACTTTCTCTGTGCGATTTAACTAAACACTTGACTTTTATTGGTTTTTAGCTAAAACACTGACTCAATCAACAGAAAGAAAATCAATGGATTTGATAAGAAATTACCAGCTTTTCAAATAAGAGAACTTATCAGGGTTTGTCCTGCCATTAAACGGCTGAGGCGCAGCGCCGAAACGTTTTACGCATGTCAAAAGCATCTCGACGAGCCAACGCACGGGACGGCGGGGGTGAGAACAAGGGTGCTGTAATTTATCAATACAGTGTTAAATGTTATACTCGCCTTACAAGTGGAAAGCAGTAACATTACATAATATGACAGAAGACAGCAAATCATCAACCAGTCATTCTGTCAGAATGCTGGGTTGGAACTTGATTACTAATACACGATGATAAGCACCGATAAAACAAAGTTCATCACACTGATTAAGTGTCAAACAGCTGGGTAGTTAGCGAACAAGTATTGGAAGACTGTTGCTTAAATACTTTATGATGTAGAAGCCATGCATATATTTATATTATGTTGGTTTATTGCTTATCTCACCTACTACGTATGGTATGATGTCATGTGGGTTGTACCAGAAATAATCATTGTCTATTTATTCACTGTTCACCTGCATGACAGTTGAGAGAGAGGATGAGTTTTTTGGGTTCTCACATTTTCTGTTGAACGCAAATCTCTCAGCATCCACGTTCACCTTAGTGCATATTAAACTCATGCACTGGATTTCATTCTTGTGTATTTTCACATAGAAAGGAACAATAAATCTTTAAACGCATCTCATGAAGGGGAACTGGTGTTGACTGTTCTGTCTCAGCCTCTCAAGAAGTTGCTACACATGACATACATGACATGCAAGTGTTTTCCTGGTAGCCCATCTATCGTACACATCGCTGGCTTTGTCATTGGTTTATTCACCCTGAGCAGCGAATAAGTACATTACACAACAGTAATTGTTAGTAACATATGTCGCGTTATGCTTCGAATACACCCAATGCAACTCACCAGCCCTTACTGTTGGATCAGCTGGTTCAGCTGCGCTAGAGCAGAGAGGACTTGAAAATGAGTAGGTATGGGTGCCTGGAGGTGTGGAGTTGGGAACCGAGGGTCTAAGCCTCAACTTGGGGCCTGTGGGCCAAATCTGGCCTGTGATAGGGTGCCTTGTGGCCCGCTGACCATTTTCTAATTCACAATTAAAATAAAGTGATTTGTAGTGGGATGTGTTTTTGTACTCTAGATGTAAGTGAGGGGCCAGAGTGCATGCAATAATAACAATTCTTATAATATTAACAACAGCAACGGTCCAAATCTATGTGACATTGCATAGTTCCAAACCTTCAAACTTTCTTGTATATCTTTGCTTTATGGACAATCAAGAATTTACTCGGTATTATCGGCTGTCTGCTTTGTTTTTCATATTAAACTCATGTTCCTTGGAGGCAGTGTTATCTAGTTATTTTTTAGTATACTATTAATATTATTATTATTATGTGTTAGTGAAAGGTGTCAATGTGTGGTCTGTCTTGATTGCTCTGATAATGTGTGTCAGGCGTTGGGACACTCAGCTGACAGGTGTCCGTGCCCAAACAATGGAGCAATTTACACACTGTAAGCACAAATTTTGTCTCTCAAATAAAAGCAAAGTGAGCTGCTTTGTTAATCCTATGTGTTAGTTACATAGTAGCTACACACACTTCAGCAACACGCCACAGGGAACCCAAATGATTCACTAACCTGTAAAGTCCACTGAACGCAGAAGAATGTCAGCAAACAGTGTGCATTCTTCAAATTTACCCAAAGGACTTTTCAAAGAGTAGTTTAACCTTAACTAGAGCTGCTCTGAAAATACACCCCATGTGTCATTTTTACAGTCAGGACAGCTGAGTACATTCACTCAAGTATAAATTTAAAGTTCCTGCAACTTTAAGCTTTCACTCCACTCCACCTCATAGGTAAATATTGTGCTCTTAACCCCACTTCATTTGTCTGACAAATTTAGTTCCTTTTTGGATTACCTTTTCTCTGAAAGCCACATAACTCCAAATTTGGTGATTTTGCCTGTTTCTGCTAATCTGAAGGATAGTGTTCCTTTATAAGTTGTGAAAATCTTGCTACTTCTAACGAAAAACTCTCTTGGATCAGCTGGAAAACGCATCGCCACAAAGCTAAAAACAGAGCTGACACTGTGACAGGTTGACACTTCAGAGATAGGTGGATCTCACAGCACAGCAACACTGCTGTACATTCACTATCCAACAGTGTATGAAGGAGGTAAAATTAGCACAACCTTAAACATCAACAGCAGTAAAATGAAACATGGAAAGAATGCAGCAGTCCCAAAACATCAGCTATGAGAGTGACACACTGACAGAACATTACAGCTAGTCCTACTTTTCATAAATTAAGTACATTTTGGTGATAAATCTTAAATACTTTTACTCATATATGCAGGACTTTTACTTGTAGTGGAGTACTTCGGCAGTGTGGTTTTAGGACTTTCACTTAAGTAAAGGATCTGAGTACTTCTTCCACCTCAGTGAGTGAGGCAGAGGGTGGGAGGGGGCGACATGATGTTGCCATGATTTAGCAAACACTAGTGAGCGTTAGCTAGCCGCTATCTGGCTAGTTAACTTCAGTAATCTATAACAGATTAATCGATCGTGACTTATAACAATGCATTGGCTTGACAAAGGGTTAATGTCGCTGGCATACAACAAACTGCTTTTGAAACACCTCAACGTTAAGCGCATTGCAAAGCGCCTGTTAGCAGGCTAATGTCCACGGTATGATGGCTATGCTAACATGAGAGTGCAAGTCTGCTGCCGTCTGTGGGACTGTTGTGCTAGCTGGTTCCAGGTAGCTTCTGGCTAGTCACAAGAATATCCAGACGTTGTATTTCCCATTCATGGATCTCCTTCAGCCAGCGCGAGCCCGTCGATAAACGGTTAGCTTGTGAGCAACTGCCAGCTAAGCTAACGTTCACATTAGCTAACGTCAGCTAGGTTACGAACCGATGGGCTAGTGGCTAACAATTCGCCGTTATCAGTCGGTCAAATTAGCTAGCTGCTGGTAACGTTAGCTGGTCAGATTACATAACAAGATCCCCGCCATGCACAGACAAATCCACCCGTGTATGTAGCCAGGCGCTCGGGTTCAACGTACCTCCACCAGCGCCTCCAGCTTGCCTTCAAAAGTGAAGTCGATCAGGTCGGGCTTCAGGCACAAGCCATAGTTGACGGGGTAAACGTCAGTTGGTAACCGTACGAAGGGCCTCCTTTCGGGCATGGTTCCTGTATTTTGGCCAACGAAGACGGTGCTGTGTGTAACTCTAGTTATCACTCTGAGTTTTATTAGGACAGAGCTGAGCAGAACGGGCTTCGACACTGAGGGTGGACAGCAGGTAGTGAGTCTGTGTACGAATGACAGCGGAACTCTGCGGCCCAGGAGCAGCAACATCAACTGGAACCAGCTACAGTTCTCTCCCCGCAGACAGCCCAAACAACTCAACTTAAGCAGCGTCGACCTACAGACACGTGACGTCATCACGTACTGTCATCGTACGTGCCGTACGTGTGTGAGTGTGTGTGTTCATGGCTCTGCAATCATAACAACTACAATTTTCTTATCATAGAAAAGACCAGTGATGGAAGAAGCATTCAAACCTTTTACTTTAGTAAAAGTAGCAATGCCACTGTATAAAACCATATTACAAGGAAAAGCCCTGCATTTAAAATTTTACATATATGCACAAGTATTATTAGAGTCAGAATCAGTCAGGTATGTGTACACACAAATGCATTAAAATAATCAAAAGTAATAGTAGCCTACCAGTGCACGCTGTTATGATGGGCCGTAGTGCATGCTATTGTGCATATATTGTCTCTTCACATAATTAGAGACCTGACACTGGACAACATCAATATACATATTAGGCAACAATCATAATTGCATATCTGTGTATGACCAAAAAAACAACACAGAAATACCACAGTGAATAAAAAAAAATTGATTCAATTTAACAATTTTAATAGTTTATTATAGTTCATGTAGAATAAGCATTTAATTTTGTTCAAAACATACCAAATAAAATAAAAATATTAATTGATTTAACAATTTTAATAGTTTATGTAGAAAAAACATTTAATTTTGTTCAAAAATATCCAAAAAAATAAAATAAAAAATTATATTAATTTAACAATTTTAGTAGTTTATGTAGAGTAAGCATCTAATTTTGTTCAAAAAATATGAAATACATTTAAAAGAATAATATTCTAGTTTACCAATTTTAGTAGTTTTTTTTATAGTTTATGTAAAATAAGTATTTAATTTTGTTCAAAAAATACCAAAGAAAATTAAAAAATAATAATGTAGTTTAACAATTTTAATAGTTTATTATAGTTTAGGAAAAATTAGCATTTATTTTTGTTCAAAAAATACCAAAGAAATTTAAAAAATCACAGATCACCAAAATAATATTTAAAAAAATCAACAATTTTAATAGTTTATTACAGTTTATGTAGAATAATATATAATTATTAAATTAATTAAAAATTAATTAAATAAATAAATATATATATATATATATATATATATATATATATATATATATATATATATATATATATATATATATATATATATATATATATATACATTTCTTTACATGCTGTTGACTATTTTACAAAAACAACAAAACAAAAACATGACACAGATGGGTTTGCCTTTTTTCAAGGGCATAGGGTTCTTCTCTGAACACAAGCATATTTCCGAGTTTGCAATCATCCCCAAGGGCCCATTCTTCACCCAACACATTGTTGCAGGGCCCACTTTTTTTAAACAATAACTACCTTGTAGATGCAGATTTTTGATAACAAATAGAGATCAGTGCATAAATAACTATATATTATTGTAGATTAATTTACCCAGCAGCATAAAAATTAATTAAAATTAACCCCACCTTCTCCAGATGCAATATTAAAGAGATGCACATATTAGTTTGTTGATAATTGTAAGCCAGTAATAAATCATATGACTCTGGGTCATGTGTATGGGTGCTTTTTATTTTCCTTTTGTCTTCTTTGCAAGAAAGTATTTATACATTGTGGTATTTCTACTTTTACTCAAGTGTCTGAATACTTTTTCCACCAATAGGTTTAGGGTAACAAAATAACTGTATAATATGCGATAGTTTTATTGACCTCCAAACCCTAACTTAAATATCAATAAAATGAAATAGAAATAAAAATAAGAGTACAAGTAAAAAAAATAAAAATAAGAAGACCGCACATAAAATAAATCTCTTATTCTGAAAGCGGAAACAGGAAGTGTTTATTTTTTTTTCATTCTGTCAAACAGTGTCAAGATGGCGATGCCCATGAGGAGGACGCTGATAGCTCTTCATAGAGCAACATGTAGCAGTTTGAAGGTACTGAGACATTTAATAGCATTTTTATTTAATTAAAAACAAACAGTCAATATGTTGTCGAAGCAGTTTATTAGTTTAGTTTGTAATAAACGTGTTACGGTGCACGTAGTCCTGACCGGGCTAGCTTAGCTAACGTTAGCTAACTGTCAGGACGTCAGAGATACACAGATGAGTAGTCACACCAGGATGATAAAAATAGATTAAATGTTAGAAAGAGCTTAAATAAACGTATCCTGTATGGAAAGGCAAATTTATCAGAATTGCTATCCCACAACTTTAACTTTAACAGTCACATTTTTTCACTTCATATCTTATCCTTCAGAATAGTAGTGGGTGGTGGCGTCTTACTGGACTGCATTAAACTGAAAAGTGTTTCTGATATTATGTTCATCCTGTTTATATGTATTAACCCCATCCCAAGTAGCCACCCAGTCCACCAGACCTCCATCACAAAATCTGAGTCAGTCATTTTTCACATGGGCTGAAGAGGAAAGACTCACAAACAAACCAAACAATAAAAAGTCAGAAGTTTAGACATAATTTATAGGGTTACTTCGCTTCAGTTTTCCTAAATATGACAAGAAAGGCTGAGAATCTCTGAACAGACCCTTGAAGAAATATCCTCTCTTTCCCAAGGGAGGGTCTTTCCACCTGAAAAGAAAGTCACCTGGCTAATAGTGCAAAAGGCCAGCATGTTGTACTTATAACTCAATGGTTTGTCACCAAATAGAGCAATAACTGAGGATGATTCTTTTGGCTCCTCTCACATCTTAGAGAAAGTATTGAAAATAGACTGCCTGAAACTATATAATGTTGGACATGTCCAAAACATATGTAGCCTATTAGTCTTGCAGAATCTTGCTTGCATTTATCACACACAGGATCCAAATCTGGTCTCGAGACTTCTATCTTGAATTGTACAACAGCTTGCCATTGACAAATAGATGAGGAGTAAATCTTTCAGACAGTTTTCTGCTGAATTGCATCTGGAATGTTGTTAATTTCAGACCTTTTCATACAAATTTAACAGAGACAACGTTTTGGTCTCACCAGGTCGACATGTTAAATGTTGTGGGGTGTCTTTTGTCTGCATGTATTTTACTTCTGTTCTGCCTCTGACGTATATGATATCATTTTGAACACAAGTGATGCAGACTGATGATGAATTTTGTTATAATGTTTTTATCAATTGAGATATATGTCTGATGTTTTGTAATATGGTCTCTGCATCACTGTTTTCTTTCCCTGTATCCCAGTATTTTCTATGTTACCATATAAGCCATATATTGGTTTGTTGATTTTCAATAGTTTAACCACCCTGAGTGGTTTAGATGAATAACCACACCTGCCACCACAGAGCTCGTCAGTCTACTGGTGTGCATGATGTATAACTAAAGGTGTGTCTCAACTTTTCAAACAATGTAGATTGAGAGAGCTATACTGTATATCCTACCTATAATCTGCTTTAAGTCTGTCCTGAACTTAAGAAGGACTTTAACAGAGATGTAGGGGGATAGAAAGGGGAAAAAATGCACCTTTCACTGACTATGACCTCAATAATAAACATAAAGTAGAATGATCACCTTTCAGACAGAGTCACAAAACAATTAAAACTTTCTAATCTTTGTAAAAGTAAAATTCATGGCACAGCCGTTGTGTAGGACTGCATTAGATTGTACAGGTCAGGTGTACCTAATAAAGTGGACAGAGGATGTAGACTGACAAACTGATATTAAGAACACCTCTGAGGGTAAAACCGTTAAATGATAGTCATCGTTAACTGTTTGCTTTATGGCGTATTTGGCACCAGTTTATATTTCTGACACTTAACATTAACCCATTTACATCTCTGCGTAGTGTACATGATGTGTTTGCACCTCACTGATAATCTTTATTGTTTATATTTTGTTTTATTTGCACTCTATGTATTTGCCCTCTTTTCCACTTTGAACTTCAGCTGCTGCGCAATAATTTTCCTCAAGAAACATTTTCATCTTATCTTAAATTGCTTTCTCTCAGAATGCTGAGGCGTCCTTGGACATTCGGCATCCTGTCCCACTCTACTTGCCGGTCCGGACCAAGAAGCGGCACTTTGTTCCCCCGGCAGTGGGGATGAAAGGGAAGAAGGATGAGAGCAAAGAGGGCAAGGGTGGAAAAGCAGGCTCTGTTGTTAGTCAGCCGTACATTGAGAGGCCCATCCACATCGCCTGCACTGGTAATCGTGTTTATTTTATCTTTACAGGCATATATGAAGTTATGGCTGGTGTGGGACTCTTCTAGTCTCAAATGGTTGAATGTTTAGGGTGCAAAGGCTTTGAAGGCTTGATTTGTTAACAGCATTCTTATATATTTATCAAAGTCAACATATCAGGATTTCGAGGGATAGAATGATGAAGATGGTGGTCGGAAAGTCTACTATATTTACCAAAATGTGTTTTTAGGAAAGAGTGTCAAGCAATGTCAAGAAACGAAAGTTGGCATTGAATGTCCAGTCAAAATGCGTATTCCTCTTTACGTATTAAACAATATTTGTGTCACATTTACACTGTTTCATTGTAGCTTGATAATCAGACTGATTTGCTGTTTAATTATACCTCCATGCTAGTGATAGCTGTGGCTGGAGGCATTATGATTTGGGGGTTTCTGTCCATTTCATTCTCATTAACGTGATATCTCAAGAACGTCTTGAGGGATTTTTTTCAAATTTGACACAAACGATAAACTGATATTAGTGGTCAAAGGTCAAAGGTCAGTGTCACACTGTGTCCGTCTCATTCTTGTGAATGTGATATCTACGGAACACCTTGAAGGATTTTCTCAAATATGGCACAAATGTCCACTTTGAGTCAACGATGAACTGATTAGAATTTGGTGGTCAAACCTCACTGTGATCTCACAAAACATGTTAACTCAGGAATTCATCACTAATTGACAAAATCTTACACAAATATCTAATAGAATAGAATGATATAGTGATCACATTTTATATTCAAGCGTTCAAAGGTCAGCTTCACTGTGACATCATAATGGTCTGCAAAATCACTTTACAGGCTATTATTCAGCATCATATCTCAGGAACAGAAGGAGAGACATTTGGTCAGATACTTGGTCACCAAAACTGTGCTGATTGTGGAGATCTTTTGTGTTGCTGGGTTGAAGATATGAGTGAAGCATCCACATTTTAAAATTTGTAGCTTCTCCGCGGCAACATCCATATTTAAAACATTGTCAGCTTTAATGCCGACATGAATCTGGACAGACATGGGTGTAAACTATAACTGCAACAACACGAAGGGTTCGCTTAGGCATACAACCACGAAAAATATGATGGTCGGGTCTGAGGTGATCTGAAACGAGGCCACAAGATTTAACATTAAACTTTGTCTTTTGTTAAATGAAAAAAGTTTTCATAGAGAAATATTTCAATCATTTTTAGTGGAAGTTACACTTGAGTTGTTTTGAAAATCGATACCAAAATTCAGGTATAGTTTTACCAACCCACTTGACATTAAACCACGCCTTCTTCCGTATGATGAAAGCAGACTGCCAGACGTCAAGGCTTGATGATTGGATTTCAGTCGATGGCTGCAAGGTTGTTGTTGTTTTTTCAACGTTATTGAAAACATTCATTCCCTGGTGTATGTACGAGCCAGATTTTTGTTATAAAAGTTGTTGAAAATATATCTCATAATATAAAAATAATGCACAACAAAAACATAAAATGTAGGGAAAGAAACATAACGATAACAAAAACCTTCAGGGTCTGCTAAACAAATGGAGTAAAACTGAAATGTCTAAATAATCTAATAGTTCTTGCCAATTTATAATTTTTGAGTTTTAAATTTCCGGCAGTAGTCATGTACGTTTTAAAATCTGCATCTTTAAAAATAAACAATCATCTAAAGCCTTTTGGAAAAAGAACAGATGCATCCAGTAATCATCTGGATAAATAAAGTGGTGTATATTTTGGGAGATAAATCTGACAGCTGCGCATTTGTCCTCTGGTGTCAACACTAGGACTGCCGTGGTTGTATTTTATCACAAATGTCAGTTCACAACCCTAAAGTGTGGAGCTATTACTCATCAATCAGATGCAAACTATATATTTTGTGATATCTCTTTTGGTTGGAGGGTACATACTTGTTAATCATCTCTGTCTGTCTTTACCAGCGGGAATCTTTGACCCCTACATCCCCCCAGAGGGCGATGCTCGTCTTTCCACTCTGTCTAAAGAAGGCCTGAAACAGCGAACTGAGCAGATACGACAGAGCGCTGCCTCACAGCTGGCGTAAGATCGTTTTTCTAACTCCTCGTGTTGGTCCTGTACTGATGTTTCTCTTGTCAAACATATCTGGCTGTTGCAGGAAAGAGTTTTTTGTGGCTGTGTCATTTAGAGACATTTAGACATTTCTCAACACCTTATTACAGCAGTTTATTGGATCAGATCAAACACTTTGAGGATGGTAGACTGAGCAGTAAATGAGAGAAAGCTGAATGTTTTTCTTTTCTTTATGTTGTTTCTTACAGGATTCGTAAGATCAAAGAGTACGACTCTGAGTTCACGACGAAGAATTTTGCCGAGCGAGCTCAAGAAATCTTTATTGAGGCTCACAACTCCCTGACACAGTAAGAAAATGAACTCGTGTCTCTCACTTCACTCAGGCAGCTGACACAGCTCATCTCAGCGTCGTAGTCAGGGAGGGATGCTGAAGTATTACAGTGAGACATTTGTTACAGAAGTGAGAGAGAGAGAGAGACTCACGCAGCCTTCAGCTCCGCTGCAAGTTGGAAAGCACTCAAAAACAAGCTTTGTTCTACTTACTTTGACAATTAATTAGCTGTTTCTCAGAAAGTATCTGTGTAGAGCTGCACTATTACAAACTGTGTCTGTGCCAGCATTCCCAGAAACAATCAAGTGAGGGCTGTCGCGTGCTTGGTAAATAAGCTCTATTTCCAGGCTATTATAAGGTATATTGTTGCTTTTTAAAAGACAAAGATGACAAAGTTTTAAAGCTTCAGTATGTAAGATTTATGGGGATTTATTGGCATCTAGTGATGAGGATTGCAGATTGCAACTGGCAAAACATCTGGTTAGATTTCCTTAGTGTTCATTGTTCAAGAGGCTTTTACTGGGAGCCTAATTATATGTTTGTGTACGTACCAATGAGGAAATATGCGTACGCTAGGGATGCACGATACTGGATTTTTTGCCAATTTCCAATATGCCAATATATAACAACTCATTTGACGAATAAACGATACCGATATCAATATATCCAATTTTTTTTGTCTCTGTAGACGAGGACCTGCTCCTTATGTAGATTTAAACAGTCCATTCTAAGGTAACGAAAACATAGTGATTCTTATTTTTAGGTGATTATACACAAATGAAATCATAGTTTTTAATATTATATTCCATTTCTGCCAATATTTTCCCCTAAATCCTTTTAACTAGTAATGGAAATGCAAATCAAGACGACATGGTTTGGTGCAGCCAAAAGTGTCAATGGAAAAGCCCTTTTAGTCTGACAGCAAACAAACTGACATCTATGAGATTGTAACTTTAAAGTCATTCCTAACATACATTTTTTTAGTTCAAAATTAGCCTGATATTAATTGCTTTCCTCGCCAAAATATTCCAATTTATTTTTGTTTGTTTTGCAGGTTCAACAAGGAGAAACTTCACTCCTTGGTGACAGAGAGGTGTTATCCCGTAAGTTCTTCTTCTAAATGTTGCTGAAGTTTGCTCATTATTTAAGTTTCATAAAATCCCAAATTTATTTCAGTTGTCATTCCTCTGTCTTGTGTTCAGGAGATGACGAGGGGGAACCGTTACAAGACGATCCGCTGGAGTTTTGTAGAGTCCCTGGAGCCACCCAGAGTGGTCCACGCCCGCTGCCCCGACATGGTCTCCAAAGGCAACCTGTACGGCCAGGTGACGGTCCGAATGCACTCCAAACAGGTACGTTAATGGATTGTAGTTGACACAGCTACAATTCAATCATGATCTGAGATTTAACTATTTTTGTGCAGAGCTTTTTCTTCAAGTTTATGTTGGTTTTTCTTGTTCTTTCAAATGTGATCAGTCCAGCTGTTGTCAGTGTAATAATGTATCTGTGTTGTTAATGTTAATGCAGTTCACACACTGTCATGATTTAGATTAACCTTGTTTTACATCCGTTCATCCTGCAGACTTTGGCCATCTACGACCGCTTTGGGAGGCTGATGCTGGGCAGCGAGGAGCAGCCGAAGGACGTCTTGGAGTACCTGGTCATAGAACGGCACCTCGTCAACCCCTACGGCCGATGGAGGTTACACGGGAAAATAGTGCCATCCTGGGCTCCAGCCAAAGACCCAGTTATTAAGGTGACCCTCTGCTCTGCACCAGCTGACACAAATTTATCTTTTCAGTAAGAAAGAGGCAAAGGTCCGAGGCACACTCTCTGTCAAATGGAAATTAAAGGACCTTTATTAACTGGCCGGTCCATACGTCATTTTAACTGCCACATGAGCAAGGTCGGTGGGCTGTGTTTAGTGTCTCAAGCTTTTCAACAGCATTTCCTTATTTTTCTCTCGCTTGCTGTCAGATTTCCTTTTAAACATCTTTCACTTCTCCCTCTAAAATAGAGGCTGTTTGTCTGTTAGTGTCTGGACACTCAATTGCCAGTTTATTAGGTACGCTTGGTGAACACCAGCCCAGTCTGTGACAAAATCCTACTGTCCTGAAGGTCATGGTGTTCAGGTTTTGCTGAAACTGTTTTTTGCCTCCCCCCTTTTTGGTACAATACAGTTAAACTGCACCACGAACTAAAGCCTCTTGTAACAGCTTCAACAAAAACTCAACGTTTTAATCTTCATGTAGGGGGAATTTGTGGCAGGACCGTTGTATTAGACTGCATCGCTGTAGCTCGGTGGACCTAATATACAGCATCCAGTGGACTGTGATCAAATCATGAAATATTTAGCCTGTTACACTCTACACAGTTTTTATTCAGAAGAAGACATCAATAAGAAAGTGAGCTTTACTTGTGTGTCACTCCCCAACATCGCCTTTGGCGCACTGACACGTTAATAATAAATCGTTAAACCTTCAATTTGCCCACATACCAGCACTAAACAAGTATCAGCAGAATCAAGACGGCATTGCAGAACACTATAACTGTCACAAAATAATAATAAATTATATATCAGTCGGCAGATATAGAATAATATAAGAGATTTCTCCCTAATATAATGAAGGTGATGGTACTAAGTTTATAGTGTTACATCCTTGAAAATGACATTTAACTCAACAGCAACATCTCTCTCAAGAAACAGTGTTACTGCGGATAATCGACAGACTGTTGGCATTTTTTGTGTGGACTGTTTTAATGGCGAATGAAGATACCGCCAGTGAAAACTGTTGACGATGAGGTCTGTCAGTAAAAGCGATATTGATTCTGGAAAGATGTAATTTTCAGTTGTTTCGAGTGCCACAAACTAAAACCCCTGCTGTTGTGGAGTTGAGGCAGAAATCTGAGACACAGATATCTTAAAATCTGGAGAAATAAAGTCGAAACTATGCATGGATAGATACCGACAGAGGTAAGTGAGAAAATATATATTTTTTTGTATTTGGGTGACTCTTTAACCACAAAAACAAGGTAGGGTTGCAGCGGCATATAGTAAAACCGTATACCCTGATATAAGAGTTGAAGATGTACATTTGCTTCTCTGCGATTCTGAATAAAAATGCAGCTGAACTGGGACTCTTGCTTGTACAAGCACATCCTCTTTCCTTCTCAGCTGCCTGTCAGACTTTCTGCACACACTTGCATAAAAAATAAGTTTTGAGTTTTAATTGTAAATCATTTGTGCAACCAAAAAACCCTCTGTTTTCATTGCATTAAGGGTCAGAGTAACTGATAATAATGATTGTGTAATACAGTACACTGTGAAACCCTGATATTTACCAAGATGGTTATCGAATCGTGAAAATCTCTGTTTTAAAAAAAAATCTCAGTTAAAGTGGTGCAAAAACACATTAAAGTGCTTTCAGGAGCACACCAAAATAACAGGCAGCGATATAATTTAGTTTCACAGAGAAGAAGATGTTGGCCAATCAGAAGCCAAAAAAAAGCTTTTACCGGAAGGCTACTTGGAGCAGTGACCTCCGTAAAGCATTCTGACACCTCCGCTCCCCAAAACAGAGGAAGAGTAACAGTACCTTTATGTGGAAACCAAGCAGCAATCTCCAAGGCAGATCCATATGGTCGCTTCTGGCTCCAAAAAGCAAAGATGGCGACAGTTGAAATGCCGTAATCGATGTTTCAAAATGGCAGTTCACAATCCAATGTAGCCGTGGCCGTTATTTATACAGTTTATGGTGTAACCATGTAAAAAGGCCTGTTAGCGAGGTGAAGGCCAGCACTATCCTGGTCACGTCTGCCATTGCATAAAATGTCGCCTAACTTGTGATGCCTCACAAACAAGATAACCATAGACTCTTGACATTTCAAGTTGAAAACTAGATTAGTCTTGTCTACATGTCAACTCTAACAGTTTCTGTAAATCCTCAGCCTGGACGGAGTTTTACAAAAGATCCATTTCAGTGACCTAACTCGCAGTTTGCGTGTGGACAGAAAAGGCTACGTTTTAAAAGGCACCAGTACCTGTTGACCAGACCTGAGTTTTCCTCATCACTAAACTCTGGACTGAGTGAGAGGACTCCTGCTGACCTGATTGTGTTTCTCACTGTGTGGATGCAGGATTAAACCACATTTAACCAGCACGTCTCCGTCATATATGAATATTTTTGACATGCAGGAATGTGATGTTGTAGCTCCGTCCTTTACACACGAACCTGCTGCTCGGACTTTAAATAATCTGGTGATCTGTTAGTTTATTCTGGTATAAGTGTCCTCAGTGACACACGTGTGTCAGTGAGCGTCAGTAAAACGATGCACAAAGCCCCGTTAGATTCTGAGAGGTCGTCTTCAGTGTCTGCGTCAGTCTTCACAGCGCATAACTGGAATAGAAGTTGACTTGCCTTACACGCATCACTGCAAAACGTAGAATATAATCACCTTAAATCTGTGAGTCAGCCCCTGCTGTGTCTCAGATATACCAGACAGATGGAGCAGTAATGTTGCCTGGAAGGTGTCTCTTACTCTGCAAAGCTTCACTGTCAGTGCTCTGCAACAGACACTGTCTCCAGTCTTAATTTGCCACAGATATGTTTTTAATCAATAATATTAATAATAATGATGAAGAGGAGGAGCTTGTTAATGTGATTACAAAACAGGAAGTTCACTTTCATTGATAGTAAGAGAACAAGGGTGTTATTTAATTCATCATAACAGAATGACATGAGTGAAATGGTGTGTGTCTCCACAAATATATTAAAAGAAAAGCATCGTGTCTCATTGTTTATCAGTTGTCTTCACTAGAATTGTCTGAAATGATTCACTTCAGACAGATTTTCCTTTCATAATCTCTTTTTTTTGTTCCTTTCAATACACCTTGCAGTTTTTACATGCATAATGCAACGGATTTCTTAAAAACCAGTTCCACCAAACCTCTGAGGTTTGACTAATTCCTCGTGGTTATTTTAGGCTCTGCCACCTGTCATTCACAATCTGTCAAGCCAGCTGACAAATGAAATGCTTCCACCAGCTGTAGTCCATGAAATTGCACAGGAATGAAAACCAGATTTTACACGGTCACAGCTGCTCCTGTGTTTGGAGGCAGTTACTGGAAAATCTAAGTTAACTTTGTTAATTTAAAAACTGGAAAAGTTCAGTCACACACGGATGGTCGTTATTAACATTGCAAACTGATTGTCCAAACTTGGTCTTGATTACATGGAGTAAGGGATAGATGTGGTGTAAGTTTTGGCAGCTATTTTAGATTTAGTCTTTAGACAAAAATGCTTATCAGTGTTTCTCACATTTTCGTCACCTTTCATACTAAGTCTAGTCCTAGGGTGCTTTTACACCCGTAGTTCGAATCATTTGGTCACACCTGAGGGAAAAAATGATGCATTGTTGCGTCTTAGTTTTGGTTTTGTTCCTGCTGACACTGACTTGAAATGAACCAAGACGAGTAAATGTAAAGTTCTACTGACTGACAGGTAACTCGTTGATTGGAGAGTTTTGGCATTTGTCATCCTGCATCATCACGACCCACGTGGGGAAATCAAATTCAGGTGACTGACAGATGTTTCTGCAGCAGCACTTTAATGCGTCTAAGGTGTTTATATTGATGTTCTTTGGCTTCACAAAAGGCTCGCAGAGAAATTACTGATTGTAAGCATTATTAGGAGGCTGTTATTAGCCTGCAGATCAATGGCATGATAGGAATAATGACAATCAGAGGCAGGATGATGATGATTCTGAACTCAATACTGTGGGACACTGTCACACACCTTTTAAAGGACTTCATGAACAGACAAAGTACACGGAGTCGGATACAATGGTGGCAGTTTTAACAGCTTTTTAATCAGGGAAAATACCCTCACTGACATGCATATGTGTTACATGGTTACGGCATATAGATGGCCTTTATCAGGATCAGTTATGAGATCGCAGACAGATTTTATGATCAGTAGATGGCTTTATTATCGGTTTAGCTGTTGAAATCATGCTAAAATCACATATCTGCAAACATAAAATCCTGCGGTTGGTTTGTTTTCTTTCACACCACAAACGAACTGTGCCAGAGTTCGTTAAGAAGCGGACTAAGACCCACCTTTTCGAGTGTTCTCTGTTCAGTTGTTTGATTTGCATCAGGGTTTGATTGACAGCTTTCGCACCAGTTCTTTCGTTTCAACTGAACCAAACAGGTTAGGTGTGAAAGCACCCTTAGTCGACGACAACTCGAAATGTCTGAGTCGACGAAATGTCATTACATTTAAGTCAACTTTTAGTCATGGTGAAGATGCTCAGTCATCCAGGTCATGTTAATACTAAGTGCTATATTTTAGGCAACTAGACTTGCTTGAGTTTCCTGAAGATGTTTCAGCTCTCACTCAAGAGGCTTCTTCACTTCTAAGTGACTAGGTGACTTTAAACTGCATGTGGGTGTGAACCTTTGCAGAGTCGCTAGGGTCACAGATGAGTCATTGATCCACCTGGCCATCATGTGGGTTGTTACAGTGAGATGGATCCAGGTGTGAATAGGTGTGAAGCAGTCTGGGGAGGGAACTCGGGACTGCATTGTCAGTGGGTTATAAGTGGGGTTGTAGGCCACCTCCTCTGTTTAATGATGGTCGTTCCATGTTTGACATAAATGGCATCTTTTACGGCTCTGTCAAACCACCTGCCTTCTCTGGCTGAGATGTGCACATCACTGTCCAACTGGCACGTCCATCATTAAACAGATGAGGTGGCCTATGATACCACATACCACAGCTTCACACCCAGTCACACCTGAACCCATGTAACCTTAACAACTCACATGATGGTTGGGTGGGTCAACAATTCACCTGTGGTTTAAAGCCTGTGACTCTCCACCAGTCAGTTAAAACTCAAGAAGCATCCTGGATGAGAGGTGAATCAGAAATTAGAATCAGGGTGACAGGTTGTATGAAAATTTCGTTTAGACATTTTTTTTCTACGACTACAAATAATTTCTCCAGCAGAGTTTTTGAGAGGTTTAAAGGATATTTACGAGCACATACATCTCTTTAAACTCTGATGTAATGATCTCACTGTTAAGAAGCAGAAAAATATTTCTGCATTATGTTAGTCTTGATTTTAAACTCATGTCCTCTCACACAGCCAGTGACTAAAACTAAACCTTCAGCTCTGTCAGATGGCACTTCAGAGATTTGTTATGTCTTATGTGCTGATTTCCATGTATTTTACTTTAATTTGACTCTGCTTACACATGACGTTAATCTACCGCTCTTTCCCTTCCAGACGGTTATGATTCCTGGTCCAGAGCTGAAGCCAGGACAAGAGTTTGACGCCCTCAACTATAAAGTTCCCAAACCAGAGGCGGTTCAGTGGAACAAATAAGCCACTGGATGGCGCTGCTCTTTACATCAAACCACAGTAGGACACTATGAGCAGTCATGCGCCAAATGCTTTAAAATTTGGCTTTGGCTGGTTAGTTTGTCCACTTTGGCAGGAAACCAGGCTTCCTTTGGAGGCTCTTATCTGTTTGAAAAATGCTGTTGGCTGATGAAGCGCTGGAAGCAGCAGGTGAGTTTTAGGATGAACAAACCTATGAGTCCTGCAGCCAATAAAGCGGCTTCCTTCCCTGTGACAAATCACCACACAGCAGTCTGCAATAATAACAACAGCTTGTCTCTAGAATTTGTTTCACACATTTTCATATTGTTTTAAGAATAACTTCATGTGTACATGCAACTAAATAAAATGCACAGATCTCCAGAAACTGAATGGTTTATTTCTGTGATGAATATACTGCATGTTGACCTCAGGAAATACAAAAATAAAGTGTCCCATCTGTGTCTCTTCACACCAGTAGATTTCAGTGGATGTTTTCTTATCAGAATAATCTTTCATTGAAGATATTGCGTACAAAAATTGAAAACAGAACACAGGCTGTTTCTTTATGCAAATCAAGGGGTGTGTAACAACATTTCTTTTTATACGTGACAACAAATTACAGCACGCTCATCCAAAAAACACACTAACATGCAACAATGCTCACAAAACTAAGTCACTCCATCGACAAAAAATTCGGCGCAGTATTTCAACAATGGGGTCGCTGAATGAAAAAAAATCACTGCAGCTGTTTGGGACTAAATGACACTGTTGCAGAAATCCTGAAAAACTGACACCTGATTTCACAGATTGCTGGCATAGACGTGTGACGTAATTACATCAATACAGAAAACTGTTAATATTGTAAGTTTTATTCACCACAAAAGCTTTTCAAACATAATACTGCTTTTGAAAAAGTTGCAGTCTGTATCTGAAACGTAATGATTCTTTAAAGGTCCACTGTGTAAGATTTAGGGGCATTTAGTGGCATCTAGTGGAGAGGGTGCAGATTGCAGGCAGTTGCAACTTCTCCTGATGAGAATTCCTTCAGTATTCATTGTTCAAGAGGTTTTTAATTATCAGCAGAGGTCTCTTCCTCTCCAAAACAAACCAGACCAGGTGATTAAAAATGGTAAAAAAACACTTAATAAAGCAGATTCACGTTACAAATCCATGTTTCTCCTACAGTGTTTGGCTCATCAGAGATGGGCCACTAGCCCAGCACTTGCTAATCTGTGCTCACCTGTTTTGGCTCATAACTTAAGATCCATATAATTTTTTTCCCAGGAGCTAAATTATCCGCAGAGGTCTCCTCCTCTCCAAAACAAACAGACCTGGTGTTTAAAACTGGTAAAAACACTTTATAAAGCAACATTGTGTGAAAAAAATCATTTTTCCCACGCTGCTTGTCTTGGAGGGGCTGCTAACTACTGTGGTTGACTTGAAAACGCTAATGGCCCTATCTAAAACCACTGTTTGGTGTGTCTGTTCTGGGCTACATGGCAGTGCAACATGGTGATCTCCATCGACAATGACCTGCTTCCTATTTAGATACACACACAGCTCATTCTAAGGCAATGAAAACACAACAATACTAATTTTCCGGTGAGTATACACTAAAGAAAACATACTTGTATCCCATTTCTGCCAATAAATCCCCCTAAATCCTGGACCTTTAAAATAGTACTGATGTCAGATATTGTAATGTAGGGCCACTCATGATGTGAAGACATTTCTAGCTAATGAAGATACCGAATAGTCAAAAGACTAAAACATAAATTGAATTTTAAAAATCTCATTATATGCCTAGTATTACTGTCCATCTGCATATCAATGAAGTCATGCAGAGGAATCTCTTGCACAGAACAAGAAAAATATGACTATAATGACAAATATCATCTGCATAAAGAACCCTGACAAAAACTTATGTCCTTGACCAAAACATTAACTAGCGACTGATCAACTAAATTGGGGGAGCCCTATTTGCTATTGAAACTGAGGCTTCAGGTCCCCCAACTTGCACTGTACTTGCACATTTGGTAAATTTCAGAGTTGGAAGCAGGTCAAGTTAACTGCAACACAAATGTCCTATCCAATTTGATGTTTGTCGTGATTACCAAACATTTAGAAAGCACAGTTTTTATTGTTAATCTCATTGTCCCATCTTAGTTAAACTAGTATCCAGTGCATAAATGTGCTGACAAGACTTTCCGAATGCCCAGACATAAAACAATTATGCAGTTTTCACTCCACAGTAACGGGTAAAGTTTTTAGGGTGTAGGTCTCGAGTTTATGGTGATTTATGCAGTTTTTGGCATTGTTTCTTTAAATGGTGGAATGCTATTTTTCCCTTTATTGTGACTGAATCAAAAGTGAGAGCGTAATATTAATCATTGGTGTTTAGTCATTAAATCATCATTAAGCAAACAGGTATGCATAGTTTTATCAATCATAAATACTTGATAAAAAATGTAATTTGACATCCATTGTAGTCCTGGCGGCACTGCTTTACACTTAATACTTGTACTTCAAAAATAAAATTTCCACAAAAGAACAAAATAAAACTGAATTTATCTGGCGGATGCTGGTTAAACTTAGAGTTCCATCTGTTGTGCTATATCTGTGTTTGCACGCACTCTGGACTTGTCAAGTGCAGGCTTTGTAACATATTCACCCCAATCATGGGTCCAACACACTGTATGAATATGGCAAATACGTGTATAATCACCTAAAAACATACAAAGACACAAAAAACATTTCAATTAAAAATGGAGGGTAGAAGCAGGAGGAATAGGGGCTTCATCTAAACGCTTTAGATGCCCTTCCATCAGCCAAGAAATGTCCGTCTGCAGTTCATTGCTGGTTTCATGAGGGACACAATGCAGTCTGTGCTTCAGCTAAAGAAACTTTTTTTCAGTCAGGTTTACACAACTTATTGTGTTCAGCTCATCAAGTCTACTACAGGCTTCTTTATTAGACAGCGGCATGGCCCCAAATATAGTCCAACCTGAATTAACAGCCCTAAATCCTGTCTGATTAGCCCATGTAAATGTCCACAAGACAGGGCTTTCTGTTCGTGAGCAGACCCTGTCCTCTGACCTCCCTGTAGAGCTGGAGAAGTTAAAAACTTCAAAGTTCCCCTAGATCATCAACAGAGTGCCACCCAAATGGTTTTACAGAGTTCACACTCCCCTTGATTTAGCGGGAGGGGTCAAAAGTGAAAGCAAATGCTGGCTAGATTTAGATCACAAGTCAGGCGGGAATACAAGAGCCTCAGCAGCACATTCTGCATCATCCTCCTCATCTTCCTCAGGAATATTCTCAGGCTCCCATGTAAAGACATCTGAGGCATTGTCTGTGAATGAACCAGATCTGCTCCTTACCATCTCCCAGGGACACAAAGCATCCCGTCGGCCCAGGGCTAAGTTTTCTTTAGACCCGTGCTCTGTGCCGATATCTGCTGGAATCTCTTCTTCACTGCATGGACCCTGGTTTGCTGTGACATCATCTTGGTCACTGTAGGGAATATGAACTTTTTCAGTTGAGGTTTGTGGATCCTTAGATTCCCAGGGACAAACATCTGTTTCAGTGTTATCTTGCTTTTTGACAACTTCTGGTTCATCAGTCTCCCATGGACAAACGTTTCCCCGTGCACTATCCTGCTTTTTGACAACTTCTGGTTCATCAGTCTCCCATGGACAAACACTTCCCCGTGCACTATCCTGCTTTTTGACATCTCCTGGCTCACCTGTCTCCCATGGACAAACATCTGCACGTGCACTATCTTGCTTTTTGAAAACCTTTGGCTCATCTGTATCCCAAGGACAAACCTCTTCCCGTGCGCTATCTTGCTTTTTTAAAACTTTCGGCTCTTCTGTTTCCCATGGACAAACCTCTTCCCGTGCGCTATCTTGCTTTTTTAAAACTTTCGGCTCTTCTGTTTCCCATGGACAAACATCTCCACGAGCGCTATCTTGCTTTTTTAAAACTTTCGGCTCTTCTGTTTCCCATGGACAAACATCTCCACGAGCGCTATCTTGCTTTTTTAAAACTTTCGGCTCTTCTGTCTCCCATGGACAAACATCTCCACGAGCGCTATCTTGCTTTTTTAAAACTTTTGTCTCTTCTGTTTCCCATGGACAAACATCTGCCCGAGCGCTGTCTTGCTTTGTCAGAACTTTTGGGGCCTCTGTGTCCCAAGGGCAAACATCTTCTCGTGAATTTCCTTGTCTTTGTAGCCTCTCTGATGCTTTTGATACTTCAGTTTTGACTGCCCCTGCATCCTCTGTATCCCATGGACAAACATTTGCGCGAGCTGTGTCTTGCTTAACATGACTCTCTGATGTTTTAGGGACTTGTGGCTTTCCCGACTCTGGTTCGGCACTATCCCATGGACAGACATCTGCCGGCCTTTCCAGTCCTTGTGATACCATCTTGGTAACTGCAGTTTTTTCAGGCTGGTCCGTTTCCCAGGGACATACGTTTACTTTTCTGTCATCTTTCCCATCAGTCTCTGCGGAAGCAGCTTTCAGAGTTGAGACACCTTTTTGTGAGTCTTCTGGTTTGTCTGATTCTCCAGTTTCCCAGGGACAAATATCTATCTTGATGGTCATTTGTGTACTTGAGCCTGTATTTGTTGGCTCAGTGTTCTCTTCTTCCCATGGGCAAATATTCCCCATGTTTTTAGGGGGATCAGGAAAATCCCATGGACAACTTTCTGCTGCCTTGGTCACTTGTCTACCTATATGCAGGGCAGGTGATTTTGGTGAACTTTCTTTTGA
Organism: Epinephelus fuscoguttatus; assembly: GCF_011397635.1. Classification (NCBI taxonomy): domain Eukaryota; kingdom Metazoa; phylum Chordata; class Actinopteri; order Perciformes; family Serranidae; genus Epinephelus; species Epinephelus fuscoguttatus. The sequence goes on from NC_064754.1 coordinate 4,246,584, forward strand.
TGCACCAGGATAGACAGCAGGCTTCAAAACTTCTTGTCGAATAGGCACCGACAGTGATCCCTTAGCTTCCAAAGGATTTAGGTTTTCATATACAACTTCAGCCTTGTCCTGAGCATCCCAAGGACAAACATTAGCATATTCGTTACCTTGCCTTATTGAAGGCTGGGGACTTTCTGCAGTCTCCCAGGGACATACATTTGCTGTATGTTTTAAAGACAGTTGTGCCTGTGAATCTGTGGATGTATTAGTATAATAAATAACAGGAATATCCTGTGTTTCCCAAGGACACGCTTCACCACGGCCACTTCCTTGTCTTCTCACATTACCTTGCCCTTGAGATTCCCAGGGACATACATTAGATGGTTCCGATACCTGTGATTCCCAAGGGCAGACATCTGCTTTAACGCTCTGCTGCTTCTTTAGTCTCTCTCCTTCCTGGGAAGTACCAGCTCCATCCCATGGACATACATCTGTTTGGGAAATATTGCGGACTGGTGTGATTCGATTGCTACCTCTTCTGTGAGTTGAAGGAGTTCTACAGCTGCTGGCAGTTTCCCAAGAACTGATACTACCACGTTTGCTGTTCTGCCTTGATAAAAACACATTTTCATAGGTGCCATCTTTTTGCATATCATCCATGTCCCAAGGGTAGACGGCAGATTTTACAATCACGAGCCTTCTTGGGCTTCTCTCCCCAGAATCCCCAGAGGACAGTCTGATGGCATTCTGCTTCACAAGGCATGGTTTATCTACTGTCTTACTTCTTTTCTGCAGTGACCTCTTTTCCATGCTTGGACGTCTACTAGATGTTCCTGATCTTGGTGTTGTGGAAACACTTTCCTGACTTTTTTGTGAAACGGCATCCTCTTTGTTTAAATTTCCCTCCTTACTGGATCTGCTCCCTGCGTCCATGGATCCCATCACTGATTTCACAGAGAGCCACTTAGTGGTGGTGGTGCGGAAGGAGAAGACACGTTGATCTTTTGTGAACTTTGGTCTAGGAGTGCCCGGTGCACTTGCAGACACAGGGGCTTGTGGTTTGGGGGACTCAGTTTCACCTATTCCCTTATCCACTGAAGGATTCTTTTCTACAGGTGGTATATGGTCCCAGGGACAGATAAGTACCTCTGGAGACGGTGGCCCTTTTCTCTCACAGTCCTCAGTGTTGGCATAGGTGACATGCTTCTGGTTCTTGTCCCCTGATTGTTCTGGTTCCACCTCCCAAGGACAGACCTCAGCCTTGTCATATGACTCTGACTGGAGAGCACTCCTGGTCTGGTCACTTATTGAAATGCTCTGCCTAGACCTCGTCAGCACTGTGCTGGCTCTGTTCACCTTGGCTATGTTCTCCATTGAATGAGCAGTTGTGGAAGTTAAACTCCAGGACTTATGAAGCCTGGTGTGATCAGGATGCAGGAGATTGGTATCAATTGTCAGATTTTGTGCACTGGCTGACTTGCAGACCCCTGGTGGAATATCCAAGGAGTCTGTCTCAGATCGCCGTGATGACCTTTTCACAGTGTTGGCCTTTAACATGGAGTCACGTAAGGATGGGTCTCTTTCCCTGACATAGTGATGATCACTTTGGGACTTGCGCATGGATGGTGACGGTGATGATGATTTCATCGAACTTTTGTAACTGATACTGACAGTATCTGGGCCCCTCCTAAAAGAGTCGGGCCGATTGACACTGATTCTACTGTGGAAGGATCCATCTCTTTCCTCGCGGCTGCACTGCCGGCTCATGCTTTCTGGGATCTCAGCAATGCGTTTAATAATGGATCTCCCCAATGCACATCGGGAACTTCGCTTCTTTGACAGATGAGGGTTGTTTGCTGTCATCTTCTTGGTCTTGTGGACTTCTAACTGGGCATATAACTTCTTCAATTCATCCTGGTGCATATAAAGAAGGAAGGGAATTGATGAAGGGATTGAGGAAATGATTGAGGAGAGGAAAAGATATGGAGAGTAACAAGTCAGAGGAAAGGTAACAGACACGTTTTCATGTAAGAACACCATTTAGGACAAGGACAGAGGGTGGAGAAAGGTTATACAACATATGTTCATTCTGCCATTGCTTGTATTTACTGTAAATTTATGATTTAAATTATGATTTAATTTAAGATCTGTTTAAGTGAGTCTACATGTGGTCATAACTAAAATTAAGGGACATTTAGTTTCCTTATTTAAATGTGACCTTTGGAATTTCTTCCACATTTTGTAAATGATGTCCCAATGCAAAGTGATAACATCGTTCTGAGTGGACGAGAGAGTTTACCCGAAAGTCATCCGGGTCCACTCCACTGTGCTCACTCCAAGCAGAGTGAAAACTGCTGTTGAGGTACGAGCCGGAGCGCCGCAGGTCCACTTCATCTTCATATACCTCTGCTGCAATCTCCTCTCTCCCCGGCTTAGACACATAGAGAAACTGTGGAACACAAACAGGTGTACAATTCATATGTAAACATTTCACAAATAAAGACATGAGCCCCTTTTACGCTGCCTGTTCAAGGCCAGAATGTCACACTGACGGGTTTTGTATGCATCCCATCGCCTGGAAAATCAAAAAGCTAGAGAGATAGCAGATAATGCAAACAAGAAGAGCAGCGGTCATAAAAGTATACAAATTCAGGAACTCCTTATCCCTGAGCAGAGGACGAGATCAGCTGCCATATAACAAGGATTGTAAATGATTGTTATTACCATGTTATGCCATTGTCATTGTTGATAAAGCGTATCTTATGTCACAGTAGAGACCGACTGTCTAAAATCACACACTCAGACCACATTATCCCTGCGCTGTTTGGTTCTATGTTTAAAAAAAAAAAGCCAAGGCAAACTAAAGAAGGGACTTTGTAGTGGGGCATATGGTGCAATCTCTGTAAAAAGGGCTATTGTGTGTAGTCATGCGCATTCAGATACAGCTGAGTTATGGATGAAACATTTATATAGAGTGAAATTTCTCCACAATTATTGGATGAATTGTCATAAAATCTTGCAAAGATATTCGAAAGAATGTCAGCTTTTCACAGCACACGTGTTTGCATACCATGCCAGTGTAGGAAGGAGTAGAAAGTTCCTAGAACATTAACTATACTGTACTATACTTAAGTACAGTTTTTAGGTAGTGGTACTTTACCTGAGTATTTCCATTTCTTGCCACTTTATACTTCTACTCCACTACAATTTCGAGGCAAATGTTGTACTTTTCCCAGCTGACACTGGAAGCCAAAATGGCTTTACAGCATATGACATCCCTCTGTCCTTGGACCCTCACAGTGGAAAAGGAACTCCCCAGAGAAAACACCTTGAACGGGGAAAACAATCCTGGTACAACTCCCTCACCACCAAATGCAAAACTCTCCCGTTTAACTAACCAGGCCAGCAAACTGATTGGCTCATCCATTCAAACTCCTCTATGTGAACTGTATAACTGCTCAATGATCAGGAAAGCCACCCCGATCGCAGAGGACTCTTCTCACCCCCTCCACCACTCCTTTTAGTTACTGCTATCAGGCAGACGGTACAAACTCCCACTAGCCTGGAAAAACATCTACAAGAAATCCTTCATTTCCTCTGCAATAAACACCCTGAAGAGCCCAGTCTCACTCTGAAGTTGTCGAAATCCAGCACTTGGGCAGTGACTTGCTGCATCAGAAATCAACGAAAAAAGGCATCCTTAAATGTTGGCATGATATGCGGCCGGTTGCCGTTATAGTTTAAGGGCGCCTGGTGGTGTCAGGGGGAAACGCAGCAGGACAAGGATGCAAGTTAAGGCGGTGAAAGCCCAAGCAGGGAAGGCGGGAGGGTCCAACAAACACTGATTTTCACCCGAGAGAGCGGTGTTCGCATCCCATTCCCACTTACCCAACTACCTTCCCGTCTGTCTGTCTGTCGTCAGACGTGAAATTTTGGTTGGAATGAAAATCGTGTTAACATGTATTTTAAATTATATTTAAAATGTGTGATGATGCTAGAGTTTTGTGATGCAAGGACATTAAAATTCTGACATTTTGCAGACGCTGGGTTTTGTTCTCCATACTTTACGACTAAATGTGGTTGTTTTACATTAAGATGGCGTTGGCACGAGACCTTTGGAAGACACTGGATTTCAGTTACTTAACAACACACCTTAAAACCAACAAAATATCAACGCCTGTCCTCAGTACTCCAAGTTGATGTTGGCATTAGACGTCACAACCTAAATTCAATTAAATATCAATGCCTAAAGACGTTGGTGGCCAGTTGGGTTCACTCCACTACATTTATTTGAATCAGCAAATACATTATCATGTTTAATTCTAGGTTAAGACAGTGGTTCCCAACTCATAAAGCCATGGGGTCCAGATTTCTCCTTAGTCGTTAGTTCAAGGTCCACACAGTTTTTTCAGCGTCATAATTGGTTTGACCATGTTGTCCAGCTCGTTTGTTGTCTTTGTCAAGCAGCTGTCTGTTAGTCACTCACTCTACAGCAGAAAATGGCACTCCAAATTAAAGGCTTTGTGCTGGAAATGCACTGTACTTAAAAATAAAGTGTCTTTTATTTATTTTTTACTAACCTGACATCGAATCACTCGCAGACCATTCAGAATGGACCCACCAGTTGGGAACCATTGGGTTAAGATACGCCTTTATTGGTTTGTTGGAGAAATTCACAACTCACCCAGCAGTGTAAAACTTTATCCTCCTTTACCAGCTGCGACGTTAAAGTGATGCATCGATATTTATAAAAAATATACAAACATAGTTATTTATTTTTCATCTTATTACAGATGGGTACATGTGACACAGTACTTCCTGTAATCCTGTGGGACATGAAAATATGCCATGACACCTTGATTCACAGCGTTACTTATCCATCACATTGATGCAATTTAAATAAACACGTATTAAGGTGAGAACTTTTTAAATATACATTTTTTATACTTAATTAATGACCAGTGTCTACACTGAGCCCTCATTCTACCCAAGTTTGACTCCCTTTTTTTACCGTGACGTAAAAATGCTGAGTACCTTTGGAATGAAGAGCAGGGCGAGGGTCACAGTGATGGTCACATGGGTGTGCGTGAAGGAGAGCAACAACATCCAATCAGGATGAAGAGAGGGAAAGGTGAACCTGAGGGCGACACAGAACACCAGATAAAGTCACATAAGCTGCTCTGCTGCAGGTTAGCCGTCCTGAATCTGAGAGGTTCAGACACATGCTCGCTGGTTACCTGAGCAGGTGAAACATGGAGGAGAGGAGCAGCTCGTTGTGGATGGCGATGCCCATGTAGCGAGGCTCGTGGAAGGCTGAGGGGACCGGCCTGACGGCGGTCCAGAGGGAGCTGCCCCAGCACAGGAACAGAAGCTCAGCTGTGGCAGAACAAAGTCAGTTCAGGTAAAATAATAATGCAGATGTCTGAGGTAAGTATGATTTATCAGTCTAATACTGATGAACTGCTAAATAATGTGTAAACTGTCAAGATAGTTGGAGTTACTTTATTTTTTAAGGTGAATTCTTGTTACTTTAGCCTTATTGTTGTAGTTTCATAGTTCGACTTTGACCTACCGTTGTTTCCTGTGCAATGAGGGATTATCACTGATACTGCAGTTGTCGTTACCTTTGGTTTTATCCCCAAAATTAAGTAAAACTAAATAATCTGATCCCTCATGCTTTGCATTGGGTTCCTGGTTTGAACCCAGGGTGGAGGAGCCCTTCTGTGTGGAGTTTGCATGTTCTCCCTGTGTCAGCGTGGGTTACCTCCAGGTGCTCCAGCTTCCTCCCACAGTCAAAACACATGCAGGTTAATTGGTGACTCTAAATTGTCCGTAGGTGTGAATGGTTGTCTGTCTCTACGTGTCAGTGAACCCTGCCTCTCGCCCAATGTCAGCTGGGATAGGCTCCACCCCCCCGCAACCCCCAACAGGATAAGCAGTTATGGAAAATGAATAAAATCTTCTTGACCATTATTTGAGGTCAAAGTATGAGCAGAGTCAGTTGATTGTTGTTTTTACAAAATGTTTAAACCATTTTAAGTTTTCACTATATCACTTAAAAGATCACTGTAAAAGTAATCTCAGGTGTCCAGGCTCGTCTTCACCTCTGCTGCCACTCACCCACAGCCATCATGTAGTCCCAGCGGTCCAGGTAACACAGGTTGAACCCCTGACCGTCCGACGTGTTGGTCGTGATGAACACCGGGATGTTCCTGTCGCGGTTCTGCAGGACGCCGACCGTCCACGCACACAGGAACCAGCTGACCGTCATCAGCATCACTCCGAGGATCCTCAGCAAGTGGAGGCTGGACATGTAGGGCACCCTCTGGGCCGTGCGCGAGAGGAACACCTTCAGGACCCTGTAGAGGCAAGAATCAATTAATGTTTCACTGCTGAAGACAAAATGTGGGAAATGTAGATACAGTGCCTTGGGGTTTGTCCTGTTACAATCTGTGATTTAAATTGATTTTTATTGGGGATTTTGGGCCTTTCAGAGCAGGTGTATATATACTGAGATCAAGTGACACTTGGGTTGCACACAGTTGGATTTTATTTAACTAATTATGTGACTTCTGAAGGTCAATGGTAACATCAGATCTTATTAAGGGGCTTCATAGCAAAGGGGTGAATACATTTGCACGCACCACTTCTCTGTTTTTTTAATTTCATTTAAAAAAATGTTTATTTTTGCAAGGCTTAACTATGAATGCATGAGAAGACTAACTTTGGAGGTTGAAGGACTTTTTGAAGTGAGACAATTTAACTGTGGCTGACAATTACAGGATAATGGCACATTTAATTTTCCTTTTCCAGAAGTAAAAATAACAAACATGTTTCTGGTGAGGTATGATAGTGTTTTTACATCTTTGAGATCTATACCTCAACTCCAAGTTCTACCAGCTGATGGCCTCCTAAAGATCTAACAAACCTGCTAGGTTTATGCAGCACTTTAATATCTATTCTTTAAGTGCAGACTAAAGAATAGATATAATCGCAGTGTTGAAGTCTAACAGGATGTTACTGTAAAATAAAAGAAATTACAAACCCACCTGTACATTTTCAGTGTGACAGTCCCGTAGACGATGGAGAAGCCGAGCATTCGGACCCAGCGGAGCAGAATACACCTGAACGTACTCGGCTTGAAGTACATGATGAACACCTGCAGAGACACAGAGAGAGGGAGACACTCACTGTAAGTCAAATACTACCATACTAGTTCTAATGCTGCTACAAGTACTACTGTTACTATGGGATACACAGGAAGGCAATCAGGCACTCTAGAAATATAGAAAACGAGGAAGGAAATGTTAAAAAGCCTTTGTTGTAGTGGCTAAATCATTAAAATAGCTAACATGTTTCGACCACTGCAGATCTTTGTCAGGGCTTTAAAAACATACAACAAAGGCATGGCCCCACCTACATCATATCAGGAACCAATCAGAGGCCATCATATTACTTAACTTTTACTATCATTATTGGTGCTTCTGCTGCTGTTACTATAAATGTCACTCCCATACAGACACTAAATGACACGTCTCATCAGCATTAACAGACTAAAACTTCCTTTTTAAAAAGTACAATGTGTTTTTTTACATTGTGAATACGTTCAGTCGGTCACACTCAGCAGCAGGTTTTCAGTTCAGTACGTAACAGTAGAGTGGATGACTGTAATCCAGGAATTAAAGCTCATTCTGCTGTGACAGTCAGTCTCCGTCACTCTGGATAAGAGCATCAGCCTAAAGCCTAAAATGTGAATGCAAATTTGCATCATTGTGTTGGAACCACTCATAAAGGATAAAACCACTCAGAGTGAATACATATAGAATCAGAGACGACGGACAGTAAACATCCAGACGAAGGCGGTTTTAATCAGCAGAAATGGCCTGCACTCACGGGCAGATTGGGGTCTCGGTTATAGACGGGGAGGTAATCTGATTGGTCGATCTAAAGCTACGATGACTGGGTGGAGCCAAAAAAGGAACCCCAGTGACCTCAGTGAGTACGGGTTCTCTGTGATAACCTCGTGACGTTTCTATGATCCTAATAACTTCAGTAATCCCCTGATTTTTCTTCTAGCGCTATGATGATGCTCGTAGTTTAAGTTAAATGTCTCCACAGCTGTTGGATGCAATGTCACAAAATTTGGTTCACACATTCATGTTCCCCTGACAGGTCAGGACATTTCCAGCCATGTTTGTATCAGCAAAATCAGGCATCTTTTAACAAAATGTTGGGACATGTCCAGCCGTGTTGCTAGTGACAAAAGCAGGTATTTTTTAATGAGAGTTTGGCACATTTCCAGATGTGTTTGTAACAACAAAAGTGGGTCATCTTTAACAACACGTTTGGACATTTTCAGCCATGTTTGTAGTGACAAAAGTGTGTATTTTTTAAGAACACGTCAAGACGTGTCCAGAGTTGTTTGCAGCAACAAAAACAGGTATTTCTAAACAAGAGTTCTGGATTTTTCCAGAAGTGACTGTTTAATCTAACAACACATCTGGACATTTCCAGCCATGTTAGTAGCAATAAAAACAACTATTTTTAACAAGCGTTCAGGACATTTCCAGCTGTGTTTGTAGCGACAAAAGCAGGTATTTTTTTAACAATATGTCGTGACATGTCCAGCCTTGTTTGTAGCAACAAAAGCAGGTATTTCTAAACAAGCATTCTGGACATTTCCAGTGGTGATTGTACCAACAAAAATAGGTATAATTGAACGGCATGTCTGGACATTTTCAGCCATGTTTGTGGTGAGAAAAAGTGTTTATTTTTTAACAACACGTCGAGACATGTCCAGAGTTGTTTGCAGCAACAAAAACAGGTATTTCTAAACAAGAGTTGTGGATTTTTCCAGCAGTGACTGTAGCGACAAAGGTAGGTTTAATTTAACGACACATCTGGACATTTCCAGCCGTGTTAGTAGCAATAAAAACAGGACAAAAGCAGGTATTTTTTTAACAACATGTCGTGACATGTCCAGCCTTGTTTGTAGCAACAAAAGCAGGTATTTCTAAACAAGCATTCTGGACATTTCCAGTGGTGATTTTCGCAACAAAAATAGGTATAATTGAAAGGCATGTCTGGACATTTCCATCCGTGTTTCTAGCAACAAAAGCAGGTATTTTTTTAACGAGAGGTGGAGACATTTCCAGTTGTGTTTGTAGCAACAAAAGCAGGTATAATTTAACGACATGTTGGGAAATTTCCAGTTTTGTTGGAAGAACAAGAGTGGGTATTTCTAAACAAGAGTTCTGGGCATTTCCAGCGGTGATTTTCGCAACAAAAGCAGATCTACTTTAATTACACATCTGAACATTTCCAGCTGTGTCAGCAGCAATTAAAAACAAGTATATTAACAAGTGTTCAGGACATTTCCAGCCATGATTGTAGTGACAAACGCAGATATTTTTTAATGAGAGGTGGGGATATTTGCAGCTGTGTTTGTAGTGACAAAAGTGGGTATTTCTAAACAAGAGTTCTGGACATTTCCAGTAGTGATTGTCGCAGCAAAAGCAGGTATTTCTTAATGAGATTCTGGAACATTTCCAGCCATTATTGCAGCAACAAAAGCAGATGTTTTAATGATAGGTTGAGACATTTTTAGCTGTGTTTGTTTGTAGCAAAAACATTGGGTACTTTTTAACAACACGCTGGGATATTTCCAGCTGTGTTTGGTTGTGGCGACAAATGTGGACATTTTTTAACAACAGCTAGGGACATTTACAGCGGTGATTGTAGCTACAAAAATAGGTATCAATTAACGAGAGTTGGGACATTTTCAGCCATGTTTGTTTGTAGTGAAAAAAGTGGGCAGTTTTTAATGGCACGACTGGCGGCGTTTGTAGCAACCAATCCAGGTATTTTAAGCCAAAATTAAAACGTAAAGTTTCAACATATCTGCTTCATGTAAAACCTACAAATGTAACATATCTGTTGTTTGCAGAAATGAACAATGCCAACATTTAATCTAGTGACTGGGCTGGATTTGTAAGGACAGTACTTGAGTAAATGTACTTACATATTAGTACTTGTACCACGAATGATAGTAGCAGTAAGTGTAGCAGTAGTAGGAGCAGTAGTAGAAGACCTAAAGAGACTAAAGTACAAGTAGGGATTTGTAGCCTACTTGCCGTAAGTACTGCACTCCTAACCCAGCTTCACACTCTGATTACTTTAATCAATACAATCAATAAGCTTTCAGAAACCTCTTACAGAGCAGGACGAGCACTAAGACTGTTCTCCACGTGCACAACAAACAAGCCCTCCAGCAGGTGATCTGTTTGTAGATGAAATGGACGCCCTCTCCTGTCAGTGACCCCTCGCTGAGATGAGAGTGAACTCTGACCTTTCTGACCAACTTTCAGAACTACAGTCAGACATGTGGGCTGCAATTCACCTTTGAATTTCTCCAAACAGAACTCAAAATACCAAAAGAGATGTTGGTCATTTTTCTGCACTTCCTGCCCTGTCTTACATCACTGTACTGTACAGTATACATAGCTTTACTGTTTAAATCATATTGCTCTGTATCCTGTATTTATCGTCATCTTACAGTGTTACTATTTTGAACAGCTTCAGCCTTTTCTTGCTCATTGTCCTCAACGAATCCTTTGCACTGCCCTTAATTTACTCAAGCATATTCAAATTTCATTGTATAGTTGTGACGTCTACAATTTATCTTTCAGTTTTATACTTCTCTTTTCTGTTTCTGAATGAACAAAACATTTAAATCATTAGATTAAAAACTGCCAATATATCACAAGTATAGACTAAAGCAGTGGTTCCCAACTGGTGGGTCCCGGGTCCATTCTGAATGGACCGCAAGTGACTCACAAACGTGTCAAGTTTGTAAAAAACACACTTTATTTTGAAGTACAATGAATTTCCAGCACAGAGCTTTTACTTTGAATTGCCGTTCCCTGCTGTAGAGTGAGTGACTAACGGGCAGCTACATGACAGAGACAGCAAACTAGCACGACGACATGGGCAAATGCAAGTAAATTGACCTTGAACAAATGACAATGACAAATGAGAAATCTGGAGCCTGTGGGAATTACTGCACCAGAGGAAGAATATTGTTAATGTTTGCTGCTTGCTTTACTGTCTTGTGATTGACAGAGGTATGAGTTTTAAAACTTCCAATGTGTAGGAATTAGGGGCATCTACAGGCAGAGATGGTACATAATATTCATAACGATGTTTCATTAGGGTATAACCACCTAAAACTAAGTATCATTGTGTTTTCATTAGCTTAGAATGAGCTGTTATATCAATAATAATATCCACAAACAGAGTGGCTCATCTTCCACGGAGTTTGCTTTGTTTGTGTTGTTTCAACTGTAGCTCAAAATGGACAAACCACAGTGGTTCTAGATAGGGCCATTTTACGACGGCCACCATAGCTCCCCTGCACGCTTGGTGCACAGGAGAAGTTTCAGTTCTGCAACCTCATTGCTAGATGCCACAGAATCCACATGCTGGACCTTTAAGTCTTAAGAGCGGTTAGAAAACTGGAGTAGCTATTGTGAAGTAAAATAAATAGCACCACATCTCAGTATAACACATGTCAACAACAACACCAACTGCAAAACCTCCAAAATGACAATAAATTTCAATCAACGTTGTCTCTAAAAACAGTTAAGCTAAATGTACCCAATAAACTGGCAACATGTTACAGCAGTGGTTCCCAACTGGTCCAGCTACGAGGTCCAGTTGTCTCCTCAGTCATTACTGTAGTTCATGGTCCACACAGTTTAATACATTCAGTGTCATGCTTGGGTTTGGCAGGAAACTGGACTTAGAAAATGCAGCTCTGTGCTGGAAATTCACTGTCCCTAAAAAAAAGAATTATTTTTACAAAATAGACATGTTTACAAGTCACTTGCGGTCCATTCAGAATGGATCTGCGACCCACTTTTGGACTGCGACCCAGCAGTTGGGAACCACTGTGTCACAGAGTACTTGTATCTGACTGACAGAGCTCTCGGCCTATCACACTCAACCTTAACCTCAAGTAAACCCAATGCTTATCGTAATCCCCCCCAAAAATCCTGATTCTGGGAAATGAATTAGGATTGTCTCCTGTACCTGCCAAGATGGCAGCGAGTGGGAATATCAAATCCAGGCCTCAAACTGCCCCTTCAGATATCCTCTTGTCACCAACATTATACCCATGGATTTCTGTTTGTTCTAATCTACAGTCTGTAATCTGTTCAGTCATCACTGCTCATGCAAAAAAAAAAACCCTCTTAACTCCATAAGTTTATTATTTTTTTTAAATTGATGCTTAACGTGTTCAAAGAGGTCTTTTCACATTGCCACATGGTATCCATATTATATCTCCATTTGTACAGTATCTTCCCCTTTTACACCAACTCACACAGAGGAAACTGACCCAACTTGTTGTCCAGAATATTATATCTGAAGAAAACAGTATGTTTACATGACATTAGAGAAAATCGATTTATTGTGTTAGTCTGGCTAAAAACACCCAGATAATGAGACTGGGAGTTGAATTCTTCCTGCATGTATACAATCAGACCCAAATTGGTTTAGACGCTCTGCACATGCTCCACAGTGTCCGCCCCCGGGCTTTGACCTGGAAGTCAATGAATCAATTTCAGTCAATCAATTTTATTTATAAAGCCCAATATCACAAATCACAAAAAAAGGGAAATCCAAGGCACTCTTCTTTAAATGTATAGACAGCCTTTATTTAAAAAATGGCTGTTTCATTTAGAAAAGGTTAAAACATGATGAAAGTGGGTTACAGCCCACGCGTTTTGGCACAAAAGCCTTCTTCAGGGTGTAACCCTCAGCACACTAATGCTCCTTACATAGGATGATTGGAATCACCTGGGTAGGTAGGAGGACAATAGAAACATGATAAATAACAGATCATGACCAACAGATGGCTCCACCAATTGTTAAACAATTAAATACAGAAAAAAAGAAAAAGAAAAAACACTGTGTCTGTAATGATAGAAAAAAAGTTACAAAAAAGGACTGAAATCAATGTCTTCATTTAGACCTGGATAGATAGTGGCTTTCATTTGGTAAATATAAAAAGTCTCTCTCTCTGCAAAAGTAATTTGAGTCTGTCACCACCTCTAATGTTTTTTTGAATACTTTCTAGGCCTTCAACCATAAGTGAGCCCAGGTTGCTGTCATGTGCTTCATAAAAGTGCTTAGCCATTGGGTAATCAAAGTTTGCTTTTCTAATAGCATATTTATGCTCAGAGACTCTGTCTTTTAAAAACAACCACAGGTACAGGACAATCAATAGACCACAATCATAGTATTACAGTTAATAAATGACTTGATGTCATAAACCTTGTTAGTGTTAAAGTCACTGAATTGTTTACATTCTTTGATATTGGCACAATGTTTGCACAAGCCACATTTATAAGTACCCTTCACAGGTCGATGAAGCCAAGTTTTTTTATCTGAAACAGAGAGATGGCTAGGCACCAGCCTGTCTCGTAAAGTGGGGGCCCTTTTAAAACTGATTTGAGGAGGAACAGGAAAAACCTCTCTGAGCAGAGGGTCACTCTTGATTAAATTCCAATTAGAATGCACAATCATTTTTACAGAGTTTGCAAAAGAACTATACTGTGTGACAAAGTAAATTTGATCTGGTTTTAAAGATTTTTGTTTATTTGTCATCAAGAGCTCAGATCTAGGTATAGATTGGGCTTTTTTGTAAGCACTCTGATCAATCTTAGCCTCGTAGACTCTATTTGCAAATCTGTTTGACATAATTTTTGCCTGATTTTCAAATTCACAGTATTATTATTCAATGTACAGTTTTATGTTTCTATTGTTAGTGTTCAAAAAATCATAAAACAATAAGAGTTCCTCCTCAGAACCTGTCCAAAACAACAAAATGTCATCAATATACCTCCCCCACCATTTTATCTTGTCATTATATCTGGTGTGAACGACTTCTTATTCCTATAGTCCCAAAAAGAGAGAGGCATAATTTGCCTCACAGGGCTTTACAGCATACAACATCCCTCTGTCCTTAGGACCCTCACAGCGGATAAGGAAAAACTCCCCAAAAGCATTGAATGTGTAACAGAAGAAGAAGACGGTAACAACATGGAGAAATCTACATCCAGAGCCATGATGTTTTGGATGGATGAGGAGACACAGTTCATGTTGTGTCAGCTGAAAGAGTTAAATATTTGAAAATACATGGATGGGAGGAAAACATGGAGTGTTCCATCGATTGTTTGGTCTGTGACGTAAAAGGTCAACTATCAAAAGGTCCAATACTAACAAGCTGAAATGGGGCTCCACCTACCGTAGTGGAATTGAACATACTTCAGTCAATGAATCGATTCCCCTCCTGTGCTTGTATACTGGGACAAGGACAGTGGCACAGTGGAGCTATAATGGTAGCTCCACTTAACTGTGCATGTAAACATACTGACTGACTTTGTGGTGGTTTTGCCTCTTGTTCTGTTGGTTTACGTCTCTTTGAGGTCATTTTGTGTCTCTCTGCGGTTCCTTTGCAGCTCACTGTGGTCATTTTAAGTCTCTTGCTGATTGGTACATGTTAATGTAAGTGACATTTTACCCATAAACGCCAGGGGGGCCTGACATTTTGGGCCCCAGGACCTGTGCCTCGTAGTCCCATTCAGTAATCCATATATGGCAATAATGCAATAAAAATAAAAGGCATGTTATTATTTTCATGCATGTGCATGTGACAAACTAAGTGTACTACAAACAGTAGATGATGGTCAGCACGCTCCCAGATTGGAGAAGCAGCAGGAGTGCAAACATGGAAGCCAAGCAATGTACTGCTGTGGACGGAAGCAGCAGCGAAACATATTTTAGCCACCTTAAAACAGTCAGTTGAAGTGGATGTATTTTGACTCCCCATCTATGCTCTCGTCAAAGTCACCAGACTCCACTGACAAATACAGTCATTTTGGCTCACAGAGCACAGGAGCTGCTGGTCTGCCTCTGCTTCAATCAGTTAGTTAGTTTGTGTTTCTGTGTGACTATGGCGAATCTGAACCAACCCTTTTAAACGCCAAAGTCACACAATAACACAAACATAACTGATCGAGGCAGCAGTAGACCAGCAGCTCCTGTGTTCAGCAATCTTAAATCACTGTTTTTCTCAATGGAGTCTGGCTTTGAAGAGAGTGGTAGTTGCCAGTCAGAAACTGCTGTCTGATAGCAAGGTACAGCAGTGAAAATATTCTCTAAATATAGTGCAATCTTAAATTAAAAGAGATTTAAAAGAGATTTTTTTTAAGTGGCTAAAATACATTTTTGCTGCTGCAGCCGTCCACTGATGTATATTGCTTAGCTTTTGTGTTGAACTCCTACCTGCTTTTCTGTACTAAGGGCGTGCCGACCATCATCTACTGCAGGTAATACACTGACTATTGATGAGTACCCCTGACAATCCTACTTTAAAACGTCTGAACTATCCCTTTAAGTTACCAGAACACAACAGAAGAAAACAGACAAAAAAAAAGCCAAGTGTTCCTTATTACACCCATCACTGTATCCAGTATTTTAAACAGTGATAGGGCATTTCATCTCCTTAATTAAGTCAGCCTTTCAGTCATGGCCGTCTTTAATTTATTCTAAATGAACTAGAAAAGTAATTTCCTGTGCACAGGGACCTGAATCACTCCTGTGTTTAAATAAACGTACATTAATTTATATGTAGATGTCACTTAATTAAAATAAAGATATTTTTATGTCTTGCATGCGATGGTCATTTTTACGATCTTTTGTAATCATCCCCCAGTGTGTAGTGAAGACGAGCAGAGCTGCCCGCCATAAGAACATCCCATTAACATGTTCACACATCACACATGAAAATGAATCAATGACCAATAACCTGCAGCAGAGTGCCAGCTCAGCAGGAACGGCTCACATCGACTGACACTTTCTGACAGATGGATAAAGAGTCACGGCTGACTAACGTTAATGGCTCTTTAATTGGTAAAATGAATTTAAAGATTGATTGATAATCGTTATGAAAACTGCCGACTACCTTCCCACCCTCCCCGTTTCCTCTTACACACACACGCACACACACACACACACACACACACACACACGCCCTCAACCCATTCACCCTCCCACAAATGGTCCATTATGATATAATCTGTGGTGCTGTGCTGCGCAGTGATCTGTAAAGAGCTCTAATCTGTGACACTCTCAGCTCAGTCAGACACTCACCGGGAAGTAGAGGAGCAGAGAGCCGAACAGGATCGTCTCCAGCAGCAGGAGACCGGACGCCCGGATCCTCTGAGGGACCAGAAAAACAAAAACAGAAAGTTACAAGGAGCTGGTCGAGAGGATAATGCACCCAACCAGTGTGTTTTCACCTTATGATATACTAAAAATCAGTGAAAGAACTGCTCAGATCTCTTACTTTAATAAGAGCAGCAATGTTGAAGTACTTACAAAAAAAGTCCTGCATTCAAAACTTCACTAAATAAAAGTACAAAAGTATGGGGTACCAAAGTACTCATCACGCAGAATGTCCAAATAGTACATAGTTAAAACAACCCAAGAACAAACAGAACAATGGCCAACCATCAGGGAGAAGAACACAGTGAGTCTGTCTCAAAGCCAAAAAATTCAGGCTTTAGAAATCCAAGCTGTGACAGGACACTTTGGCCAATCACAGATAATTTCAGAGCGAGCGCATTCCTATTGGCTCGTCTAAAAATGCAGATCAGACTGCCAGGAAAGCCGTTCAGCCTTGAAGCAATTTTTTTCCAGTGGCCACTCGCGGTATTGCAGCAAAAAGCATTTTCCCCATAGACCACCATTATAAAAGACACGTCTGTAAAACTATTGAGAGGACACCTCAAACTGAAAACAAGGTCAATTATGATGCTTTTGATTCTGAAATTTTGAGCCATAGCAATTTTATATTTGTAAAATGGGAACTCATGGGAGAGGCCAGTGCGAGAAACACCACTGCACATATTCAGTGGGCGGCATATCACGGAAGTTAACCCAGAAGCTAGAAAAATTTTTCGGCATATGTGCCAGGCGAGCAACTCCATAGAAAAGAATAGGAGCTGTCTTGGCCTCTGGTATCTAGTTACTATTAAAATCTATGATGCAGATGTCTGTGTACGTCCCTTTTGGCGAAAGCCTGATTCAGTGAAGAGAAATCCTGCAGAGAACGTTACTGTTCTAGCACTGACAACTGCCTACACGGCAAGGCAACCAAAAAAAGGAAGACGGACTGATCAAAAAGAGAGGCTGAGAATAAATGAAATAAAAACACACGTCCATATGGGCAAAGTGTTTCAGAGATGAACAGAAAATGTTGCTCAAAGTTTAGCCCTCTGCTAACTGGAGCCAAAGACTCACAGCTGTGGTTTCAAGTTTACGTTTATGTAGCTGACATTAGTGAGAGCCTCGAATCCCAGTGTCTCCTCCGTCCAACTCCCCACAGCTACAGACCATGTTACCAGGTAGAGAGCACGCAGCAGCTCCAGAGACTGACCCCCAGTCGGCGGCCAAAGCAACACGAATCCAGCCGGTGCAAACCCTAACTCGAACAGCCCCGACTCCCTACCGGATCAGCAAACTTTCTGTTGCTGCAGTTACACAGATTAGATGCGGCGCTGTCCCTGGCCACCAGCCTGCTGTGACAACCAGTGCTGGGGGGTTGTGCTGCCTGAAATTGAGCTGTTTCAGCCTCCAACTATCCATCTCCTGGTAAAGCTGTCCACAGTGGCGGTGAGCAAGGTGGAGGGACTGTGGAGTGGCTAGCAGCTAATTTTTGTCTCAACTGATCTTTTGCTAAGCCCCGCCCCTTTGTGGCTGATATTGAACCAGCTGTGTGGCATCACAGTGTGTGCAGATGAACAGTGTTTGGCGTCACCCCCGTGCTGCTGCCAGCACCTGGACCTCTGCTGGTGGAAGGGCAGGGATCTTCAGGGGAAGTCAAACAACGTTCATCTACGTATTATTGACATGAAGACTGAAAGGCAGGTTTAGGATAATCACAGTCTACATTAGCAATTACATAAGACTTAAAAAGTAAACAAACAGCTAAATGTTTTGACATAATGTATCCTGGCTCAGCGCCTGGAACAGCTCTCCTTCATCCAACCCCATCCGTATGGTGTCCCCCCGCCGAGCCAAAAAAACCCTGACTCACCCGGTTTCTACGATGCCTGTAGGCCACCAGCATGCTGACGAAGATGAGGAGCATGAAGACGCCCTGGACGGCCAGCACGGCGCCCCTGAGAAGCCAGGCCTCTTGCACCCAGCAGGGGGTGCCGTCCTGGCAGCTCTTACAGCCCGGCCAGCACGGGAGACAGATGGGCATGTTCGGGTAGCACACACCGCCGCCGCCGTCATCACTCGCGTTCACAGGGCCGCCATCTGCATCGACACCTACACAAACCCATGTGAAGACCTCAGATACATGTGACTTGCACCAAAAACTCACACAGCAGAGACAGCAGTATAATCTGGATCCAGTCATTGTTTAATGCCTCTAAAGGTTTTATTTCTGTGTTTTAGTATAAAAGAATCACAAGTAGCCAAGGTTAAATTTCTCGCCCACCACCACCACCACAAAGAACCAGGGTTTGATTTCTATCCTGATTCCTCTGAACGTGAAAACTGTCCTATCCTGTCCTTTTCACTGCACTAGCAACTCTTGGTGCTTGAAGTGGAGGATGAACTCGAAGTAGAGAGAGTGGGAACTTCCTGCATGCCACAGAGGAAGCAGGTTTGCCTCCAACTTTCCACAGGCCAACAGTTGTCAGCAGAGACAAAGAGCATCTGGGGTTAAAGGTACAAATAAAGCTTCAAACAGCTCTAGTCTGTAGAAATGTTCTGGTATTAAAGGTCCAGTGTGTGGGATTTAGGGGGATATACTGGCAGAAGTGGAATATAACATAATAAGTTTGTTATCTTTCGTGTATAATCACCTAAAAATAAGAATGGTTGTGTTTTTGTTACCTTAGAATGAGATGTTTATATCTACATAAGGAGCAAGTCCTCCTTTATGGAGGTTGCCATCTTGCACCGGCACGTTTCTACAGTAGCCCAAAGTGAACAAACCAAACACTGGCTCAAGATAGGGACATTTGCATTGTTGCATCGGCCACCATAGTTAGAAGCCCATCTGCAATGAGCAGCATTTTTCTAGCTTTAAACTGCCTTCAGTGTTTTCACTAGTTAAAATACATGAGACCTGTACTACGAAGCCTTTTCTGCTTAACCAGGATATCCTCTAGTTATCTGGCTTGACTAACCCTAACACTGGCTGTCTGGATAACAGGTACTACAAAGCTGGTTGTCAACCAGTTCAGTAAACTCTGGGTTTTCCTATCCAGCCACAAGCGTGTTCATGTGAAAGAGGCCAGGGTGTTGATTGCAAGCGTCATCACCAGAGTCATGAATGAAGTCTGCTTCATATCATGAGAGGAAATGGTTCCATAAGTGTCTGCGATTATGAGACAGTAAAATGTCAGTGGCGTGGGATGTAAATGATTCTCTTGGAAATGTAGAAATATTGAAAATACTATTCAAAAATTCACAGCTGGCCGAGACTTTCATTACGTGCAGTTGACAAAACTCCTCTGAATGTCACATAAAACACGTTAAAGTAACACCAGACTGTTTCTGCTGCTGAACGAAAGAGTGGAAAAGTAGTTAAAGACTGATGAGAATTTCTAGGCGCAGCCGAGGGGTGGAGGGTGTCAGGTTCAGTGACGGGAGGATCTCATCTCTGCTTTTTGCGGATGACGTGGTCCTCCTAGCCCCATCGAACAGTGACCTCCAGCTCTCGCTGGGACAGTTCACAGCCGAGTGTGAAGCGGCTGGGATGAGAATCAGCACCTCCAAGTCAGAGGCCATGGTCCTCAGCCACAAAAGGGTGGATTGCCCTCTCCAGGTCGGGGGGGAGGTCCTTCCTCAGGTGGAGGAGTTTAAGTATCTCAGGATCTTGTTCACAAGTGAGGGTAGGATGGAGCGGGAGACTGACAGGCGGATTGGGGCGGCGTCAGCAGTGATGCGGGCGCTTAACCAGTCCGTTGTGGTGAAGAGGGAGCTTAGCCAGAAAGCGAAGCTCTCGATTTACCGGTCGATCTACGTTCCAACCCTCACCTATGGTCACGAGCTCTGGGTAGTGACCGAAAGAATAAGAGTGGCTGAAATGAGTTTCCTCCGCAGGGTGGCTGGGCTCAGCCTTAGGGATAGGGTGAGGAGCTCGGACATCCGGGAGGGACTCGGAGTAGAGCCGCTGCTCCTCCACATCGAGAGGAGTCAGTTGAGGTGGTTCGGGCTTCTTTGCTCAGACTGCTGCCCCCGCGACCCGGACCCGGATAAGCGGAGGTTGATGAGTACAAGTACGAGGTCTGTCTGACCAAAATGTTTGTGGATTATTTTACCAATAAAATAATATCTGTTTTATCCTTGTTCTCATCACACAGGTGTCTCATGTTATTCTGAGCTGCAGTGATGAATCAGAGTGTAAAAGTAGCAGCACTGTCAGCAGTCACTGCGGACTAAGGCAAACTTGCATAATTTCAAATCCTGCTAAAATCATGTGTGCTAGGCAAGCTGCCCATCTTTGACATGCCAAACAACATTGGAGAAACACTGAATTGCAACGTTAAACTGATTTACTCAGTGTTTGTACTGGTATTAATCACCTGGGGTCTCATTTATAAAACAATGCGTAGAATCCATACTAAATTTGTACACAGACAAAAGCTAAAAATGGCTTCCACCTCACCATCTGCGTCGCTTTTTTTCTGTCTCCAAAATGTTCATAAGCATTGGCCAAAGCTTTTCCCATCAAGTCTGTCTTTATAGCTCACAACTGTTGCGTGGGAAGTGGTGTACGCCTCTTTCAGGCCTCGTTTTGTGCGTACACAATATTTATAAGTGAGACCCCTGGTCCGTTTGTTTTGGAGATGAGGAGACCTTTGCGGATAATTCGGCTCCTAGTAAAAAACAACCAGGGGAAGTTTCAGCTGGTTGCAATCTGCAGTCGTCACCGCTAGACGCCACTAAATCCCCCTAAAATCGTTCAAACTGTTCCTTTAATACCAGATGTAAACAGGGCCATAGTCTCTCACAGTATGTCTGCTGTTTGGTGCTGAGCAGGCAGTGTGCAGTGGGTTTATCTATAGGATGGTGGGGGTTTGAGACTCAACCATACAGTAAATATTTGGGCTGTAAAAAGCAATTAATGAGCTAAAACTGAAGCATCCTGTCTCCATTGTTAAATCTACAAATCTGAGCTGCTCTGTGAGGTAAGTTAAACTGCTCTGGTTAAATCAGGTTAATTTACATCATCTCACCTCTGCATTACAGGAATATCGACAGAAATCATAGCCTGTGTTTAGTTAAGGATGTACAGAACTTAAAATCAGAGAATACTAAAATTACATTTGTCATCATAATCTCTGACTCTTGGTTGAGTTTAAATGGACAGTGAACAGTATACAGGAATCACCTCTCAGTTATTTGACCCGCTCTGGGCAGCAGAGGTCAGTTATCAACTCACCTGAGTCCCGAGGGGCTATCTCAGGGTTGTAGTAACCCTCTTTACAGCGGCAGCAGTACTGACCCAGTCGAAAGCCCTGGCCTGGAGTTGGTACACACTGCAAGAAACACAAAGATGATACTGATTATTCTCTTTTTGTTTTTGTCTGAGGTGTTTTTGATTGTCCGTCCTTTTCCTTTGAGTTATAATAAGAATAACAACAAATAGAGCTAGTATTCTTTCATTAGTTTTTACTGGTTTTGGTTGTTATAAGATAATTTAATATATTGCTTACAATCTACTTTCCTTTATTTGCTTATTTCACTCTGTTGTCCTCATAATGCAAACATGACAATAGTAACTTTAGTTTATCCAGGGAAGGTTTGTTTGTCTACAGTAACACCCTGTTTCATGTTGTTAAAAGTTACACATGTAAAGCTGCCCAGTTACAGAACAGAACAGTGTTGTCAAGATGCTGTATTTCTAACTTCAATACAATACATTGAAAAATATTGATATTTGATACCATAAGGGATATACACCTACATTAAACATTAAAACCACCGGTCAGTGAAGTGAATAACATTGATCATCTTGTTACACTGCAGTGTTCAGCTGGGAAATCAATGGTCCTGGCATTCATGGGGATGCTACTGGACATGCTCCACCCACTGAAACACTGCTGCAGACAAAATAACTCCCTTCATGGCAACGGCACTTATCGATGGCAGTGCCCCCGCCCAACAAGACCATGCCACACCACAAAAACTGCTCAGAAATGACCCCAGGAATGGGACAAAGAGCTCAAGGCTTCAACCTGGCCTTCAAATACCCCAGATCCCAATCTGACTGAGCATTTGAGGGACGTGCTGGTACTCCAGAGGTACCCCCGATCCATGGTGGGTCCTCCTTGGACTGGACTTTGCTCTGACCTGTCAAGGCATGGACACAGGACCTCTGGGGGGTGTCCTTTGGTGCCTGGCATCAGGGTGTTACTTCCAGATCTTTTGAGTCCTGTGGGTTGTGAGGTGGGGTTCCAGCACGTCCCGAAGATGTTTGATCAGATCGGGATCCAATTTGGAAGCCAGGTCGATACCTTGAGCTCTTTGTCTCGTTCCTCAGACCATTCTTGAGCCATTGTTGTGGTGTGGCATGGTGCATTGTCCTGTTGGGGGGGGAGGCATTGCCAATAGTGGGGGTACCTGGTCTGCACTGGTGTTTAGGGGGGTGGAGCGTATCAGGTGGCATCCACGTGAAAGTCAGAGCCCAAGGTTTCCCAACAGAACACTGCACTGTAACAACATGATCAGTGGTTTTAATGTTTTGGCTGATCGGTGTATCCAACAAGGTTGTAACACGCCCACAATGACCTTTCTTTTCTTGGTTAGCAGCAGAAAACAGCAGAATGACTGTAGTAAACATTAACGATGAGAGAAAGAAGAAAAGGGCAGCTGGTACCAGTGTATCAATACTGCAGATAATTAGACTTCAAACTGTTTAAAATATTCAGAATTGATAAACATATTTTTGACAACACAACTATCAATTATAACTGAGCAGTGAAACAAGACAGGAAGGATGAGTTTTTGTACCATTATTACATGGAGCAAACAAAATAAAAGAAGCAGCCGACAATATAATAAAGTCCAATAATATAGTAATTCAGTGCTTAGTTTTACCGTTCGATCTCAATATTTTCAGCCGTCATTTTAACAATACAAGAAACAGTATGGCGCCCACTCCTTTCACAGTTCACAGACTCTCACATTACAGACAAACAGTGTCAGAAAATAAGTTTATCAAGACAGTTGAGAAACAGGCAATGTAGTCACATAAATTGCAATCCTCTGCACAGCGGACAATACGTCACATTGACTGAGCCGCAACCAGATGACAGTTTGACGGCTGATTGACAGCTGTCAGAAGTCGCAGTGTAGGATGACAGCACATTCAAATAACTGATGACCAGTCGAACAGTAATAATAGGAATATTGATAGCTTAACTGAATGAAATAACCATAAATATTATAAACAACAAAAGTATATAACTATAAAAATAACAGTGACAGAGAACTGCAGGTGTAATTTCACTGTCGCAAATATAATGTTAGAATCTACAACTTGTGCAGTTATAACTTTAAAGTTAAACTACATACATTGCAAATCAACAACAGCAGAGCTCTCTGGTTGATCTCTGTCTCTGGCGAACTTGGTATGTAGCGTTTATTTTATCGCCAAGGTAACGGATGTAAAAACAAGAAGGTCAAAGTTCAGGGCTCAGTGTTATGAGGATGTAGTTTGCCCAATTGTGTGCATACTGCATGCAACAGTACGTAGTTTTTCAGGACAGCTGTAGTACCTACTAAAAGTAAAAAGAAAAAGTATGCAGTTCGGAGCGCACCCTCTCTCTTGATCCGCTTCTAGACTTTTTGTGTCCATGGTGACGGGCACACAAAACTACAAAAGTACAGTCGGTAGTTTGAGCAGCAGCTCCAGAGACAGCGAAAAATCTGCTGTATGATGCAAACACGCCATCCAGGGGATCTGATCTGAGAGTTGAGCAGGGAGATCTGAGTGTTGGTAACATGGAGGGAAGTTTACCACAGTTCATTTACACACACTACTGATATTATTATGACACAGAGCTGGGTGAAATCAGCAGAGTGTCACTGTTAAGTAAAAAGTCTGCAGTATTTTGATGTGATTTTATTGTTGGATTTGATGTGAATATTAGAACTTTATTGTTTGCTGTATGAAGCAAAAGTGCAGACATTGTTCACTATGTATTAATTTCATTTGAGTAAAGTCCCCTGGAAGAGTAGCTGTTGCCAAGGCGATACAAATAACATTGAATTGTGAGAACATCAAGCAGTGCTGCTTTTCAGCTGCTGCTGAGAGGCTAACAGTACCTGAATGAATAAAGGTTAAAAAAGGGGGTCACATTACTCTCTCTCAGTCTATTTCCCTCTGATGCCAGCTTCAGTTTAGCTTGTCGGGCCGACACACACACACACACACACACACACACACACACACACACACACACTTGGATGCTCTGTGTGTTAATCTAAGTTAAAAGCTAAATGGATACATAATGCCTCTACTGAGAGCATTATCCTTTTCTAGAGAAATCCTGTTCCCGAGCCGCACACACACACACACACACACACACTGGCCTCACATACGTATATACAAACCCACAGCCCCCTTATCAGATGTTCAAAGACTTAATGGCACGGGCTGAACATTAATGTGATATGGATTATACAGGGCGGTCAACTTAATTCTCTTCATGGTCACATCTCAATTCAGCAAATAGTCGCAGTGCATCAGTGGATTCAGTCATCTGTCATGTTTCAATTAAAACCGTGGCGGCCACTTCAAGCGCTTCAAAGCTTCACGGCTGCCTGTTGTTTAAATCAGTGTAGTGGAGACTTGTACGAGGCAGTAACTCAGCCCATAAAACAAAATGCATGATCAGGAAACACTCATGAAACATGTTTTAACTTAGCATCAGGCTCCTGAAAACACCCAACAAAGGAATTAGAAATTAAATGCTGCAACATTTTTATGTAAAAAAAAAAAACCAACTTTCTGCCGCTCAATGCTTATTCATTTATTTACTATCATTTACCTATTAACTACCAATGGTCAGGTTTCCATCCACATGTAGTGCAAATCAGGCGACAGGCATGGAACGTAAGATAATGGAAAATGTACCAGCGCTGTCATAAAGTTCGGTGTTACAGCAATCGCCATCTTGGTTTTTGGAGCCAGAAGTGATCATATTTGGATGAGAGGGTGGAGCTGTGGAGGAGCGAGGGGTGGAGCTGATTGAAAAGCAGAAGATGCTATCAGCAGACAGCATTTTCACCCATAATTGTGCATAACTTTAAGCCTTAATAAAATGTAAAAGTTAACAAAAGTTATATAAAGATTTGACAGTTGTCATGACCGGGGAAATTAGCTACAGAGACAAAAAAACATTTTTGTACCAGGCTGTAAACATGATTATTTCAGCTGTAAGGTTGGGCATTTTAACATTTGGGTCTACGGGGATTGAGTGGCTTCTAGAGCCAGCCTCTAGTGGCCATTAGAGGGACTGCAGTTATTGGCACTGCCATGTTGGCTTCATTTTCATCCCCCGAGTTTGCCACTTGATTTTGGGGTATTAAATAGCAAGTTAGCTGACAAATACAACCATTTGTGTGTCACATCCAGCACTGCCCATAGTCAGCAGGCGATGGTCACTTGCCTGGATTTGCTCATGTGCGGCCAAGATGACAAAGAGAGATGAGATGATATGTGACAAGAAGAGACAAGACATGTTAAGCAATGACAGAGAGCAGAACCAAATGGGACAGAAGACAGTGGGTGACCCAGTACAGTCTCTGCTCAGCCAAAGGGTTTGAATCCTCTAAGCCAGGTGGGACAGGATGGGACAAAGGGTGCCATGTGGATTTGGGGATTTTTAGGACTGCTCTTCTCTTGTGTTTCAGACCTCTGTGAGTGCGGTGCATAAAGGGGAAGTATGTCAGCGGGCTGGATTATCGCCGTAATCCATCAGATCATCCTGCAGCCCGCCACCCAGCGCATCCATCTTTAAATAGACGGCTGAGATGAGAGGTAGAGGATTGGGTCTGCACAGACAGAGCCGACAGGGAAAAGGGAAGCTAAAAGATGGGTGGTGGTGGAGGTGGAGTGGACGGGGGAGCACACAGAAGAGTGAAAGTGTGAATATGTGAAAGCATGAGCAAAGGATAAAAAAGAAGTAATGAGCATAAAGAGAAAGAGCTTAAACCATTTTCAGCGGTCGCAAACAGTTCAGAGTGTATTTGTGTGACATAACTAACAGTCACAAACATGAGTTAGACCGCTGGTTCTCAACCAGGGGTCCAGGGACCCCAGTGGTCCTTGAGGTAGTTCAAGGGGGTCCACAGAAAAATGGGGACTAGGTCATTTTTACTATTAATTCACTGTAGGAGCAAACCCAATCTGGGTAAGAGTCATAAGAGTGACTATTCTGATCATAGGTGTTACCTTAACTGTAGCTGTCAATTAGCGTTGGGTACTGTTGGACCTGGTGGCTCTGCAGAACTCCGTTGTTAGCTTCCTGGCCTCAGGGTGCTCCTCTCTTAAGTTGAATCCGGAGGCTCCACAGAGCTCTGTCGTGGCGCTTCTGCCTCCTGTCTGAACCCAGCATTCACACCCAGATACGCTCTTATGTACCAAAATTTGTCACAGATTGATTTAAGGTCAATCAGTGCTCGGTGGTACCAATGTAATTTGGTCATTACCTTTAAAAGTACCGATCTCAGTAGCCAAACCTGTTGTCAGTTATGGAGTTCTGGTCTTAATCATAGTGAACGACCAAAATCTTTTCAGATGGAGGTCCCCGAAGTAAGTCTGAACAAGTGGGTGTCTGTGACCTAACGTGTATCAATTTAGGGGTCCTTGACATGAAAAAGGTTGAGAACCAGGTTGAGAGCAGGGAACCCCCCTCCCCTGGGGTTTAGACGCTGGTGGTGGTGGTAAGATGAGGTGGTGATGAGATGAAGATGTGGAGAAGATGGAGAAGTGCTAATGATCTTGATGAGTAGAGGAATGAGCCTTGTTGAGGTCGTCCTGGGCTGGAGGTGAACGGGGTGGAGGATTGCGCAACAATTCTGCCTAAAATGACAGCTGACAGCAGTAGAGGAAAGACCAGATTAAAGATTTAGCTGTAGCGTCCTGATTGGCTGATAGAGATGGTGGCGATGTTTGATTGGCTCACTAGAACAGTGGACACCCATTGTCACCTGATTAGAGGAAGCAGAGGGAGAAGGAGATTTGCTGGAGAGAATTGTGAATGGATGAAGCACAAAGAAAGTTTCCCTGATTGAACTTACGCTGAGCTTCATTAAGAGGAAATGGTTGCAGTAGCAGGGGTGGAGGAAGAATTCAGTTTTTTACTCAAGTAAAAATACTAATACCACACTGAAAAATCCTGTATTGAAAATGTTACTTGAGTAGAAGTATTCAAGTATTATCAGGGAACAACACAATTTAACTCGACTTGACCTCGTCACGTATTGACGTTTGGTCATGGACCTTCCACGTCCTGATACGATGTGAAAGGTACCCTGGGTGTGTTGGTTGTTGACGTTCTAGGACGCTGTGTCAAGTTCTGCCTGTTATGTGCATTGTCTTCTTTCAAAATACACTTCTGTTTTCACTGGACATTTAATGTTTACATACAGTACGACGCTAAAAGACATCTTCTTTACGTCAGTGTCTGACGCCCCAAGTCACCATCCAAGCACCAGATTTCGACGACTTCAGAGTGAAACCCGGGCTGCAGGAAAATGTGCTTAAAAGTGTTAGAAGTAGAAAACTGTCCCCTGTGACCATTATATAGTTGTCACTTGTTTTTTCTGAATAGCAGATCGCTGCTATGAATAAGAGACAACGCAAGTATGATGCTGAATGTATTAAACTGTGTGGACCTTTAACTAACGAATATGGAGAAATCTGGACCCTGTGGCTGGACCAGTTGGGAACCAATGATAAAGCGGATATGTTAAAATGTTGTGTTTCAGCAATGCTGTGGTTAACATGTGGTTAGGGTTAAGCCTGGTCCTGTGTTAAATCAACGACGTCGCTACGTCGAAGGGTACGTGGCTACGCAGAAGGCTCGCCGTAGCCCCCAGCGTAGCCTGACGTGCAACTCCCTAAAAATGTAGCTACACATCGAGGCGACGCAGACCCAGCGCAGACCGAGAGGGCTGTGATTGGTTTGCTTGGTAGCAACGCATTTCTGGTTCCGTATTTCCAGATTGCGCCATCCCCGCCATCTTTAAACATCTTCTGTTGCGATGTAGACGTTGCAGTATTAAGGCCCATTTATGCTCAACGTTCAATACGGATACGGACGGAGCCGTCTGTCCGTGCTCCACGTTCATTTCTCTGTGACTGGAAAAGCTGGAAGCTAAACAAAGAATCAACTAGAGACGACGATAACCATTCAGGAAAGGAACGCAGGCTCCTACCGCTCTGGCGGTGAATTGCACTGCGACGAAATGGCGTGATGGAGTTTGAAGGGTTCACGACGGCGTCACGGCAACGACGTAGGTACATCATAGGTACGCCGCAGGACCATAAATCAGGCTTTAGGCACAAAAACCATTTGGAAAAGACCATGTTTTGGCTTAAGATGTCCAGCTTGGGGGAGCAATCTGCCACAGGAAAAGCAGCGAGGTCTCTGCAACTGATTTTCACTTTACCCGCAAGAAACACAGCAACAGGTCGCTTAAAACATCCATGTTTGGGGGATAAAAAGCTGCTGGAAACACAGCAATGACTCGCTAAATCACAACCACTTTTGTTGTTAGTTGGCCTCAAACAATGGTCTGCAGCTTGGCAGGTGTCCGACCTTGGTGTCACACCATCAACCATCTCATCCACTTCCAGAGGACAAAGTCATGTCATATACTACCTCACTTCAGAAACACTGATACCAAACATGCAAATGTAACATATTCATGATTTGCAAAATGTACAATGCCAAAATTTTCTTCTGGTGACTGGACTGAAGGATGCAAACCTGTGATCTTGGAGTTCTCAACCTTTTAAACTCACAATCCAACTCGCCCCCATCACAGGCAGCACAAAGATTATTACTGTTTGATGTCAATCATTAACAGATGAGGCGGAAAGTGATTTAGTGTTTCACAAAAAGAGGACATCCTGCTGGCTCATTAATCTAAGGTACAGTACAGTATGTTTCTATTGTCCTGGGTACAACCAACGCTCAGCTTTCTCACGTGTCATTCCCACCTCTCACTCACAGACCTTTACTTCTCTCTGCTTTGAACTATTTAGTAAACATTTTACAGTTAATACCCCAAAAACTGAGGCTTTGTGGGCTTATTAATGACGATAATACTGAACATCCTCTCGTAACTGTACCTCTTGTTTTTCAGACCCTCCATTTTGTCTCTGTAAACTAGCTTTGTTGCTTCACAGGTGAGGTGACGCTTCACGTGCTGTTTGTTTAACGGTTTGTTTGTTGCTGTTTGCCCTTTTGGGAGGCAGCTTAAAGGTTAGAGGAGGGGGCTTCATGCTGAATAGTGACTGATACAAATTCTCAAACCAAGCTGTTGGTGAAATGCCGTCAAATTCTGCAGGATTGTTTGGAGCTGATATCTCCTGGGTTATCTTAATTTGGTTGCATCTGCATGGTGCGTTCAGGAGCCATGGCAGTTTGTCAAACAGGCAGTGTGGGAAAGTGACTACATTTAGCAGATAGGTTCCAACATTGTATCTGCACCAAAAACAACCACTTCAACCATTTCTTGACTTGTTCACAGGGTTGGGAATTAACTTTTGTTGAAAAAAGACTAGTCTGACCTTTTGTGGGTATTTTATTGAAGACAAAGCTTAGAACTTCATATACCGCAACAACGAGACAGCCCTGTACAGCAGTTCACCAAACATTCTTATACTCCTCCTCGGACAAACACCATACCTAACTTTCCGTGTGTTTGTGTGTGTGATTTCCTGCTGTTTTAGGAACTTGCGCTTACCTAATCTTTATTCTTGTCGTTTTACCACACTTGCCAACGACATCTATTTCCCCATCACAATGTTTCTCCATCACAGTGTTTGTCAGGTCACTCTGCTCTCAGACTTTTCCCCAGAATGAGACCATTCAGGGTTGTTCAATTTTAGTACACACGTTTTGCTTCTAACTTGACCTTAAGGGTCAGATATTTCTAGGCCTTTTCACCACAACACTTTTCTGTCCCGCTGCCACTGCGGTGGACTCCAAAATCTGCCATTTTTTTCTTGACTGGTCAGTGAAGCAAACCCAGCAGCCACTTGTATATTTTACCAGCACTTGGCTGGTGGCTGGTGCTAATTTCCAACCGTCCCTGCTGAATAATCTCCATCAAATTCACTGAAATCAGCTGAATAGTTTTTGGGATATCCTGCTAACTAACAGGCAACTAAAAACATATATAAACCAGCTATTTGTCACTTTTGTTATCAATTATTGGTTCCTCAATAATAGGGCAGTTTGATGCTAAATACTTAAGTACAAAAAAGTTAACTTTTCTATTCTGGTTCAGTTCAAGGACACAAAGCAGCAGGTAGTTTCTCTCTGGCCCCTAGTATCATTAGCTACGAACATGCACACTCATATTCCACTATTATTCATGTAACCATCACCGATTGGAAATTCAGAATTAGACCTTTTCCTGCATGAAGCATTTTCCGATGAAGACATGTGGGATATGGCGATATTATTCAGGTTTTATAGCATTCTTTGGACATGTATACAGCACATTCAGAATATGCATCTCAACCTGGGGTTTTTATTGCACTTTGCGACACATGGCCTCTTACCTATTTATGGTCGGCTCTGTGTGTTGCATTGGTGCATTGTACACAAACCGACTTGCCAACAGTTTATGAGGCTGTGGGTAGAGGCGCATGCCCAAAAGAAAAGCAAACATTTCTGGTCAAAAGGAGAAACATACCTACTTTTAGACTTGGATATTAAAAGGTTTTTGGAAACGCACACATATCGCATCACTCACTTTTTAAAGAAGGTGGGTAAAGGAATCTTAGAGGGAGGCTGTGTTCGCACGATTGAACAACAACCAGTGGAAAACTTTGAAAAAATCCTTTTTTTGGTGCAAAGAAGCAAAATGACATGTGACTCCAGCTGTTCCACTTTTCCATGTTTTGACTTGATAAACAACACGTTAGGACAGGTTAATCGGAGTATGCATGGCTGCATGTAAACGCAAGGTGCTATATTCCTTTTCATTATACATGTAAACAGCAATATGAATGTAGTCATTGTGTTTACCTCCATGGTGGTTCGGTTGCACTGGTGGGTATCAGCAAACCAGCTGTCTCCTGTTGCACACTGGTCCAAGTCGATGTCTTGAATGTTGACATCCACACGGATCACACCTCTGACACACACACACACACACACACAGGGGAGGGAGGAAGGAAGGTCACATGTGTGTCAGAGTAAAGAAACAAGAGTGGCTCCAAATATCATCAGACTCATTAAAATAATCCCTTTTCTCCTTCGTCTGCAGAAACCTGAACGGCCTTTAAGCGGATTCCCTTTCAAATGTCAGATTTTATCCAACTCTGGTGATTCAAACACATTTTTTATTCCAAATCAAACTTTTCTCCAGAGAGCGGTAGAGAAGGTCACCAGGCCAACACAGAACTAGAGCGGCAGGTGAAATACAAACTGCTGCTGCTGTTAGTTTCAAAGCTTTTCAAAGCTTTTCAGGCACGAAGGGAAAAGATTGTATTTTGAGACTTGCAAGCAAGTCTTTCTGAAACATTATTCTTGCTGTGAATGTGTTGAAGGAAGGAGAATTTACTCTTGCTTCAGTGAGGAACACACGGTATACTCTCAATTACATCAACAGCATGAGATGGATCAGATCCTGCAAGTCAATGATGTCTCATTCTGCATATAATGGACAAATATTGGACACCAGTCACTGAAGCTGAGCGACTGGACTTCTCCTCTCTTCCTCTTTGCACCCAGCATGCTGCTCTGCACATTTAGTAGAGTGATGCTGCTCAAGACTGTCAGCTCTCTGCATGCAGATGAGGCAGGAAGCATTCACTTTCATGAAAATGATTTACTGTCAGTCTCTCTTGTAACTGTCTTTGCTCCAGGGAGGGTGCTCTCTGCTAGGTGTAGAGGGAGACATTATGGTGTCAAGTCCCGAAGAAGAACTAAAGTGTTTTGCAGTTGGGTGCAGCTTTCTAAATGTCAAATGTGAAATGAATAGCACCAAATTTAACACTCGGGTCTTGCAGAAAGCTGCAAGATTAAATGATTGCGGTGAGGTTTTCAACAACAAACTCTAAACATGTAAGAGGGCTTATAAAATTTTTGTTGAGAGTTGGTTTGAAGCCCCTAATCTGATACCAGTAACTAAAACTGATAACCAAAGAGATTCCAGATATTGATCTCAAGTGATAATTGTTTAACTTGTCTAAATTCCAGTGTCTCTGTGTTTGTCATGCTTCATTAGTGTGTGAGAGTTTGCATTTATATGTGTGTATGTGCTCTGGTGTGTGTGTGTGTGTGTGTGTGTGTGTGTGTGTGTGTGCGCTCGCAGGCCCTAACCTGAACTCTGGTGTCAGGTCAGGCTTGAGGCCGTAGAATGATGTTGACAGGGTGAGCATCCAGTTGGGAACGAAGCGTCCATCCCTGCAGTCGAGGAAAGGGGCGCTGCCCCAGCGCACACCGCTGTGATTGGTCACGTAGCTGTCACCCTGCCTCCACTTGGGTGTGTCCAAGGTGCTCAGGTCATTGAGGAGCACCCTCTTGGACAGGGCCGCCATCGGCTGGTTGGACTCTGGGAATTTAAAGCTTCTGAACCAGCTGTCGTCGGGGGCTGGGGCAGGCGGGTGCAGGCTCCTCCACGACTTGGATAAGTCCTGGAGGATGATGGTCTGCACCTTGGCTGTTGGGTTGCGGGAGGCACACAGCACCAGCTGTGGCACCGGGGATGTCGGGTCAGCGTCGAAGGTCAGCAGGGCCCGCCGGATGAGCAGGTCGGCCTCCAGGAGGGCACGGACCAGAGCATGGTACCACTCCATGTCCTCCTGCACTGTGCTCTCCCGCAGGTCACTGGCCTGGAAGATCATATTGAGGAAGTTGGCGGTGCTGGCCAGAGCATTCTGAGCTGGCCGGAGGGGGGCACTAAAGCTGACGGGCAGGGATCCGGGCTGCCCCGGCGAGCTGTACGCCCGTGAGCAGCGGGCCGTCTCCAGAGTGGAAGGGTCTCCAGTGTACAGGAAGGTCTCTGCTGGTGACCAGTCATCTTCCTCCTGTGTGGGAGCTTCTGAAGGCGTCACTGCAAACCCAGAAGGCTCCGAGGGTCTGAAGGAAGTGGACAGGCTGGTGGAGACATCTGAGGTTCCTGTGCTGTTTGCTGAAGAGTCAGTGCTGTTGTTTGTCTCCACAGTGACTCCTGATGTGAAGTCTGGAGTCACCTGCGCTCT
Organism: Epinephelus fuscoguttatus; assembly: GCF_011397635.1. NCBI lineage: Eukaryota > Metazoa > Chordata > Actinopteri > Perciformes > Serranidae > Epinephelus > Epinephelus fuscoguttatus. Next base: position 4,280,110 of record NC_064754.1, read on the forward strand.
GAGGAGGGATGGGAGCAGAACAAGGAGCCAAACTGGACCCATCCTGGATTCACTCTGAAGCAGAAGAGGAGGAGGGGGAGGAGGGAGGGGGGTCACGCTCCTACAACACCCTCTCTTTTTGGCGCTTGACCCCTTTGTAGTTCCCTTGAGGCAAAGAAAAACGTCACATGTTGGCGGAGCTTTGGACTTTCTTCATCCTCACATCAGCGCGGCGCTGCAGCAGCAGCAGGTGTCCGGGAGGAGAGCAGCCACTCGGTCTGCAGCGCTCACACTCGGAGCGCACAGCTCCGTCTGTGCACCGCACGGACACATGCACGCGCGCGTGCACACTCGCACGACAAAATCATTAAATCCGTGTGTCCGCGGCGGTGATGTTGGTGATGAGAGGCGGAGGACGCAGGGAGTAAGCCCCGCATCTCCGCAGTCCCGTCTGGTGTCTCCCGCCTGCGGTGTCCCTCTGTCTCCGTTTTCCAGTCGCAAAGGCGTGCGCTAAAGCTCCGGAGCAAAGCAAACGCAGCGTGCGCAAGAAGGAGGAGGTGGGGAGGAGGAGGAGGAGGAGGAGGAGGAAGAGGGGAAAGCCTCAAAGTTGCGGGATCCCCGTGTTCAGATGGGGGGAGGAGATAGAAGTGTAGCAAGAGATGGAGGGATGGAGAGAGAAGAGCAAATGTCCTCCTTTCTTCTCCTCTTCTTCTCCTTCTTCTCTTCTTCTTCTGCCTGCTGCTCTGCTATCTGTTGCTCCACAGAGCCTCCAGCCCATCTGAGGGAGGTTTGTGATACTCGTCCATCCTCCCTCCTCCTCCCTCTCTATCCCATCATTCCATCATCCCCTCCCTCCTCTTCATTCACCCTGTGCCTCCCTCCTCCACCTATCGACAGGGACGCTCACCAGTGCTGAAAGGTGATGAGAGTGGTACATCTGTTGTAGTGTGTGTGTGTGTGTGTGTGTGTGTGTGTGTGTGTGTGTGTGTGTTCACAGAGGAGAGGATGAGGGTTAAGCTCTGCTGCATTTGAGCATCCATCAAGTATCCCCCTGCTGACTGGCTGGCTGGCTGGATGGATGGATTAACCCCTCCTACAGAGAGACAGAGACTGGATAGGGATGTTCTTTTACTACACACACACACACACACACACACACACACACACACACTGGAGGAGATCATAGACGCAGCATGACGACATACGTAGATTACAGGTATAAAAAACGAGGAGGTTTTTAATCATTATTGTTTGTAGATTTTTTTTGCAATGTCAGGGAATCCCCTCCCCTTTGTGTGTGTGTGTGCGTGTGTGTGTGTGTCCGTCCAAGACAGTCTATGCATCTGTGTGTGCGTGCACCATCGTCTGGCTGCAGCATGAGAAGCGTGAGAAAAAAAAGGGAAGAAATAGAGAGAGAGGGGCGAAATGAAGCAAGTGATGCAGGCAAGAATCCTTGTTTTGGTGGCCATGGCAACCAGTTTCTGAGAATCAACCCCGCCAAACACCCCAAACACACACACACACACACACACACAAACACCACTCCCACCTCCCGCCCTGGGACTTCACTGCAGAGCAGCCGAGGTGCTGCAGTCAATCCTGAGGAAGACAATAAGGCAGAGTGTGTGTGTGTGTGTGTGTGTGACCTGTGCATACATGTAGTGTTGCAGTGTAATCGTGTTCCTGTCTGCTCTCATGTAGCCGTCGAAGGGAAAACACACAAACAACAAGTGTTAGGATGAGACGATGAGAAGATGCAGTCAGTCAAACACAACATGAGTCACATTCTGCTGCTTCATTTTCGGTTTTCTCACTCCTCTCTCTGTCAAAGTCTTTCTGTGTTGCTCTTCTTACTGCAGTAATTTGATATTTATTGTGTGTCATGCAAATAAAAGTACCTGGCTCACGTCAACATATAAGACACCAAACGTACCGTTGTGGTGGTGAGAGAACATAACCTCGCACATATGACATTACAAAGCAAACAAAGATTTTGTCCCAATTTCTGCAAATAAAGTCTGCCACAAAACACAACTTTTTTTATTATCATCCATTCAGAAAACTCCTCAGGGATCAATGACATTTTCCAACAAAGTGAAGCCCTTTACGTGTCATATATTCAGCACTATATGCTCCTGTTGTCAAGACAAACTGTGATCTTTGACCTCTCTATTTCGGTTCCACTTTCTCACCTCCTGTCTCATTCCAGTGTTGCAGGTCACCATGCGTCTACGGTCTTCACTCAGCCAGACCACCCTGACAGTGGACCCTGGGGTGGAACTGAGCTGTGGCCCCTGTTCCCCTCTCTGTGCATTGTGAATACACCTTTCATCATGTGCAGTTCGCACAGCAGAATACACATGCCCTGTTTCACAAAAGCATCTAATATTCACCTTACAGGCATCCTTAGACTTAAAGGAACACTTCACACCCCTTCGGTCCTGGTTGTGGAACAGTGCACCGGCTCTTTACCCTTGTAGGGCTGCTGGAGGGGTCGTGGGAGTTTGCCCGTCCAGTCTACACGTGTTTTATGGACTTGGAGATGTCCCATGGGGATTCTTATCATGGGTTCTGTGGGGATGCGGGGTATTGGGGTTGCTGATACGAGCCATCCGGTCCTTTATAACCAAAGTGAAAGCTGTGTCTTTATACTTGACACAAAGTCAAACACATTCTCGGTCAGTGTTGGCCTCCACCAAGGTTGTCCCATTTCTCCAGTTCTGTTTGTGATATTCATGGACAGGATCTCGAGGTGCAGCTGGGGGTAGGGAGGGATCCGCTTTGGTGACCTCAGAATTGCATCTCTGCTTTTCGCAGATGATGTGGTTCTGTTGGCTTCATCACACCGTGACCTCCAGCATGCACTGGGGCAGTTTGAAGCCAAGTGTGAAGTAGTCAGGATGAGAGTCAGCACCTCCCAGTCTGAGGCCATGGTTCTCTGCTGGAAAATGGTGGATTGCCCCCTCTGGGTTGGGAGAGAGGGAGTTTAAGTATCTCAGGGTCTTCTTGTTCATGAGTGAGGGTAGAATGGAGATGCATAGATGGTTTGGTGTGGCATCTGCAGTGATGCGGGCACTGTGCTGGACCGTCATGGTGAAGAGGTTTATAGATTTATTGGTCCATCTACGTGCCAAACCTCACCTATGGTCACGAACTCTGGGTAATGACAGAAAGAATAAGATCGCTGATACAAGCGGCCTAAATGAGTTTCCTTCCAATGGTGTCCAGGCTCAGCCTTAGAGATAGGGCGAGGAGCTCAGACATCTGGAGGGAGCTCAGAGTAGAGCTGCTGCTCCTTTGCTTCGAAAGGAGTCAGCTGAGGTGGTTCGGGCATCTGATCAGGATCCTCCTGGGCGCCTCCTGCTAGAGGTTTTCTGGGCACATCCAACTGGTAGCAGGCCCCGGGGCAGACCCAGAACACACTGGAGGGATTACATATCTCATCTAGCCTGGGAAGGCTTCGGGGTCCTCCAGGAGAAGCTGGAAAGCGTTGCTGGAGAGAGGGATGTCCGGAGTGCTTTGCTCAACCTGCTGTTCTCGTGATCCGCCTTTGGATGAGCAATTGAAAATGGATGAATGGACTGTTTACCAAAAGGATTGTAACTTAAGATGCTGAATTGTATTCATTTATTTTGACTGATTAACTAAAGCCTCCTGCCCACTCTCAGAAGACGACAAGCCTCTTAAGAAGCTCCAAAACCTACAGCGAGAAACACAAACCTGTGTTAGTTTTTATTGTTTTTGTTCACTGTAAAGTTTACATGCTGTCCTCTCCCTCTTCTCTATTAATATTAACTAACTAATATGAGACAAGATGAGATGCAACAAGACAAATTCAGAAAAGTTAGATGAGAAAAAAAGCCAGGATTCTTGTTTTAGTTTAGTTTGTTTTTAAAAGTGTAAGTGCCACACAAACTCCCTCAAAACTAAAACGAGACAGATCAAAACAATATGAGAGCTGAGAAGATGTGATTAGATGCACATGGTGAGGTAAAACAAACAAAACCCTGCAGCGCACAACGATAAAGCACGGGTGTAATGTTAATGCTGCATGCTGCCGACCTCTGACCTCCAGGCTGCATCACATCAATATTCAGCTCCGCAGGCCACGTCGTTAGTTTGATTACTCCACATAAACCTCAGATATGAACACACACTGCCTTCTTCTTCTCTCATGTAAACACACACACACACACACACACACACACACACACACACACACACACACACACACAAAGGATTAATGGCCCTTCATCCACTCTCCCATCATTATCTGTATCCACCAGCAGCATCATTCATCACTGCTGGATGGCCTGCAGCGCCATCTGCCTGCCACACAGCATCAATGCAACAGTCCAGGTCAGTGCTGTTATTGACAGTTAGGGCTCATACTGGGTGTGTGTGCTGTTGACTGAGCCTCATGCAGTCTGAGAGGGACGAAGATCAGTCGCTGCTCGAAGCCCTGCAGCCACCAGGGGGCCCTCAAAAGGAAAAGAAACCCCAAATCTTCTTATCTTTTAGTTTATTGTGAGAAATTTCAAAGGAATAGTACAACCAAAAACAAGATAAAGTATATAGAGTACTCCCCTCCATAATAATAACATTATTATTAGTGTTATTATTATTATACTATAGCTGCAGCTTCATTTAACCTGCTGCATTTTGTTGCATAACTTTTGCAACATACAGTACGTAATATCCCTGATAAGTCTTCTCAAAGTGAAGGTAGATCCATTTTACTTGTATTGTATGCATTTTATGTATTGTATTTTATTCTCTTCCTTTACAGCTGCTCATTTTTCATTGCTTTTCATCATTTTATATCTTTGCTTTTCTACTGTTCTATTGCAATCACCTTTTATGTTTATTACCCTGTTTTATTTCGTGCAACTTTTTTTTATTTTCCTCCCCTCTCCTCCAGAACATCCTACCATTTGCTCTGATTCAAACATTAACTTCTGCATTAAACCACTTTAACAGCAGCCGCAGTGTTTATTTGGACATTTTTCCTGTACAGACGCATTCAGTGAGGCGAGGAGCCACTATGTGCAGCAACATCCCACAATCACCCTGTTACACTGTGGTCATCTTGTACAATAAGCTGCTGCAGGATACAACTGAGACCAGATTCAGATGTAACACATCATGTTTTCGCCAGTCATGGTTGTTTTATGTCATGTAGACCACTAAAAATTAGACAGTTGTTGATTTTAAAAGCAAATGTGTAATTTTGAAGCACAAATTTATACTTAATTGAGAGAGGAATTGATATAAAATATGGGTGTAGTCAACTTGTGTCAGACATTTTGTGGTGTTAGGTGCTGTGGCATTTCTTCTAAACAATGTTCATGCGATGAAATCAACTTTCTTTGTCACCAGAATCAGATTCCATAAGAAGAAATCGAACACAGAAAAGGTGAGGAGTGTGTCTGAATGCAGCCAAGAACAAACCTGAGAGCACCGAGACAGCTCTCTGACGGAGGACTCAATAGACTTGTTCTTAACTCATTCAGATATCTGGGAGAAAGCCAGAGAAAACCACTTCAACTCCCAACACCTCACTAAAGGTGAGCTATAAAGTAGTTCTGGACACATTAAAGAAGGTGGTGTCAAAGTACTAATACCACACTGTAAAAATACCCTGTTACAAATTAGAGTCCTGCATTGAAAATGTACAGATTATTAAAAGTATAAATACTTAGGGCAGGAAACTATGACTGTTTTACCATTATATATGATATAATCTGATGACTATGAGTCATGTATTAAAGCAGGATTTTACTGTTGTCGTTGGTTGAGGTGGAGCTCAAATGAACTATTAACTAATAATTATTTTCAGTATGGAATAATCTGATGATTATTTTCTCCATTAATCGTTTGATAGTTCGGTTTTATACTGAAAAACACTGGGTTAAAATTTGACCAAGAGGGGGTCAGTATAGCACAGAGTGACACATTCTCACTCCGACCTCGTCACATATTAACGTCAGACTTTCCACATCCACACACAACGTGCAAGGTACCCTGGGTGTGTTTGTTGTTGATGTTCTGGGACACCATGTCAAGTTTTGCCTGTTACATGCATTGTCTTCTTTCAAAATACACTTCCGTTCTCACAGGAAATTTATCGTTTACATACAGTCTCTTTCAAAATAAAAGCACTACGTCAGTACAACACTGTGAATTTACATTTTTTTCCTTTAACAACAAACACGTAGATTTAGGGAAAAAGAACAGGGTTTGGCTTTAGAATCTCACAGAACGCGAACACCGCCTCTTTCGGGTGAAAGTTGGTGTTTGTTGGACCCATCCATCACCCCTCCCACCCGCTCCAGTTGGGCGCCTTTTTTCATTGGTTTCTGACGTCACAAGTCACTGCCCAAGCGCTGGATTTCGACGACTTTGGAGTGAAACCGGGCTCCACAGTCGCAATAATGGGTTAACTTTACCCACAGTCCAGACGGCAGAAGAAAATGTTGACGTTGTACATCCCTGCAAACTACAAATATGTTACATTTGTATGTTTATACATACCCTAAAAATTAAATTAAAAGCTTAGTCCCAATTAAACGCCTGGTCCCTTGTACTAGCCCGGTGTGGCTACACATTGTGACAAATGAACGCCTGTCTCAATTAGACACCTGGCGTCTCAATTATAAGCATTGCATACGTACAAAACGAGGCCTGAAAGAGGTGCACGCCACTCCCCATGGAAAAGTTGTGATCTATACAAACAGACTTGATGGGAGAAACCTTGACTCATGAACATGCTTATGAACATTTTGGGAAACTGGCGACGCAGATGGTGAGGTGGAGGCCTGATTGTAGATATGTTCAGTATTTTTCGGCTTTTGTCTTTAGGGATATATTTAGCATGGATCTTATGCATTGTTTTATAAATGAGACGCCTGGTCTGGGCTGTTGGCTACCTCGAATTATGTGTCCATTCCTTGATTACTCTTTAAGTTATTTATATTCCTTCAGTCTGTGTAAGGGTCCTCAGATCAAAAGAATCCAAAGGGTTTTTCATAAAAATGAATCCACGTTGTGAGTATCAGTGTTTTTAAAGTGACGTGGTGTATTGGCTGACCTAGTCACTGGGAGACGTGACACTAATGCAAGACACCTGCAAACAACTGCATACCATTGTTAGAGACCAACACACAACAAAACTGGTTGTGTAGTATCTGATGTGTCATATTGTTTGATGTCTTGGGTCTTTTATGATCAGTTAGGGGCCCAGGTCAAGACTTTATTATGGCCCAGGTCAAGGATTGATAAGCTAGGTTGAAAGGCTGGATTCCATCTAGACTGTCTCTCTGTCACCTGTCACATTTTGTCTCAAAGTTCACAAAAACAACCAATCTATATAGGCAGGGTATTTGGAGCTGTTATTCAGAGCAGTTCATATTGGCTTCGGACACTCTCACAGGCAATCCTAGGAGCGTGATTTGATGCTGTACTCCTTGTAATAAACCTTTCTATATACAAGCAAGACGGTGTCAGCGGAGTCTCCTTCATCACCTTCACATCATCGCTATTTAATAAACAACATTTGTTTTTAAGTGAATCATTGCTGTGTTTCCAGTGGATTTTTTACCCCGAAAAGGTGGTTGTTTTTCCAGTGGGGGTTCTTCCACCAAAACCAGGTATTTCAAGCCAAGCAATGATCTTATTCTAACCATTACCATGTGTTTTGTGCCTAAACCTAATCACACTTTAACCACAGCGTTGTTGAAGAATAAAATTTCAACATGTCCTCTACTTAATAACATGCAAATGTAAGGTCTCCATGGTTAGCAGAGACGTTTAATGCTAACTTTTTTTCTTTTATGTTGATTGGGTTGTCATCTAGTACCAATATGTGGTCATGCAATATTCAGTATAAACATTTTGCAACTTAAAGACATATTTCACTGCTGTAAAGATCTTTTCATAAAACAGAGCTGTCTCTGCAGTAGAAAGAGACAGATACTTTTGAAATTGGTCCTATAGAACCAGAGAAAACGGGAGAAAACAGAGAAAAAGGGGCTGCAGCGTTTGTTTTTCCTCAAGAGGTAGAAAACCTACAACTACCAGAATGCAGTGCGCTGCAGTGGACCAATAAAGGCTCCCGCTTGTGGGTGACGTATTACGAGCTTGGCCGTTTTCATACAGGAAACAAAATGGCGGCCGGTCGGTATCAAACTCTTCGAATATCAGTTAAACGGTAAGCTAAAATGTGTTTCTACAAACATTTGAGGCGATAAATTGATCAGCACTGCCTAGTTCTACAGTTTTTATCGTTGTTTTTTTAACCTCCATTTTTCCTTTGAGAGACAGGAGGGCCAGGTCTCTCTCTCTGTGTTTGTGGTGGCAGGCATAACTTACAAAAATCAGTAATCCTCCAAATATCATTTTTAATGATTGGTGATGACTGACTGGCTGTTAATATTTTTCTTTTTTATAATTCTATAGTTTCTCTGACGAAGATTCTGATGTACAATCTGTTGAAGCAGGTTTGAGCTGAGGTTTGAGAGATGAGCAATGAGATCTGGGTGCTGGTAAGATGGAGGGAAGTTCGCCACAGAGGTAATTATCAGTTCATGCAAATGTGGTAATTAGTATGACATCATGTGATATATATGTCAAAATTAAACAAAAGCTCAAACTGCAACCTCTGTGATGATAATTGTGTGGGAGATGAGTGTGATATTTTCACTCAGAGAAAGGTGTTTGCCAAAGTATTATTCAAGCCGCTCATCTATGTTTAAATTAATGTTGTTATTACATTTAGAGACAAAGGATGTCCTTCCTTTGTTTAAGTAACATTTGTCGTACTTTAGTCATGCTGTTTGCCATTGTTCTGTTATTGTTGTAGGCTATTTAATGTTTGCTCCGTACCACGTGATATGGTCTTGAGTCAAATAAACGAAAACGAAACAAAACAATTTATTTACACATACTACCCACGCCTTTATGATACAAAGCAGGTTGAAAATTGGGCTAATGTGAAAGTTAGCGTCATCATAGTTCCCTTAACAAAAAAACCCCAATTGGATTTTTCCTTTGGATTTTGGATTATTACAGAAAATAATCTCTGTGGCAAACAAACGTTTATGATACATACTTTCATGTTTTGTTCAGCAAGATAATCCTGACAAACGAACATCACTGTCAGGATTTTTGAAACGTGAATGCAGTCGCCATAAGTGAATAGCTAACGTTAGGCTAATGTCGCCACCATAACGAGACTGTAAAACACAACACAGTCTCACTCCGACCTCATCGCATATTGACGCTTAGTCATGGACTTTCCACGTCCACATACAACGTGCAAGGTACCCTGGGTGTGTTGGTTGTTGACTTCTGGGACACCGTGTCACCTTCAGCCTGTTACATGCATTGTCTTCTTTCAAAATACACTTCCGTTTTCACAGGAAATTTAACGTTTGCATACAGTCTCTTTCAAAATAAAAGCACTATGTCAGTACAACTCCACAAATTGTCATTTTTTTGTTTTTTTTTTTCCCCCTCCGACAACTAATGCACGTGGTTGGATTTAGGAAAAAAAGTGTTCAGCTTTATAATCTTACGGGATGTGAACGCTGCTCTCCCGAGTGAAAGTTTGTTTGTTGGACTCTCCACCACCCAACCCGTCGCTCTATCTGGACTTTAGTCGCCTTAACGTTGGTTCTTGTCCTGTTGTGTGTCCCTCTGACACAGCTAAATGCCATTAAACTACGGAGATCGACAACAAAAGGGAAGAGGAAAAGGTGCGGAAACACTAGTTACAGAGGGCAGTGTCACACTATATAGTAAACGTAGGGGTACAGTCTCGAATTAAAGATCCACATAACTGACTCGGAGGCCTAACGTGTCAGGTATTAACTGAAATAAATATAAATAAAACAAACTTAAGGTTACACGGATTTCGTGTGATTATAACACAATAACTAATTTACATTTTCTTTACACATATTGCTGCTGCATAATTGACCCTGTTACATGCATATCATGCCAACGTTAAAGGATGGCTTTTTTTGTCAGTGTCTGACGCTGCAAGTCATTGCCCAAGCACCAGATTTCAATGACTTTGGAGTGATGTGTTGTAAAGCTGTGGTCAGCGTGATGACGTTCTACGGTCTTTTTTTAGCCACTTGTTAGCAACCGCCTTTTTTAAGACACATAAAAGCTTCAGAATTCACAAGTGGGGTATTTACACGGGGTGGGAATAACCGGGAGTCCCCACAACTTGATATTATCATGATACTTAGGTCAGAATACAGTATTACTGCGATTTTAAATATGTTGCGATATGCTGAATATTGTTATAAAATATATTGGGTTATATTCCGATTTATTACCTTTTTTTAAAACTGTGTATTATGTCCCCTAAAGGAAAACTTTGTCAACATCTGCTTTATCTAATAAGATAAAGTTTTAAGACAGTTAATCTCACTTCAGCCATATTTGCAGCAGCAAAACGTATCTGGGGAACTGAAAAAGCAATTGATTATATTATTCTAGTAGCCTACCTAACGTTTAATTTGTATTTCTCATATTATTAATTTATGATAAAAAAAAATTACTTGGCCGTGTGTGACAATACCACATTGACACACAAAAATACTGCAGTACTATGCTGTATTGATTTTTTTTCCACAACCCCAAGTATTTACTGACATATTTTATGTCGCAGAACAAAACATTATTGTCTCTTAAGCTTGTGTTAACCACAGAATTTATTTCAGGCATCTATTTAAAAAAAACCCAAAACATTCACAAAATTGCTAACTCATTTCTAGGTTTTAGGATTCATTCCTCTAACACCAATTGCAAACCTGATTAAAAGGGTGACAGATTTGGTCTTCAACCCCCAACAATCCAAAACAACCCTGATGACATCATTATGACATCATCTGGGGAGTGCCTCTGTAATATAGCCTATGCAGTGTTAAAACTGACATCTGCGCGATTTAATGAAGATATTGATCTCACCAAATATTCTATTTGAATTTGCTTATAAAATATGTTGATGCAGTTTAGAGTAATATGAACTTTGCACTTGGGTTATGTTTGTTTGCAAGAAATAAATAAATGCAAATAAATGAGACATACCAAGGTTAAAAAAATAGATGAGTATTATGATTTAGAAATATTATAGCACAGCAGATAAAACCAATGACATGTAAACCTGCAGCTGCACTGCAGGAACACACAGGATGCTGATTCCTGAATGAATATTATAGAAATAGTAAAAGATGAATACAGTATTTTTATCAGTTAATATCTTTGTCCTGTTTTAAAGAATGAAAACAGAAATCAGCTGTTGAGATGTGGGGCTGAATCAGGTATAGCCCTGTGATATTAAAACGCCACAGACTAATTTATAGTTCCCATCATCGGCGCTCATAAAGTGGTATTATGGGCTGAGCGGAGGAGGAGCGGGTGGGGCCTGGCTGGGAACACAGAGGCAGACTGTGGTCACTGACCGGAGACTCTACTGGCTTTTATTCTACTCAAATCAGACCGCATGTCTGACCCAGGGGTCCGCCTGCTGCCGGGAGCAAACTGCACTCATTTCCCCAGTATTTGACAGATGGATGCTGTGCTGTCGTAGAGGAGGAGGATGAAAAAATCGCCTGATATATTTTTTGGCATTTTCGCTCATAGCCTATTTATGGGAGGCAGCGGCGGCTTGGCCCTTTCTTTATTATAGGAAAGAGATCTCCGCGGTTAGCTATGTGAAGAGCAGATCGCCTAATAATTCTCGTTTCGCGCTCCTGAGGAATAATTATGAACAACGCGCAGGATATGTCGCCCGATTTCGTGTTGATGCGCCTGGTTTCCGCGGCCGAGGATGACCGCTTGGACGCGGAAAACGGGAATCTGCCGCCGGGAGGAGTGGTGGCAGGGCTGGGGAAGGAGGTCCTGGCTCACAGCGGCGTCAAAGCGGGGTTGGATATCAGCCGAGATCCGACGGCGGGCCTCGAGCATCCCAGCAGCCGCCTGAACAAAGCCCAGCCGAGCGGCGAGGGCACGGCTGCACCTGACACCGGGGTGACGGAGAGCCGAGCCCCGCTGTCCGCGCCTCCTCCGCCGCAGAGCCCCATGGAGGCCCAGGGCTTTGACTTCGCTCCCAGCCCCGGCCTACGGCCTCAGCTGCTGGTCTTCTCCAATATAATGCGGAACGGAGAAGGGATTTTAGAATTAGACCGTCGGAATCAGCCGAGGGATGCTCTGGGTTTGGACCAGAGCCCGGGGTCTGGATGCACCGGCCCGGCTGTCAATAACAACACTATGAGCCCCGGAGACGTTCAGCAGCAGCAGAACCTGCTGGACCGGACATGGGGAGCGCATCCGCCGGTCTCCGTTACCGCGGAGATGCAGGGAGCTGCGGAGCTTTGCCGCCGGCACCGACTCATCACTACCCCACCCGAGTGGCCCTTGTTGACGGAGAGATCCAACCCTCTCACCGTGATTGACTCTAAATGGGGATGCGCCTCCAGGGACAGAGAGGGAGCCGTGTTTGAGCTGGCCCGGCGGTTCGGGGAGCTGGGGGTCGGTGCGGTACCCAAGATGCTGCTCAAAGCAGGGGAGCTCCCGCAGTGTTCGTGTCAGGGCGCACACAGGCCGGCAGGAGGGGGAGTGGAGCCCGGGGATGACCCCACAGAGACCAGCGATGCTTTGTTGGTCCTGGAGGGGCTGGGGAGCGGGGATGTTGCCGGCCTGGGCATGGACGAGTGCCCGGAGGGTGAGCCGGACGACGAGAACGTACGCCGCGAGTTTTTACTCAACAGGAAACGAGAAATAGTTCAGAAAATGTCCGGGACTTTCTCCATCAGCAGTTTCCAAGCGGAGCTGAGGCGGCAGGTGGAGGGGATGGCCCCGGCGGCGACCGAGGCGGCGGCAGCGGCGCACCTTGGCGCGCAGGTGTGCAGCCTCCACGGGAACTTAGCCAGTCGACTCTCGCAGGTAAGCTCCGGGGATTCAGAGGTTGTCGCCCAGGTTTCAGTCACGTCACCGTCATCTACACCGGTCCAGAGCTCACCTTGGGCCACGAGCCCAAACCTGAGCCAGGCGTCGACACCCAGAAGGCGGCCGGAGCGGTGCGCCAGTGCGCCACGGACTCCCACGGGCTGGGCCGCGGGTGGGGAAAAGACGCTCAAAGTTCCAGGGAAGTCCAAAAAGGGCTCGTTAAAGATCCGCCTGAGTAAACTGTTCCGAACTAAAAGCTGCAGCGGCTCCAATCACCTGCTGGACAAGAGGCCCTCGGTGACCTACTCAGTATCTTCTGCCGGGAGTCTGGTGGACATGGCGAGCACAGCTGGTGCTGAGCAGGACACAGACAGGTGAGCCCTTCCACATGAACCTAAACAGTCTAACATCATTGCAATTTAATATTCTTATTTCCCACAATAAGTGAGAGGAAGATAACGCTTGCTTGCATGGATGACACATGGGAAATCATTCCAGGGGAGTAATCAAGGCCAAGATCTGAACTGGTGTAACACTGCAAAATCAGCAGTGTTACATCACCAGAAATATGTCCAATATTTCTGCTTTCAAGTGTTCTTTCATCAGTTTCCTCTGTTGTGTTTTGATTGGTAATTAGATCTGGCCAAAATGGGGGTCCATAAAAGGGAAATGAAGTAAAAAAGATCTGATTGTTTTCCAATATGTAGGTCAGAAAGATAGCTACAGGCAACAGGAAGTCATGCAAGGAACCTCAGACTGATCTGATGTGCAGAAGACGTGTTCAATATTTTAAAAGAAGCAATGCATTTTGATTCCAGTCACTGTTTTGAAGACTCATTCAGAGTCCAGACATGTTGATTCCTCTCCAAGTTGTTGTCATTCTGCTGTGGACTTTATTTTTGTTATAAGCTGTGCACTCACTGGTTTCTAATGGCTTGAATTAACTCCTTCAACTGGCGGCTTATCGGCCTTCTCCCAGACACCCAAGAACTTTTTCAAGTGCTGCATGTTATTAGATGCAGAGATGTTTCAAACCTTTGTGGCTTGTCACCCTCTATCCTTCTCACTGCTTAGTCATTATTCACAGCAGCACACTCATATGATTAAAAAAACATAGCTTCAGAAGTCTTGACTGCCAGAGCTGAGAGCATCAAACAGAAAAAGTAAAAAAGCTGCAGGACCCAAAACTGCACTCATACCGAAAAGCTAATTTTCTGAACCTCTGCAGCACTTCTTCTTCTCTGCACTCTAACTCTCCTCTCATGTTCCTCTTATTCTGTCTGTCTTGATGTCTGTCCTGCAGCCACAGCCAGCCCAGATTGACCAGGGCCCACAGTGCCTTCTCCCCCGCCTCCCTCTCTGCCTCCCTATCTGCTTTCACTGGTAAGGGCTGCGCTCTGCTTTGGTTCTAACCCTGGTTCCCTCAGAAATGCTTTCCTCCACAGATAAAACTCCCCCTGACACAAGACACTCCAAACTCTCTGCACCTAAAGATTATTTTTGTTATTGATTCGTTTCATCTATAAAATGTCCGAAAAAGAAGAAAAACATCCATCAACATTTCCTAAATCTCATGGTGACATCCTGAAATCGTTTTTTTATCTCCTAATCATCAATCCAAACCCCTCAAATATTCAGCTTACTGTCACATAAAACAGAAAAGCAGCATCATCACAATTGTGGAGCTGTAACTTAGTGTTTGGCAAGTGTGCAAAAAATGTTTTGAATAATTCCTTAAACATTGAATCCAATACCAAAAAGTCGACAGATCTGTTTCTGAAATAGCATCTTGATCATGTTTACAAAGGCCTGGGCAATATGGCAAAAATTTTTGATCCATAATCTTGAGTAATGTGGATTTAATGACAAAATGGTTAAAGGCAAATAATTGAACAGTCTGCTAAGTTCATAAACATACATCACTTTACTGTAATGCAACCTTTAAAACCAAGGAAAAGAGAAGCGTATTACAATATCCAAAATCTAAGACACTATCTAGTGTCGTATCACGACATTGATAAAATATTGATTTACTGCCCAGCTAGGGGCATTATAATGGTTGCACTGGGGCCCTTGGCGTGGAGGGGCCCGATTGCCACCTGGAAATATGCCTGTGTTCGAAAATGAACTCACGTTTAATCAAAAATTGTGCCATTTTCTATTAATCCTTCAAAAAGGCAAAACTCATCTCCATCACGGTTTCCTGTTTTTGTAAAATATAGTGTCAATCTATAACAAATTATATTCTTATTCTGCATAAACTACAAAAAACATTTTGTTAAACTAATAATTTCCTATTTTCTTTTGTAGTTTTGTCATATACAGATATGTACTGATGATTGCTGGGTGATAAGTATGTTGATTTAGTCCAATGTCAAGTCTCTGTTTAATCATATAAAGAGACGATACAATTTACAGCAGCTAGTTTAGGTGCAAAATCTTTCAAGACTGACAAGCTGGGCACATCTGTAAGCAGATATAGCATAAAAGCAGCAGTAAGACGGACTGTTGGTGAAATATATATATATACACCTAAAACTCTGTGTGTGTGTGTGTGTGTGTGTGTGTGTGTGTGTGTGTGTGAGCTTCATGAGGATGAACTAGGGCCCGTCATATCAGCATGCACTGGGGCCCATTGTACCTACCTTAGGCTACTGTGCCCAGCCCTACTCATACATTAACATTACCGTGGCCAAGGAAGTTGAACTTGAGTTTGTTAGTGGTGCTTTGTGGATATTGAATATCTGTTTATCTATATTTTTATACTTTAACCTTTTTTGATATTTTATATTTGCACTCTTTCCCACTTGCTGCACAGCAATACTGCAGACAGGTCGACCAAATCTCTGTTACTCTTTATTACAGACTTTTAGGCTAAATAGACATTTACTCAAGTTAGGTAGGTCACACATCTTAGATGAGAAGATTGATATCAAGTTCATCTCTCCGCATTTAACAGTGTTTAGCTAGCCTGATTTTATAGCTCAAGTTTCAAGTTATCTATTTATTGTCAAATGACAACAGTCACAGAGAAATAGTCAAATAAAATCTGCAGGCTCCCTCCAACAATACCCCATTAAAAAAAAATAACAAAGAATAATTTACATAGCTCTTTTTAAAACCAAAAGCACTTTGCATATAAGATAACTATAGAATAACAACTACTTTGTAAACTACCTGAAAAAAGCACCAAAATCTGCAGTACAATAAATGCATGAAGGCCAAGAAGAGTAACTTCGCTAACATCACCTCACTGAATCCCTGTCCTGGCCCAGTGTCAGCTCAGACATTCATGACAGAGACACTGCTGCATGTCACGCTGCCAGGACTGCTGTAAAATAAATAACTAAAAATAAGTAAATAATACATTCGGTGTCGGAGATGCACTGATTTCAGGTGAAGAAGGACCTTATTTTATGTCTTATTTTGATGCAAAGATTATTAGGTTAGCAGGAATGTAGCACAACATGGAAGTGAAAGCAGAGCTCTGTTTGTTTAAATGTCAAAGTCCAATAAAACATATTTTTTATCCCTACAATCATTGAATAATTGTGCTAAATAATCAAGATCTCAATATTGATCAAAATAATCTTTGTTGCCATAATTGTGTAGCCAAATCTGTGATTATCGCTGATGTCAGGACAGCTTGTGGACGCACAGTGCCCATCCTCCTTT
This sequence comes from Epinephelus fuscoguttatus, assembly GCF_011397635.1. Lineage (NCBI taxonomy): Eukaryota > Metazoa > Chordata > Actinopteri > Perciformes > Serranidae > Epinephelus > Epinephelus fuscoguttatus. Next base: position 4,296,724 of record NC_064754.1, read on the forward strand.
GGTGCCATGCCGTTGTTCCAAAGCCCCATTAGTCCAAAAAATGTCCCACTGGTCCGAAAGCCAATATCTCCAACAGCCTATTATCCCAAAAACGAATGCCCATTGCTCCAAAGTCCTGTGTCACCGAAAATACACACTCCTTGCAGTTAGTTTCAGTTTCCTGGCAGCGTTTGAGCCACTGATTCCAGGTGTTTTTATCAACACTTACCTGCTTTTCCAGAGGATTTTGACCCACCAGATGTGGATGTTTTAACCCAAAACATGATCTTTAACCAAATAACCAAGCGTTTTTTGTGCCTAAACTTATTCATACATTCACCACGGCGTTGTTGAGAAACATATCTGCGACAAAATAATGTACAAATGTGACATATACTTGGTTTAGGTGGTACAGGAACCGAGTATCAAACGTTCCATGTACTGACTATGGAGGCCCGAGCGTGTCAGGTAATAAATGAAACAAAGTTTGTGTAATTATAATACTTAATTGTACATATGACTTTGTTACACAAGTTACTGCTGTATGATTGACCCTGTTACATATGGAGTTAGCACCGTTAGCTGCTAGCTGCTGGCTCAGCCACCTCCATGTTGACAACCGTGTCCAGACAATTCATGCTCTGAATTTTGCATATCGCTCCTTTAATGTTCTGATAACCAAAAGTGAGAAAAGTCATTCAAAAACTGGCAGAATTTCAGCTTTAAAAATGCTACATGTTTGTAAATCTGCAACCTTTAACTCTGTAACTGGAGCACCAGATAAGATAAGACACAAAAGGCCTTTAGGAGAGAAGGGCGAGGAGGTCTGTAGCTCAGCTGGCAAAAATTATTTAGCTGACTTTATGAGAATCGTCCCATATAACGTCCGCAGGGCTCAGCAGCACATTCTGGAGTCCCACATTGCTCGTAGATCTCAGTTTTGCTAAATCCACTTTTTGAATGTGATGATTTCTGTAGTTTAATAAACACACGCTCTGCACAGGCCCAACCACCAATTAGACAGAAACATTAAAGCTGCACCACGCAGGCAACATTTCACGTTGGCTGCCCCCAGAGGAGCCAGCAGGGTGAGTTGTTTTAAATCTCAGGGACTTCAAAACCCAGAAGTCCTGTGCAGAAACGTGCTCGTGTTTACCAGCTGGTCTGTGATGTCTCACAACCAAAGAAGAAGAAGCTAGAGAGATGCTAGAGGAAGAGATCTAAAGTGGGTGAGTCCAGCTCTCTCTGCTGCTCAGTAGACGGTGGGGATTTGGCTCTAATGCTTGAATTTGTTTCTTTCCCTGCCAGTAAAACATCCCCAACTGCAGAATTTCACTTTGGTAAACAGTGAATCTGCAGCATCTCAATTAGCCGGGATGGGATGTCCTTCTTTATTGCAGTGATTTAGGCTGATTAGCCGGGTGTAATTTTCCATAAGCATCCTGCCCGGTGCAGCTTTAATGGCACTCTGCAGCACAGACAAAAACAACACACAATCGCAGAAACACAAACCAGCGCCTGTTGGTACTTTCTCTCACTCTGGTGTCTTTATCTCACTTGTCATTCCCTCTCCTCCTCTTTTCTCCTCTGCATCTCCTCTGGCTCCAGGTGAGACTGTTTCTCTGGTGGATGTGGATATTTCGCGGCGAGGGGCGAACACGCCACACCCTCCCACGCCTCCCCCTCCTCCACGTCGAAGTCTCAGTTTGTTAGGTACTTTTCTCTCCTTGTGTTCATCTCGTCTTCTGTTTCTCCTTCATCTTGTTCCTTCTGCAGACAAATTATAAATATGATAGTAAGAAAGCAGAAATTGTCGTTTCTAAACTATACAGAGTGCTACACTTCACCCTGTCTCATGGCAGTTTCTCTCTGTCAGTCATATTCTTACTTAATCATTTTATTTTCTGTCACAGCGTTTCCGAAAACAGACACAGACAAGTTTTGTAATCTGCTGTAATCTGATTGGGGAAGCTTTGAAAGGTCAGCTGCAAACTACAGAATTCAATTTAAAATCTGAGAGCAACGACTCAATCGATAAGGAAAACAGTTTGCCTCTCCTCACAGGAAAACAGTCTGTGCCACAGGAGGGAAAACAACAACTTTTATTCTTTTGTTTGGGGTTTTTAGGGGCGTATTTGTCTGTTTATTTTGTCTTGTTGCTTTTGTTTTTAGGGTGATGCAGCGTTTTGTTTTGGTTGACCGTTATCTAATTTTGTTCAGATCAAATTATAGTCTTTTTTTGGGTCAGCAAATGCACTGGAACCAAACACGCAAATCAGGGGTTCCAGGGGTTCAACACCAATGCATGAATATGTGACTAGAAATCAATTTTAAACAATATGAAACAATATTTTCTTAAATGTTAGAGCATTTTCCCCCTAATGTCTTGTCTGTTCTCTGACCTTTCAAATGCATATTTTTGCTCCAAGCCCAGTGTTATTTTCTGACCTACATATGAACCACACTTGAGCATCTACTTGCTTTAAAAAAAGGTTGGCAGTATTCTATATATTTTTTCACTGTCTACAAAATCCCATTAAAAAAACAAAACAAAAAACGACTTCCCGACCCTGACTGTATATAGCTTCATTTTTTAAAGTCTCAGTAGTTTCCTAAAATAGCTGCTCACTGTAGATTTGATCAAACAAAAAGGAGATGTAGTGCATTTGCTGGGAACTATTTTCAGTGGCGGATTAATCCACATTTAGTGCTGTAGTGAGTATTTGTGGCAGCAGGATGGTGAATGTGGGACTGAGTCAAAATAAACCGCAGTGTGTGTGTTCATGGTGATGAAGGAACATGTCACCCGGTGCAACAGTGGAGCGCTCTGATGTGTTTGTAATGACAGTGGAGCTCCAGGCAAAGAGGAAGACGATGTATCGGGCTGCAGATAAACACGAGTTACATGTTTATGTGTGTTAAGTGTGTGTGTTGGAAACATTCACTGTTGGTTTGAGTCGGAATTTAGGATTTGTTGATAAAAGATAAAGTTAAATCCACAAATTAGAGGAATCTTATTGGGCAGTATTAAGAAAAAGGTCTTTTAATTTGGTGAACTGAGACTTCCTGACTGATGGTGTTGAAAAACTCAATCGTTCCTTCCTTTCTTTATCTTTCCTTTCTTTCTGTCTTTCCGAAACCCTCTTTCCTCTTCTTTCCTCCCATCTTTACTTTCTTTGCTTTCTTTTTCTTTTCTCTTTCTTCCCTCCCTATCCTTGTCCTGCCTCCTTCTTTCATTCTTCTCCTCTCCTGTCCTTCCTTCCTTCTTTGCTCTCTCCTTTCCTTCATCTCCTCTCCTGCCCTTCCTTCTTTCCTTTCTGCCTTCCTGCTTTGGTATCTCCTTTCCTTCCTACGCCATCTCCTTGTTTCCTTGCTCTCTCCTTTTACTTCCTGTCCTACCTTCTTTGTTCATCCTCCTCCTCTCCTGCCCCTCCGTCCTTCTTTCCTTCCTGTTTTGCTTTCTCCTTTTCTTCCATCATACCTCCTTGCTTTCTTGCTCTCCCCTTTCCTTCATCTCTTCTCCTGCACTTCCTTCCTTTCTTCCTTCCGTCCCACCTGCTTTGCTCTCTCCTTTCCTTCCTCTTCTCTCCTGGCCTTCCTGCCCTTCCCTCCTTCCTTCCTTATTTTGCTTTCTCCTGTTACTTCCTTTCCTCTCCTCTCCTCTCCTCCCTTTCTTCTATGTTCTTTTCATTCCTTCCACTCCTGTCCTTCCCTTATTTTCGCTCTTCTTTCCTCCTCTCCCACCTTCCTCCTTCCATTCCTCCTCTCTTCTGCCCCTCCTTCCTTGCTCTTTTCTTTCTTTCTTGTCCTAAACCCTCCCTCCATCCCTCTCCTCTCTGACCCTTGCATCCTTCCTTCCATGCATCTTTGCTTTCTCCTTTTCATCCTGTCCTTCCTTCCTTTTTGCTCTTTCCTTTCCTTCCTGTCCTACCTCCTTTCTTCCATCTTTCCCTCCTGCCTTTGTATCCTTCTTTCCTTGACTCTTTGCTCTCTCCTTTCCTTCCTGTCTTACTTCCTTCCTTCCACCCACCCAACCCTCACCTCCTGTCTCTGTATCCTTCCTTCCCTCCATCTTTTCTCTCTCCTTTCGCTCCTTTTCTACATCCTTCTGTCCATTATGCCTTTGATTTCCTCCTTCCTTCCTCCCCCCCTGCTCTCTCCTTTCCTTCCTGTCCTTCCTCCAGATGACATAGCCGGGCCTCAGCCTGGACCTTTCCTAGTGAGTGTTATGGGCGCCTCCCTGCAGTCCCTCCCTCTGCCTCTCCCTCCTCCTCCTCCTCCCTCCCACGCCACCATCCAGCACAGTCTCAGCCTCAATGGTAAGACGGCGTGTCTTCTTGCACTAGTTGTCGGTCAGCAGCTGCTTTGATGTTTACTGAGAGGCTTGTGGTTTCCACAAATACGTCCAAATATGGTTATATCCTTTATGAAACAACGCTGTAGCTGTGGCATCATAAAATACTTCATGCAGCACCTTTAATTTCTCTGCACTCTTCTGATTTAGACGCCTTCCTTCGGGCCCTCCCTCATTCGACCCCATCACCTGGTGATGCTCCACCTCCTTCCAGACAGCCCCCGCCCCCTATGTTGTGCGCCCTGCGGCGGTCTGAAGCCAGCAACTTCACCGCCAGTCTGAGAGAGCTGGAGAAGGTAAGACTCTCACTCCTCACCTACATTCATCCATTATCATTAATGAAATTCATTTAGGTGCAGAGCGTGTGTGTGTGTGTGTGTGTGTGTGTGTGTGTGTTTCTGATTATTGATTAATATTATTGGTTGTTTCTAGCCTTGTGTTGAACATGAGCGTGAGTATCTCTTGATATAAACTGGCATTGTAAGAGACTGGTGAGACTGAGCTGCACAATTCAACTTGCAGAAGAACGAAGAGGGAAGGACGTTTCAAATGCAGTTTGAATAATAAAAATCCGTTCAGACATTGTGGAAATATAAAGTCAAGAAAACTGTCTTGCTCGCAGATTTGAAGGTGTATGTTTCAAGGACTATAACATCAGTAGGCTATAAACTGTAGGTGGATGATTTCAGCATATTAACCCAGGGAGACATACATTGAACATTTAACTGAGGGAAAAATGCTGAGGACATAAAGGCCGTTGAAAGTTCTCCCTAATGTGTCATATCAAGAGGATAATAAGCAGGGGAGCAGAGGACCCTGGGATCACAGTGAGCATGTTAGCTTGTTTGGATGAAAGTTTTAACTTTGGAGAAGAGAAGAAAGAAATCAGAGAGCCGAGCTGAGGCTGGTTTCTTACAGGATTACTGAAGGTTTCTGCTGGTTTCTCCTCAGTGTGGCTGGTACTGGGGTCCTATGAACTGGGAGGACGCAGAGATGAAGCTGAAGGGGAAACCGGACGGATCCTTCCTGGTCCGAGACAGTTCAGACCCCCGATACATCCTGAGCCTCAGCTTCAGGTCGCAGGGAGTCACACACCACACACGCATGGAGCACTATCGAGGTAAGACACACACGCACACATGTGTTCACTAACTCTAACCCCACACATGACAGCAGAATGGACGGCAGGTGCATGCAATATTTTGTGGATACCTGCACAGATGAGTGTGTTCACCGTTCCTTAGCGTCCCCATGTTTGGTCCCCCCTCTGGAGGACCAAAGGATAGCTGATTAACTGTTCATGCCAGTCAGCGAGAGGGGGCAATGCATGGATGCATGCACGTACGTGGTCGCAGCTATTTATGTGATAAGTGTGAAACTTCTGTGTTGAACTTGGAAACAGGAGCAGTCTGACGTTAAGACTCAAGGCTCATGTACTTTCTTCTCTAAGAGCTTTCAGTCACTTCTCACAGTCTTCCTCAGTGGATGCAGTTTGCTGTATGTCAATACATTTGTGATGCCTGGAATGTGACTGAAATTTTCTCAAGTAAATTCCAATTAATTTGAGTATAGGTTTACACTTTTTCAAGTCTGTCTTTCAACAGTAGTCACATGCTGTGGTAGAAAAATATTTAATACGGACATACAGTGTGTAAATGTGAGCATGACTCTTCATCGTCAGGGCATGGAAAGGTCTCAGAGTCCTTCACTGTTGGTATGCGTGTATGTGACAAGACACCAGATGTCTGGAGGTTAAGATAAAGACTTTGCTTTGGTGAATGGTAGAACAAACTCTGTCTGCGTTATCTTTACTTGATTAGTTTATTACAACACAAAGCTGATCAGAGGAGCCTTTGGCACAGCCTGTGTGCATGGACAGTGATTTACCAAAAACTTAAAGGAACACTTCAACCCCAAATGAGCATTTGTATATTTATTACTCACTCCATGTTGCGTAAAATTTGTGAAGAAAACTTTATTTGTCTTGTATGCCTCTACGGTGAACAAAGAATCCAAAAATGGCAATAATCTTGATGAATTGACGTTATAAGGGTCCACGTTTAACAACAGCAAAACTATGTCAAAACATCTGTTAACAAACCCTCACACAACTCATGCAGTATAATCCAAATCTCAGTTATGCAGTTGTATGCTCAGTACCACCCAAACAGACAGTGCTTTCCAAAGATGAACTGAACTGAAAGTTAAACTTAATCTAATTTTCCCTCGCTGACATGGGAGCTGCTGGTCTACCACTGCCTCGATTGGTAGTTTGTTTGTGTTACTCTCTAAATAAAAAAAGACGCTTGCTGCACCTTTTTGTTGTTGCCAGGCAACCGCCCCATCACCTCCTTACCCTAGCCTTCCCGTGTAATCAATTTACTATTTATTTCTTTGTTTTCATTTCGCAGTAATGAGTATCTAGTTGCTGATATGTTGAGGCAGAGGGTGCTGTCTGTAGCTCTGGTTGAAGGTGAGAGGCTGTCAGCAGATAAACAGAGATCTGTGTGGGTACATGAGACCCTAAAAAAGAGGCTGGATCATGGGGAGTACCACCAGTTGGTCCAGGAGCTTCTCCTCCATCATGGACGCTTACAGGCAGATTTTAGGATGACTCAGGGGCAGTTTGACAACCTGCTGTCTATCGTCGGCCCGTATAGCTCTGGGTATCCAGCAACCACTACCACCACTTTCTCCTCCATTGTTCACCAACTGTAAACTTGTTGTCGTGACCACCACAGAAGGCCCGCCTCTCAAATCATCTGATTGGACAGTGGGGAAAAAAGTGGAGAGGATGTGGGGCGCTTTTCTGCTCTGAGTTGATGTTTTTTCAACTTGAGGAGTTCAGAGCGCCCCAGCAAGAACGCCAGGTGCCCAGAGTGCAGAAACGCAAGGCGCATAGCAACGCTAAAACAGCGATCAAAAAGCTTCATTCTCATTAAAAACAATTTTAAAAAGCCGTCTCCAGCTGCTAAGACACTTTCTGTGTGATCGGGGCCTAGAGCACTAGAGTCACACTTCTCATTACGCATATACATGTACTACATTCCTGTTTATTCACTTTGCAATTCCTCTACACCTGTCTACTACAAATACATATATTTTATTTTAGATACGTTGTATTTTATCCATATCTTTTAAATCCTGCACTATTTTCTGCCTTTTTCTGTTTTTTTCTTGCATGTTTTATTTTTTGTACCAGAGATTGAAGTTTTTTTTCAATTGCCAATGGCTGCTTCTCTGTAATTGTTGTTCATATGAAGATGACAACTTGAAACTCTTCAAAATTAACCTCTAAACGTTATGCTTTCAAGGTAATAACCACATTCTGTTACATTTATCTTTTTTTCAAACATAGTCACATTGTTGTAGCTTTTCACACACTGACGATAACACGAACACAACAACAGAGCACATGAAGAAACAACAGAACACAAATAAATCTAAACTCAAACTCAACGTTATAGAGATCCAATAAGGTCACACTACAACACAGAAGCATGAATAACTCGCACAACACCGCATGCATATTTGCACACACGCCACATGTGTGACAAACCAACACGGTGACTCATGAAAGATACATGTGTAACCGGGCAGACACACACACACATGCATACATAAACGGGGCTCTACATTAATGAGTCACCATCATAAAGCTATAGAGTCATGCCTGGAAACACATTCATTATTCAGACACGCAGCCCCGACTGACACAACACATTCACATCAACACCATCGTGTGTGCATGAACGCACCGTGGCCTGACATGAATCGAGGGCAGATAAACAACCACTGAGCGGTCAACAGGAAGTCAACTCACATGCAGCAACATATTTGTATGTGTCTGTTCTCTCTGCGTGTCAGCTGGTTGTACATAGTGGGCTTTCTGTTCAGATTAGAGACTTTTATTCTGAAATCAGACATTAAACATTTGTTTGAGGCAGATTTTAGCCACATTAGCATTGTTAAGAAAGCTAAATATCTCAATAACTCTTGGATAGATTGCCATGAAATTTAATTTAGATATTCAAGGTCCCCACAGGATGAATCCTAACGACTTTGAGGTTGATATTTGTGGTTCACGGTGAAGAATATTGACAGCTATTAGATAGATCACTGTGAAATTTGCATCATATATTCACAGTCCCTAGAGGATCAATTCAGTTGCCTTTTGGTAATCCTCTGACTTTTCCTCTTACACGATCACCAGGTCAAAGACTTTACTTATTCAGTGATACAGCTTCAAATCTATTTCATGTATTGGGGTCAATGTGGTCATAGGGAGCTGTATTTTGATGCTGTCCAATAAAAGTATGTTGTATGTGTATATTTTTTATTAAACTAATTAATTAAACACAGAAGTTTACTGTAATTAGACATATGTTTTGTAATTAATGTGGGTGTGATTTATAGATGATGAAATGCGACATGTGACACATAAAGGCAAACATTTCTCTCTGCCTCCAGGGACGTTCAGCTTGTGGTGTCACCCGAAGTTTGAGGACCGCTGCCACTCTGTGGTGGAGTTCATCGAGCGAGCCATCATGCACTCCAAGAACGGCAAATTCCTCTACTTCCTCCGCTCCAGAGTCCCAGGTAAAATATAGGTCACAAATCTGCACGCAGCCCCGGGCCAATCAAAAATGGATGCGAGCTGCCACTTAGTGAGAAGTGCCTGAGAGACGGAGGAGAGGGGGAAATGTATCTGACTGTGTGTCTGCATTCACCCTGTGCATCATTTATGATTGTGAGAATGAATCTAAATGTGCTTGGTCTGTCCTCAACATTAGGTATGATTTCTGAGCAGGCAGTGTAAAGTAGCTAAATACATTTTCTCAAGTACTGTTAAATTAGATTAAGAATTAAATTAAAAAGAAATGAAAGAATCGTTTAACACTTGGCCAAAGGCTGTCTGTACTTAAAAATAAGATCCCTGGTTTTGCTATGAGATGTAATATTGGGACCACAAAATCAATGAATAAGCTGAAGGTGTATATTTTGAGGTGTTACATGACTGATGTGTTAAAACTCAGCGCAGCTCACAGTTTAGTTTTTAAACATCAGCACTGAACTGGGAGGATACTGGGTGGATTTGGAGATGTTGGTGGTCATTATGCCAACATCAGGAAGTGTATCTTGTTTCTAATTTGAGATCAGGGTATCCTTTATGCAAGAGAGTCTTGGCCAACATGGAAGCACAGATCACTGACAAATGACAGGATAGAAAATACAGTACATTTTCTTCACTCTCAGATACCAACCATACCTTCCCCGTGACACCTGATATGACCACCGCAGATGATATTCTTTGCTTAAACCCGTCATACAAACATTTAATATCCGCCATCTATGACAGGTTAGCGGAGATCAGACACGCCCTTCTTGACAAAATCAAACATACCTGGGAACAAGATTTAAACACTGCATTGTCGGACAGTGCGTGGGACTCTATCCTCAAACTGGTTAACTCATCATCTCTCTGTGCTCGCCACAGAGCTCGTCTATTACAGTTTAAGGTCGTGCACAGAGCCCATTGGTCTTAAGTCAGACTTTCATGCATTTACCCAGATGTGGACCCTAGCTGTGACAAATGTTGAAGAGGTGAGGCTTCTCTCACATGTATTGGACATGTCCGATCCCTGAAAAATACTTGAAGGATGTTTTCCAATCCTTATCCTCAATCCTCAACTTTGACCTGTAAACCCTGCCTCTGGTTGCTCTCTTTGGCACCACCAGAGAGGATGATGTACACCTGACTCTGATCCAACACCGCACACTGTCTTTTGCCTCTCTGCTGGCCAGACGGGCAGCTCTAATCAGATGGAGGGATGCTGCCCCGCCCACTCACGCCCAGTGGCTGAAGGACATTGTGTCTTGCCTTAATCTTGAAAAGATTCGCTACTCAATTAGTTACTCAGATGAAAAATTCCAAAAGGTCTGGGGCCCCTTTCTGAAATACTTCTAATGCTTCAAGTTAAACTGAAGATTCTGTGTTTGTTTCTTGTTCCTGTTGCTTTCTGTCAGTGTGTACTCTCATTAATTACCCCATTATTCTGAACCTGCCTTTTACATAGACGTCCCTCCTCCTCTTTTTTAATATTGAGCCTGAGTTTTAGCTCATCTGTCTTTTATTTTTTTATTTTGCACTATCCAGGAGATGGTGGACCATCCTACAGACAATATTCCGGCTGTTATTAGGGGGTTAGGGTATGGGGAGGATTGTGATTTGATTTCAAGCTTTGGTCCTCATCATACATATGCTTTAAGTTTAATACCTGCTGTGAATATGCTTTGTGTACTCATGTTAGAATTGAATAAAAATATTCTTGATAAAAAGAAAATACAGTACAAAACAGCAACGTTAGGTTAATTTAGTGTTAAAAAGAATACGTACTGGTCTGGTTGGTATTTAAAATTTCTCTTTTTGTCAACAAACCCCACAGAAATACCAAAACAGTGACTGTACCCTGAAATATCTTCTTCTTCTTCTGTGTCACAGAGCTTCACTGTTGTCCAAAAAACTATAGCCCAAACTGCTATGTTTATTTACAATAACATTCAAGTAGAGAATTCCCGTGTCACACACATAAAAGACTCAAAAAATAGCATGCACATCCAAAAAAATAATAAAAAACACTGGGTGCTGGACAGAAAACAAATACAAGAATACAAAAGCAGGTCTGCACACCAGAAACTGCTCCTTTTGGAAATTTTAATCATATCAACACATGTGACGCCTTTCATGTCTGATGAAGGTGCTCGAGCCCCAAAACGTCAAATGGTGATACATTTAAAATTTCCAAAAGGAACGCCTCCTTAATCAATTCCTTTTTAGCCACCTAAAAAAGGACCCACCAAAAAAATTAATATCAGTTTAAGCGTGTATAATTTTTTGATGGGGTATTGACATCGTTATAACAAAGCCACCAGACTCCATTGACAAAAACAATCATTTTAATGCCCAGAACTCAGAGTTGCTGGTCCACTGCTACTTCGATTGATTAGTGTGTAAGTTAAAGCGGAGCACATATTCAAATAAAGCACACACTTAAACTGATATAGTTTTTTTTAGGTGGCTAAAATATATTTTGCTGCAGCCCCCCTCCGCAGCAGTACATTGTGTAGCTTCCATCCCGGTAAATTTGGCGAATCAAAGATGATAGCAAAGCAACATAGTACATAAAATGAGCACAAACAGTGTTTACCTTTACATCTTTGAACTTTACAGTTACGGCTGAAACTGACGACAGAAATAAACAAGATTGCCGATTGTGTGTGTGTGTGTGTGTGTGTGTGTGTGTGTGTGTGTGTGTGTGTGTGTGTGTGTGTGTGTTACAGGGCTTCCTCCCACCCCGGTCCAGCTGCTGTATCCTGTGTCTCGCTTCAGCAACGTGAAGTCGCTACAACATCTCTGTCGCTTCTGCATCCGACAAATGGTCCGCATCGACCACATCCAGGAGCTTCCACTGCCCAGGTACCCCACTCTTACAGGGTCATTCATTCATTCGTGTATCCATTCTCTGTAACTGCTTAACCTGTTCAGGGGGACTGGAGCCTGTCCTAGCTGACACTGGGTGAGAGGCAGAGTACACACTGTAGAGTCATGTGATAGTACAAATATCCACCTGCTGAAATATCCACCTGTTGTGAACCATTGTAGAGCTCATGGCCTGTTGTCTCAGGACTTCCAAGATGTCATCCAACATTTGTCTCTTTATATATTTGATATTAAAGCGACTCTGGTCTTGCTGTGGGATTGAACATGAGGCTCTTTGCTCTCAATGAAGCATATAAAGTTGACGACAGCCTCTTGTTTAATTCAGCAGTACGAGCGCTACTACAACAAACACTGGGACACTTGGCTTATTTATTTCTCCATGTTTATCATCTCTCTTCAGACCACTAATATCCTACCTGAGTAAGTTTTATTACTACGACCCCGAGGAGGAGACGTACCTGTCAATCAAGAGCATCCGGAGGGCGGTGGGAGCGGAGCAAGAGGCCGAGTCGCAGACGTAGCAGCAGAGATCTTCTCAGCTCAAGTGAGTTTGAGACTAGTGTGAATGAACTCTGTCTTTAAGGTATACTGTGCAGGATTTTCCTCTGTATGAATGGACTCATACAGAGGTAATCCCTCTCCTTCATTACTAGTGACCCACTAGAAGTGCGTGGTGATGTATTTTTCTGCAGAGACTCTGCTCTCTGCCTGGATTTCTTCTTATAAAAAGGTAACAACCAGGTGCCAGACTGTAGGCAGCAGGCATCTGAGAGAAAGCTACAAAAATCACAGACACGGCACAGAGAGAATGCAAATATAGTGAGGCGAAACAGCAATCTAGGGTCAGCTTTTTACTTTCCTGGAGTTGATTTAAATATTTACTGTTCTTTATTTGTGTTTTTTTGCTATTTAATCATCCCTTTTTTACATTTTACTTCCAATGATTTGCTATATTTTCTGGTTTAGAAGCACATCAAGTTCCTAGTTAAACGTTTCATGTTTGATAAACAAGATTTAGTTTGATTTTCCTCCGTTGGGTGGCTGGGCTCAGCCTGAGAGATAGGGTAAGGAGCTCAGAGTAGAGCTGCTGCTCCTTTGCGTTGAAAGGGGTCAGTTGAGGTGGTTCGGGCATCTGATCAGGATGCCTGTTGGGCGCCTCCGGGCATGTCCCGTTGGTAGGAGGCCCCGGGGCCGACCCAGAACACACTGGAGGGATTATATATCTCATCTGGCCTGGGAATATCTCGGGATCCCCCAGGAGGAGCTGGTAAGTGTGGCTGGGGAGAGGGACGTCTGGGGTGCTTTGCCCCCGCGACCTGGCCCTGGATAAGCGGATGAAAATGGATGGATGATAGAAACATGATCTGCCTCCAGCATAACATGCTACGCTATTTAAAGAAATCATTGCTATTGCTGTTAGTTTGTGATTTGGCCAACAGCAGAGTTGCTTTGAAGTGTTTTCTAACCTCTGATCAGTGGTGAGAAGTCGGTGTGTAAGATTTAGGGGGATTTGGTGACATCTAGTGGTGAGGACTGCAGATTGCAACCAGCTGAAACTTCTCACGTTAGAATTCCTTCAGTGTTCATTGTTCAGGAGGTTTTTACCGGCCCGAATTAGCCGCAGGGGTCTCTTCGTCTCCAAAACAAACAGACTGGGTGATTAAAACCAGTAAAAACACTGAATAAAGCAGAAAATCAGTGTTTTTGCGACACTGGGGGCGGCTGTGTCTCAGAGATATAGCGGGTCGTTGATCCTCGGCTCCTCCAGTCTGCATGTAGAAGTATTCTTGGGCAAGATACTGAAATCCCCAACTCGCTCCCAATGGGTGTTCTATCAGTCTGTGAGAGCTTGTGAATGGTTACTGAGCAGCAGGTGGCACCATGTGTGGTAGCCTCGGACACCAGTGTGTGAATGTGTGTGTGAATGGGTGAATGTGACACGTAGTGTAAAAGTGCTTCGAGTGGTCAGAAGACTAGAAAGGTGCTATACAAGTGCAGTCCATTTAACACTCTCGCTCAGAGGGGCTTCTAACTACAGTGGCCGACGCAAAATAGTGAACGTCCCTATCCTGAGCCAGTGTTTGGTTTGTCTGCTCTGGGCTACTGTAGAAACATGGCGGTGCAACATGGTGATCTCTATAGACAAGGACCTGCTCCGTATGTAGATATAAACGACTCATTCTATGGTAACAAAAACACAGTGATTTTTATTTTCAAGTGATGATACACAAAGGAAACATACTTTTTCTTATTCTATTCTTAATCACGTGACTGTATCAGTTCATTCATATGAAGTTATCATATATCTGATAACATGTAAGTGCATCTTTATGTTATCTTTGTTTGAAACCTGTCTCTCTGCCCAGGTTTCTGTATGGAGGACTGATAAGCACTGGTCTGCCAGTCTTCCAGCATCAGCCAATCAGAGTCCCCGGATGTCTCTGTGTCTCCAGCTGGACTTGGATGGACCTCGCCTCTACCTTGACTTGGACTAACAAAAAGAGGGACGAGTGTTTGCAGCTGGACGGCGGGAAAACTGTCAGTGAGACGTTCAGGTGCAGAGGACTCAGCCTCGTCTTCAGAGGGACTGCAGAGACGTTCTCACCTGCGAAAACATGTCGGTTCGAAACAAACGGAGAATTATGAACTTTATTTGCAAATTTCCTGAAGCTACTGAACTGGACTTTTAAAAACACACAATGCACTGGTCGATTTGTACAACTGTTGTTTGCTGCCGTTTCCTTGTTTTTCCTTCCATGCTGTCAAAAGGAGGGTTTTTTGGATTAAAAGTTGCCCTCGGGACAGATATACACACAGAGGCAGGGCAGCAGAGGCCCATCACTGAGCAGTCAGACAGTCAGGCCACAATGTTGGAGGACCTATAATCTTATAGTGGGTAACCTGAATAGCTTTTCTGCCTGGAAATAACAAATTTACAATATTAGCTACAGTGCTAATGTAATACTAATGTCAGTAACAAATACCAGCCATAAAATTTACTCGAAATATGTGGATTGGTTCTCTCAGCTGGGCGTTTATACGTCATAAACATCTCCATCTTTTGTGTTTTTTAAGCCTGATTATAAGAACAAATTGCCATGTCATTTCAGTTAAGACATTTTGTCTGACATTGGGATTTCTGTTTGCGAGACGGGGCTATTTTGTTTTGTTTTAAACTAATCAGTAGTGAGAGATGTATCAGTCCCACTGATGTCATTTTAAATGTACATGGACGCTGTGAGTAGCAGTTACCTTATTTGCCATATCTAATGATGGAACAGGCAGATTACTACACCTGTAAAGTGACCATTTGTCCATCAGTTACTCACCGTGCGCTACCCACATGCCTCTGTGGGTACTGGAGAATTTAGAAAAGGCAAACATTGTAAACATGGCCCGCGTCTGCCAGCAAAACTATATCAAAACATCTGTTTACAACCTCTCACACAACTAATGCAGTATAATCCAAGTCTCATTAGCAGAGCTGAGGGCACACTACTTGTAGCCGAAGTGCTTCATATTCATAACATTTTAGTGAAAACGCATGTATCCATACGACTGGATAAATGAGACTTGGATTATACTGAGATCGCAGATACGAGCAGCTGAAATGAGTTTCCTCGCGGGGTGTCTGGGCTCAGCCTTAGAGATAGGGTGAGGAGCTCGGACATCTGGAGGGAGCTCGGAGTAGAGCCGCTGCTCCTTCACGTCGAAAGGGGTCAGTTGAGGTGGTTCAGGCATCTGATCAGGATCCTCCTGGGTGCCTCCTGTTAGAGGTGTTCCAGGCACGTCCAACTGGTAGGAGGCCCCGGGGCAGACCCAGAACACACTGGAGGGATAACATGTCTCATCTGGCCTGGGAACACCTTGGGGTCCTCCAGGAGGAGCTGGAAATTGTTGCTGTGGAGAGGGACGTCTGGAATACTTTGCTCAACCTGCTGCCCCTACAACCCCGCTACAGATAAGCGGTTGAATATGGAATGGATTATACTACACGAGTTGTAGTTCTCCGTTCCCTGTGGAGGCATGAGAGAAAATCAAAGTTTTCTTCACGACTTCACTGTTGAGTAATGGATACACAAATGGTCATTTTGTGGGTGAAGTATTCCTTCAAAGGGTAACTTTGGTATTTGTCAGTCTCGACCGGTTCCGTCTCGACTTGAAACCGGTCCAGTCTTGAGTGAGAGGACTGCAGCTGGCAGCAACGAAGCAGGCTGCAATGTAATCACATGGGGCAATTGTGCGCCCTCAGTGTATGTTGACTATGAAGTGTTTGTTGTTGCAATAAACAGCTCAAACTATTAGTTGTGTCTGACAACATTATAGAAAGGATCGTTACAGAGATAGACCTTTACGGTAAAGGGTAAGATCCTTTTTGTTTGACCTGAAACAGCCCCAAAATTGCCTTTGTCAAACCCACCAGACTCCATTTAAATAAACAGCAATTTTAGTGTGTATAGAGCCATCATATTTTTAGATTTAACCGGGTTAATTGAGGGTTTATGTCAACCAAACTGGAGCTGGCGAATGTCGGAAGAGTGGAAAGACAAACAAAGACAGCTTTTGTGAGTTTTATTTTGTTTTGCGGGATTTTGAATGAAGCATGTTTTATGATAATAAAATTACTGTTTATTTAAATGGAGTTTGGTGGCATTAGCAGCGGCCATTTCAAGGCTGTTTTTGGTTAAACACAAAGGACCTCACTCTTAAACTATCTGTCTATCTCATCAGGGGGTTTTTCAATCATGTTGTCAGACACTTAATATAACAATATGCGCCTGTCAGTGGCAAAACAAGCACATTTAGTGGATGTAAATTGATGATGCACAATTGCCCCAAGTGTTAACACTGCAACCTGTTTAGCTGCTGCCAGCTGAGGCGGTCTCACTAAATACTGGACCAGTTTCAAAAACTGTTGTCAAGATTAGTCACTTAAACACATAAGAATGAGACAATGGGGTCCAGGTTGAAAAATACCAAAGTTGCCCTTTAAGTCCACTTGGGACACCTGGTCAGTCTCATCTGTCCTTGCTGCCACATTTCCGTCACTATCTTCCTGGATGTCGCCAGCTCACCATGTAGAAAGATGATGTCTCCCATTTTTAATCTCGCCTACAAAGCTCAGATTGTTCAGTTGTCTGTCCAACAGGCACAAACAGCCTTCAGTGAGCACAACAACAGATCCATGTGAATCCCTGAACAAACCCAAACAAACCAAATCACAGCCTTCAGCATCACCAAGACGTAACAAGCAGAAATATCTTCGGGGAAAAAGTAGCGTTACTTCCTCTTGTTTTGATGTCACTCCTCTATTGTGGTGGATCGTATATTGATGTACATTCAGTCACCAAACACGCTCAACAACATCTGACCTCTGTTCAGTGGGAAAAATGGTCACAGTCATTGTCGTTGTTGTTACAACAAAAACAAACAAACAAAAAAATGAGAAACAACAACAAAATGTAATGTTGAGTGTCCTGCTGCTTTGTGTGTTCCCACAGACGCTACCTTCAGACTAGATGTCAGTTTCAGATGTCCAGTACGTCGCAGCAGGTGTGGAATGCAGTGTTGTACTGATTTCCTACACTTCCCAGGATGCCTCTTGGCAACTTTTATAAACAGGTTGTAGTTTTAAGTCACATGAACATCACTAGGCTTCTGCCCAACTAGTTCATAAACACTGAGCTGCGTCCAGTACTCACAGCACAACGTGTCCTGGAGATGCAGTGCATTCTGGTCTATTGAGGCTCCTGTTGGGACATTATTTGTTGCTCTGATATTACATTATTTCAGCACATGTAGTTGCTGTTTACATTTGAAGAGATATTTACAGTAACAGGGGAAAATACACCAAAGAAAAATTATCTTCAGAAATGCAATTTATAAAACAAACACAGTTTGATTCATTGGAATTTAAGGTGGAGCCATGTCGCTTATGATAAAATATTTATTTTATTTTTATTTATGACTAATGCACTTATGCTGATGTCTCTTAGATAATTAAAATTATTGAAATTATTTAAATGGATTTAAACACGAGAGTTGCAAAACTAACATGAAGTTAACTTACATCTGCAAAAACAAAACAAAGAAATATTCGACACTACTGTGTTGGGAGTTTAGGAGCCTTGTTTTTCCCATAATGCCCTGCCTCAGAGTGTGTATATCTGCCTCATCTGACTCATCTCTATCTGTCAGTTTTATTTGTTGAAATGCCCAGGTGTATTTTGCTCATTCTATTTCTCAGTACCCTGAAGCTGACTACTGGCTCAGCGATTTCAGTAAAAAAAGAAAAATAAACATTGGTGTGTGGCATCATTTTTCAGTTGGAATACTTTAATGATATGATGTTTCTGCTGTTGGAAGTCTGAAAATGTTTCATGGTTTTATAATAAAATAACAACCCTTATCAGTGGTTGGTCCCACTGGGGCTGACACCAGAATATTAGAGATATTGGGGTCATATGTCCAAATCCAAACTCCCAGAAAAATGTTTTAAAACATTTAATTATTTAACTGTTTAGATATAATGTCTAAACATTCTCTTTCTTAACATGAAGGTCAAAACTGTCAAAAGTATGTATTTCCAAAGTGGCATAGTCCTTGACAAAGACTTGTTTCTTCCTGCAGGTTCCAAAACCTGCTCCATGACCTCTATGCCATAAGGAACATAATTTTGTGACTGAAATCTGTTAAATAAGCTGCCAGTGTTTCATGGCTGCAACTAATTTTTATTTTAAATTTCAATTTATACCCTGAATACATTGTTGATCATTTGTTTGTTCTTTGAAATGTCCAAAAATAGTAAAAAAAAAAAAAAAATATTAATGCCGTTAGTTCTCAGAGCCAAAGTTGACTCAGGGGCGGAGCCAGGTGCTGTAAATGATGTCACCTGGGAAGATATTTCCCCATTTACAGCAGCTATATGCACATTTTTTCAAGGCATTTTTAATATAGAATGCCTAAAATCCTGTACGTCATTTGGAAAAAAACATGATAGGTGCCAAGGTAAAACAATCATCTTGTAGAGCCTACGTCCTATTTTGCATCTAAATGTTCTCCAACTGTGTTCGTCATTCTGAAACCATAACACAACAAATGTTGACGATGACTAGTTTCCTCTCCTGCCACCTAAAATGGGTTCAAAATCATTTGATGTCCCAATTTGTAAGGTGCGGCTGAAATACGTGAGACTCAGAAGTGGGGAGACATGTCTGCGGCAGCATGCACCATCCATTATAACCAACCAAAGCTGCTACACTGACCATGGAAGCCACACTTGCCCATGCAGATGCTGCACGGCTCAACGGCCTCCAACAGGTGAAACTTCTACAGAACTGTGTAGAAGACGAGTACAAGCTGTTCAAATTGAATAGGCCAACCTCATCATACCAGAGGCGGTGTGACACAGCTGAGCAACTTGATGTGTGTTACATTTCACGTCAAGATAAATCAATCTCAGTTCATCCAGCTGCATTATCGTTGTGATAATGTGATACAGTGAAGTTGGCTGCAATCGCCAGAGGATTCACAATCAGCCAATAGCACAATGACACCCTCTCCATCAGCCTATCATCTCACTGCTCCTCATTTTAAATATGGTTCTTTTTCTGCCTACAGTCCTTTCATGCTGCTGCTGTCACCACCCAAAGTCATCAGCCACCTCCACCACCACCACCACCTCCACCAGTGTCTAGACTCCATGGGGGGATTTATCTTGCTGCTGCACAGATGTCCCACAATCACAAATAATCTCCCTCTGGTGTCCGAGTGCCAAAAACTTTTGTTAAATCTTATCAGCACTGTACACTTCTGTACACTTATATTTCACATTAAACTCCACCTTTATTTCATTCTTCTGTCTCTCCTGAATGAAATAACAAGGTCATATTTGTCATATTATTAAAGGGATAATGCACCCAAAAATGAAAATTCAGCCATTATCTACTTATCCATATGCCGAGGGAGGCTCAGGTGAAGTTTTAGAGTCCTCACATCCCTTGTGGAGATCCAAGGGGAGAGGGGGTAGCAACACAACTCCACCTAATGGAAGCTGATGGCGCCCCAGATTCAAACGTCCAAAAACACATAACTGAAACCACAAAATATCTCCATACTGCTCGTCCGTAGTGATCCAAGTGTCCTGAAGCGGCGCACAGGGAAGCAGTCAGAGCTGCAGGCTACAATGAGGCTAAAAACAGAGTTGAAATGACGTTTTTCCAAACAACTTTTTATGTCGGGGCTTCAGGACACTTGGATCACTACGGACGAGCAGTATGGAGATATTTTGTGGTTTCAATTATGTGTTTTTGGACGTTTGAATCTGGGGCGCCGTCAGCCTCCATTAGGTGGAGTTGTGTTGCTACCTCCTCTCCCCTTGGATCTCTGCAAGTGATGTGAGGACTCTAAAACTTCACCTGAGCCTCCCTCAGGTGAGTAGATAATGGCTGAATTTTCATTGTTGGGTGCACTATCTCTTTAATTTATATAATTAAAAAATCGATACTTGGCACTGTGTGACAATATGATATTGCCACACAAATATATTGCAATACTATGCTGTATTGATTTTTTCCTCCACACCTAGTACAGTAACTAGTGATCACTTACCTTTTATATTTCAATAGTAACCTTAGGAAAACTGATCTTTACATTGGAGAGGCATTTCTCTCCCTTTTTCCATAAAAAATGACTTAATTGAATAACCAGTTCAATCAGTTAAATTCCTGTTAATGGACTCCATCTTTAATTAACTGATCATTTCAGCTCTAGAATGTTTATTTTCCAAGCGATTGCAACACCATCTAATAGCCAGTATTAGCATACATGTATGACATGAATGCAGCTCTGTGACTTAACACAGTTAAGATGCTTAACAGTTTCTGGTGGAGGTTTCTCAGCATAGAAAGTGTTTCATTTTTTAACGCCAGCTATTCACTTTGAAATGTTTAAGGCTGAATACTCTCCAGCTAACGCTTTGACTCGCTCATGAAGCCTGCTAAGTGAAAAAAAAAGTGAGATATCCAAGTTAAATTATGCAGCTCTCTGTCTCTGAGGCTCTCCACAGAGGTGCCTGGGGAGAAGGTGATAGACAGTATCTGCATCCTCCACCGCTAACTACAGCACACTTGAGGTGAAGAGGGAGAAAGTGCTTTAGCTAAAAGCAGGACTCTCGTTTCCCAAGCACTTAGAAAAAAACTCGCAGTGATGCAGGGAGAGGATGCACTGGGGAGAAACAGAGACGACTGTGTGGTGAATAAGGTCAAGTGCACTCTTTGGGGGGGAAAAAAAAGCTTGTATATGAAAAGGCCCTGCATGCATTGTGGATGTGAAAAGAGTCACGGGGAGTGAGCCAATGAGAAAGAGGGACAGCTCAACGTTAGCCTGCATGTTGGCTGAAAGTGCTGGAGGCCAGCTCAGCGGATGTGGACGACAGATGGGACTGAGAGCCACGACTGGAACATTTCCTCTACAGGGGGAAAGCTGGGATCATGTCAGCCTCTCTCGTTGGGTCGTGACCAGTATCAAGTCCTCAGTGTTCAGATGTGGTCTGAATTTGAATAATCTGTGTGGAAAAATAATCACGAAACACTGTTTTCAGTTTAAGGTTTAAGGTCAGTTCATCAGATAATGTTGTGACCAAAAATCAAAGAGCCTTGTAGGGTCAAGCTGCAGCAGTGCACCCTATTGTGTGGGTTGTATTGAATAACAATAGGATTCAATTGACAACAGCTTGCATACCACGCATGTTTGAGCCAGGCAGTGGAGGACTGTAACTCACTACATTTACTCATGTGCTGCACTTACAAATACAACTGTGAAGTCCTTGTACTTCAATTGAGTCTTTTCATGTCTCTTTCCACTTCCACTCTTTTACAATTATCTGACAGCTTTAGTTACTTTACAAATTAAGAGTTTTACACACAAAACTTATGAAGTGCTTATAAAAAAGTATGTTTTGTTATAAATGACCCAAACATTTATACAAGTACAGCTGAAGCAATTAGATGATTAACCAACAGCTGATTGACAGAAAATGTATTTATCATTTAAAGGAACAGAGTGTAAGATTTAATGGTATCACACAGTGAGGATTGCTAACACATTCTCACTCAGACCATGTCACATACCAATGTTTGGTCATGGACTTTCACGTCCACATATGACACGCAAGGTACCCTGAGTGCGTTGGTTTTGCCTGTTACTGTACAGCACTGTCTTTTTTCAAAATACACTTAAATTTTCACAGGAAAGTTAACGTTTGCACACAGTCTCTTTCAAAATAAAAGCTCTATGTCAGTGCAACACCACAAATGATCTTTTCCCCATCAACTGTTTTTTATTGAACTATAACCCAATTCCATTTTCATATACAACTAGTCTATGCCCATTGAGTACAGCATTCCATACCATGACTTAGTCATACCAAAAATTAGAAAACAAAAAAACACCAACATTGGTCCACAGGGGGAGCCACAGCGATCGGTCGCATTTTAGCCATTTTGAAGCATTTTCTGTTGTTATAGCGCCACCCAGTTGCCAATTAGAGTTAAATTTCTCCAGTCACCTTGAGGCGTCCTGTTCTACATATCTACCAAGTTTAGTAAAAATCCATATGGCGGTTAGGCCTAGATAAGAAATGAGCTCTCTAGCGCCCCCATTTTGTTTGATGGGCTCAATAATGGAGGGGTCCCCTCAGATTATGTGTGGTCATATGCCTACAAAGTTGCGTGGTGATGGGTGAAACCCTTGAGATGTTATACACCTTTATGTGATGAGCCACGCCCTCCGCAATATTCATTGCCTTATAGAAGCTCAGTTTTAGGAAGTTTTCCAACTTTTGCCAAGAGGGAACTTTAGATATTGCTCCCTAGATTATGTTCACCCAGTTTCATGCAGATCGCTCAAACTTCCTAGGAAGAGATCCATTTGAAGTGTTTTTCAAAAAATTCAAAATGGTGGAAAATCTATATAAGCGGAAGTTATGGGTTCTTGAGGCAAATGTGTTCCTCATGAGGAGAGGCATCTCTGTGCAAAGTTTCATGTCTCTACGACATACGGGGCATGAGATATGCCCATTCAAAGTTTGACATTTCAATCGGTTGCTATAGCGCCCCCCTTTGGCCAATTGATGTAATATTGCTTCATTGGCATCCTCCCATGACCCTCTACCACTGTACCAAATTTCACATGGATTGACCAAGTCAGTGAGGAGAAAAACGTGGAACACACACACACACAGACAGAGTTTTCGTCATTATATAGTAAGATATGTAAAATATAAAACAAGAACTGTTTTTAACGCATTCTTCTTATTTCACTTAAACTGGAAAATATGCAATATATCTGATGCACCTCTCATGTGTGTCCTCTACTCATACCTTTGGATTCTTCTAATAAATAAATAGATAATAATGTGGACCTGACATTGGACAACATCAACACACATATTACCCAACAATCATCATTAAATATGTGACAAAAATAATCAAATAGAGTAAGAAATTCATTATTAAATTGAATAGTTCTTATAGTATATTCATAGATTGTATAGCTTATATAGAGTTTAGTTTAGTTTAGTTTATTTCAGTCATATATATAGTTCAAAGCAGCAAAAGAAAAGAACAATACAAAATTGACTGAAAAAGGCTCAGGCAGAAGCGAAGCTTATGAATGCCCGCCTGCTATGCATCTTAAGCTACACAATTCTTGGTGTCAAGTGGGAAGAGAAAAAAAAACAAACAAAAAAATACATACATATATACACACATACATACGTACTCATGCACATACATGACTCTTTTCCCTTTTTTTTTTTCAATTACAGCCACAACTCCTAAATATAAATGCACATAATGATTTCTTGAACATAACAAAGGAAGTACATTGCTTTAGTTTGAGATCAGCACTGTTCCACAGCTGAACCCTCTTAAAAGAAATGCATCTTCTTTTAACTTCTTTTTTAGCTTTTGGTAACATAAATTTGCTTCCATCTCTCAACTCATATTTACTCTGAGACACTATGAAGAACTTATGCACGCTGTCTGGTAGTGTTTTATTATTTACTTTAAGCATGATTTGCATTGTTCTATAATAAACCAAGTCTCTAAACTTCAAAACATGGGAATTTAAAAATAATGGATTAGTATGGTCATAGTAACCGGCTTTGTTTATGATGCGTATGGCTCGTTTTTGTTGTAATACAATTTTATCAATAGTGGTTTTAAACGTAGATCCCCATATTTCCACACAGTAAGTCAAATAAGGAAGTATCAATGAACAGTAAATTAAATATAAACTGTTGTGATTCAGCATGTCTTTGGTTTTGTACATGATTGCAATTGATTTTGAGATTTTCCCTTTTACATACTCAACGTGTTTCTTCCAATTTAATTTGTGATCAATCACAACCCCGAGGAATTTGGTCTCCCAGACCCTTCCTATTTCAATGTTAGAGATTTTTAATTTACTATCACTTCCAGATTGGCTTCCAAATATCATAAATTTAGTTTTCTTTATATTAAGAGATAATTTATTGACATCAAACCAGGTTTTAAGCACTCCAAGCTCTTGTTCAGCAGTGTGCAAAAGTTCTTCTAAGTTTCCCCCAGAGGAGTACAAATTTGTGTCATCAGCAAATATAATACATTTTAACTTATTAGAAACACAGCATATGTCATATTATATTAAGATAAGAAACAAAAATAACCCAAGTCAAACCAACAGAAAAGAAGTAGTAGCTAAGAACGCAGTATCTCGAGAACACCTCAAGGTAATTTCCTCAAATTTGGCACAAACGTCCACTTGGACTCAAAGATGTCAAAAGTCGAGATCACCATGATCTCACAAAACATGTTTTTGGCCATAACTCAAGATCGCTCGAGCTAATAATGACAAAATTCCATACAAATGTCCAACAGGATAAGATGATAAAGTGATGACATTTAATATCCAAAAGGTCAAAGGTCAGCTTCACTGTGACATCAAAATGTTCTGCAAAACACTTCACTGGCCATTATTCAACGCCATTACTCAGGAACAGAAGGGTAGACATTTGGTCAGTGTGGTGATTGTACAGATCGTCTGTGCTGCTGGGTTGAAGGTGTTAGAGCATCCATGTTTTCAGACATGGATGTAAACTGTAGGTGTCAGGTTCGAGGAGGCATTCAACTGCAACTGCTTCTGATACTTTAAGTACATTTTCCTCATTATACTTACATACTTTTACTTCAGCAACAGTTTCAATGCAGGGCTTTTACTGGTAACAGAGTATTTTTTACAGTGTGGTGGTATTAGTGCTTTTATTTAAATAAAGGATCTGATTACTTTCTGCACCACTGGAGTCAGGTGTCACTCCTATGAAATGATGCCTTATAAGAAAAACCAGGTGAGTGCATCTTTAACTACACACAAGTCAGTGTGTGTAGTTAAAGACAGGCCAAGTAATATTGCATTGCGGCGTCGCAGGGCTTTAAAATAAACTTATAATCCGTTTACACTGGGCTTACTGCGGTCTGTTATCCCACATAACGGGCTGCTCCTCATAATAAAACATGAGACAGTTAAAACAGGTCACACAGCAGCGACTCAGAGCTCATTGATCAACGCGGTTGTCACTCTTGTTTTCATCGACCTGCCCTTCAATAATCACATTGGTCGTTAGGGACGTCAGTGAAACCGTATCCCCGCTGTAATAGGGCCCTCACCTCACCTAGGCTTTCCGTTTGGAAACGCCTCCGCCAGGCACAATCTCGACACCCCATTGGTCGAACCGTCATCCATCGAACCATGTATGAAGATATCGCACTACGATTGGCTAAGTCCAACGTCAATCACACAGACAGCTCAAGCTGATTGGCTGGTGCTGTCGTCGCTCATCGCTCCATTGTCCGTGGATTGGTGCAGCAGCGCGGGCGGATTCCTCCAAGGGGCTTCGGTCTTCAAGGCTCACGGAGAGCGAATGTCGTCATGAGCGGTGGGTAGGAATTAAAACATTGGTGTTTATATTACATTCTACTTCGTAAAACATTATATTTGCATTGGACAGAAAAGCACTGGA
Organism: Epinephelus fuscoguttatus; assembly: GCF_011397635.1. Taxonomy (NCBI): domain Eukaryota; kingdom Metazoa; phylum Chordata; class Actinopteri; order Perciformes; family Serranidae; genus Epinephelus; species Epinephelus fuscoguttatus. The sequence goes on from NC_064754.1 coordinate 4,322,617, forward strand.
CATTATGCGGTACGAATGAGTGTGTTTTTAGGGGGAGCTCGGGCAGTTGTGTGAACCCAAAATAAGCAATGCACTTCCGGAAAAAGGGCTGCCTTTTTCTGTAACGTTATCAAAGAGAGTTTGACTTGCTAGCTACGCGTTAGCTAGCCAAATATGCTAGTGTACGCTACGATCCTTTACTTGTTTCTCCCCTCCCCATCTATTCCACCATACAGTACAGAGATGGTGCCAGCAGCGGCCCCGTCTTGGGTCGTTTATAAGTAGAAACTAAGCTGCACTCGGACCAAATCAGCTTAGGCTAGCTACCCCAGTAGTCAGTTTTGCCTGTTAGCTAGCTAGCTAGCTAGCTAGCTACCGTTAGCTGGTTGTCCACAGCCAACCCACAGTTATGTGTTTGATGGCGGCGCTGTTTTGAGGCCGCACTGTTTTTGTGCATTGTACTGTGTGCATTACTGGTAGAGGGGGAAGAAGTATTCAGATCTTTTGCTGAAGTAAAAGTAGTAATATCACAATGTATAAATACTCTATTACAAGTAAGAGTCCTGCATTAAAAATTAAGTAAAAGTACAAAAATATTAGCATTAACATGCTTATGCTGTCAAAAGTAAAATCACTCATTGTGCAGAATGGCTTATTTCAGAATAATATATATTATTTCACTGTATCGTTATCAGTGATGCAGTAATGTTGCAACTGTTGAAGATGGAGCTCATTTCAACCACTCTAAGTACAGCTGGGTAGCCCAATCCATAGTAATTTATTAGTTACTTTCTATTTTGTATAAATAATCTGAATTTGCATACTTAATAAATGTAGTGCATGCAAAAGTATCCCTCTGAGATGTAGTGTTGTAGAAGTAGCATCAAGTGGAAATACTCAAGTAAAGTACAAGTGCCTGAAAGTTGTACTTAAGTACAGTACTTGGGTAAATGTCCTCAGTTACATTCCACCACTGTATGTGATTAATACTGGCAGGGCTGAAAGACACACTTGAATAACTGGTGG